>NW_022631008.1:5888143-6415949 GCF_010015895.1 Lontra canadensis
AGATTTAAAAAAATTTTTTTTGTTTTTAAGTAATGTCTATACCCGGGTGTCTGGGTGGCTCAGTCAGTTGAGTGTCTGCCTTCGGCTCAGGTCATGATCCCGGGGTCCTGGGATCGCACCGCACGTCACTGCCGGCTCAGTGGGAGTCTGTTTCTCCCTCTCCCTCTCCTACTGTTTTTCTCTCTCTCTGTATCAAATAAATAAAATCTTTATTTTAAAAAAAAAAAAAAGACTGTCTACACCAAACATGAGGCTTGAATCCACAACCGTGATTTTAAGAGTGGCATCCACTTTTGCCCAGTTGAAGATTACCTTTTCACTCCTCAAGTTAGACTTATGTGTACCTTTCTTTACATTGGAGTGCAGCTTACACATGCCTCCACTGTATCATGCATCACATTATCATATCCACTACACATTACACTGATATTTTTTATGCTTTTTAGATCATAAGCTCCTTGAGGGCAGAACACATGCCACTTTAACTTTAGATTTCAGTAATATAGTCCGTGGCAAATAATAAACAGAAAGTTTATTAAATTAGTGGCAAAGTTTTAAACTATAGAATGACAGTGAGCTAGTAAAGTTCCTTGATATTCTGAGAGATGAATAAGCTAGAGGTCCATCTACTTATTGTTAAGTACATTAAAATGTAAGATGCTCTTATAAGAACTTCTACAGAAGCTACTACTACCTGTTTGTTTTTTGGTCAATACTTGAAAAGAGTTTAATCATTCATTCCTTCCATGTGCGCAGCCACTTGGCACAACATGAATGTGTCTATTGCCTTCTGGCTTAATCTCAGCAAAATAATGAGCAGAATCAGAGCCATTTAAATTAGTATCTCTTTTTCTTTTTTTTCCTTAAGTTTTTTTAATAAAGCATGCAAAGTTGAATTTGGCAAATGAAAAAATACAGGTATACATGTAAAATAAAAATGATGTTATCCATTGTGTACTTTTAAGGCACAACTAAAAAAAGAGGATTTTGTTTGCCTTCTTCCTTTTTAGTTAAACTCATATTTTCTTTTTTTCTCCCCTTAAATGAATTAACTATTATTTTAAATTACTCTTTTTTTTTTGACAGAGATCACAAGTAGGCAGAGAGGCAGGCAGAGAGAGAGAGAGGAAGAAGCAGGCTCCCCGCAGAGCAGAGCCCGATGCGGGGCTCGATCCCAGGACCCTGGGATCATGACCTGAGCCGAAGGAAGAGGCTTTAACCCATTGAGCCACCCAGGTGCCCCTTAAATTACTTTTGAAAGTCATCTGTAAGCTACTGACAGGCAGAAGCTTGACACCAAACTGACAGCTCTTCACGATGTATGAATTGGTCATACCACCTTATGGTTTTGAAAAATTCATTATCTAGTTCCAATGATTTGGCAGTTCCTACTGTCTTTAATTTCACATTCTAGTCTCCTATATTTGAGGATGATTTACACGAAGACATTATACGGCCGCAGTTAGTGATCCAAACTTAAGCTAACATTTAATCATTTCCTGGGGCTGCCAGTGTTAATTCAATTGCAATGCGTAAACAGACATGTTTTATGCAAGGCTAAGTTTGTACATGTGTAAGCAATGACAAATTCATAATTCCCTGCTTGAAAAGTAAGTTTTGGACACAGGTCACTGGCTACATGTCAATCTTGATGACTTTAATATGTATAAATATGTATTAATAACAGTCCCAAAGGGTTGAATTTTTTTCCTGATATGATCTGAAAAATTCATTATACATGCAAATGACCATTCTTTAAAACCTGAAAATAATGGAGCCAGATGTAGAAGAATTTAAGTTTTGAGCAAACAAGACTTAGCATTAAAAAACTGTAACTTTTAACCAGGCACATTCAATATTCCTTTTTCTGACTATGGGTGTTCACTAGTTTAGGATGTATGAGCAGGGCTACTGTGAGCAATCTGCTTGTTCCTTTAATAAAAATCACACTAAGATCCAGGCATTCAAGGCTACAGTGAGGGAGGATTTCCAGGTGATAAAGAGTAGCTAGACCTCAAAGCCCTAGATCTTGTCTCTGTGTTGTCAACTGAGAAGGATCTGGGAATACTTTTAATAAGCAAGCTAGTGTGCATTCTTAAATCAGAGAAAATCTCATAGCTTGTTCACTGTAATAATAAAGCATGAAAATTCGTGGCCACTGACATTTTAAAAGAAGTAAACACATGCCTTGCTTGATATATAAAACACATCTCTTTCAGTCAAGCTGGCTGTAAAGCAACATCATCTACTAGTACATTTTCCCATCTCAGGGAAAATAAAAGAGGTAAAATACTGCTGCCTATGAATTAGACTGGAGTTTGGTGGGCACTGTGGGGAGCTGCATTTCTGCTTCTATAAAAATCGAGACTGTTGGGGCGCCTGGGTGGCTCAGTGGGTTAAAGCCTCTGCCTTCAGCTCGGGTCATGATCCTGGGGTCCTGGAATCGAGCCCCGCATCGGGCTCTCTGCTCAGCGGGGAGCCTGCTTCCCCCTCTCTCTGTCTGCCTCTCTGCCTACTTGTGATCTCTCTCTCTCTGTCAAATAAATAAATAAAATCTTTGAAAAAAAAAAAATTGAGACTGTTGGGGCACCTGGGTGGCTCAGTCAGTTAAGTGCCTGATTTTGGTTCAGGTCATGATCTCAGAGTTTTGGGGTCCTCCTCCCACTCATGCCCTCTAACAAATAAATAAAATATTATCTCTAATAAATAACTATTTATCTATTTACCATTTATTTGAGAGAGAGAGTGTTCAAGTGCATGGGAGCACAGGGAGGGGGAGGGGCAGAGGGAAAGGGAAAAGCAGGCTCTCCACTGAGTAGGGAGCCCAACATGGGGCTTGATTCCTGGGCCCTGGGATCATGACCTGAGCTGAAAGCATATGCTTAACTGACTGAGCCACGTAGGTGCCCCAATAAATAAAATCTTAAAAAAATATACTTAGGATCATAATCGGAAGAAAGAGTACTAATTTAGAAACGGTAAATTAGACTCAATGGTTTACTAAATTGACATGAAATGTTACCAACCAAGAGCCTAACAGACTGCAGACACTTTTCAACAAGCTCAAAACAAATTTCCTTTTTGTCCTTGTGACTGATTTTGGTTAATTATCTCTCCCTGAAGTACGAAGGATAAAAAGATAAAAGAAAAAAATTCAAGGATCTAGAGGCAAACATATTAACACGAATTCTCCCTTGGAAGACTGATAAGGCAGATGGGCAAATGTCTATAATCTATATAATCTTGGTGAGAAATTATATTAGAAATTTTGGTTTTATAGTAGTTTTCAATTCAAGACTGCAGCATTTCTAAGCCTGAGCAACTCAAAACCGGTATTTCTTAAAAAACAAAACAAAACAAAGTAACAGCCTAAAGCATGCATTATGATAAATTTTCAATTTCAACTGAGATGAAACTCTCAACGAAAGATCTCATACCACTGCCTATCCAGGATTACCAGTCCTCCAGTCTTAAATGAGACCCAGTCCCTTTATGTCATTTCTCCAACTCTTCCAGGCCATCCTGAGTTTTCTGATCTTTCTTATGCTTATTGTATCAATCCAACTTTTGTTTTAATACTTGTTTTATTAAAAGAATAAGCTCTCTTATAGTTTCATCTGTATAAATCTCATGCTACCAACAGATTACAGACTACCAGAGAGCCAAAACGAGCAGTACTTTTTGGGCATTCAATATAGAGTCCATTAATTTATTCAATAATAGTTATCTCACACCTACTGCATGCCAGGCACTGTGCTAGGAACTGCAGATCCAACAGAGAGAAAAACAGATGCTATAAGCCCTAACAGAAATTAGTTTAAAGGGCAAGAGGCATTAATCAAATAAAAAGATGTATAATACCAACTATGATAAGTTCTGCAAAGGAGAGCTACCCACTGATGGTAGAGCACATAAACGAAGGGGACAGAAAGGCACAGCCCAGGAAATATCAAGAACTGAAGGGTAAGCAGGAGTTAACTTGGGGTGGCACTCCAGGAAGGAGAATCAGAATGTGTAAGGTTTTGAGGCAAGAGGAGGTGACCTTTAAGAACTGGGGGAAAACCACTGTAGCTAAATCAGACTGAGTAACGGTGCATAGCTGGAACATAATCCATTCTTACCTTTGTTAACAGTTCTCTGTTAATTTTGAAATTTACAGTCCCTTGACCAGTGCTGATTTCGCTCACCACTGTATCACATTTTAGCTGTAAAGATTAAAAAAAAAAAATCAAGTAAAATTAAATATGTTATAAAACAAGTGTAATGATATTTGTAGTTTTAATACTATCACTTTGGAGTCCAAACGCAGCGGGTGCATCATATCTCTGTCATTATATCCAGACCTGGGCCTTAGCCAATCTGTTCAATTCTATCACTTGACAAGTTTCCTCCTTTTCTAGCCTAGAATACTACTCTATCTTCAGAATCTCTTCTTCTTTCCCATTCTTTCACTTCAAATTCTCCACCTCACATGGAAGGAAGCCAGTATCACTTCACCCCCTACCTGATGTGCCCTGACACGCAGTGAACTCTTTTTATCTCACCCACCTTGCAGAGAGCCACAGGACATTTCATTCTGTCAGGCCCTACGCCGCCAGCACTTGTACCCACACAAAAAATAGTATCATTTAAATACTTGGTCTTCATTGAATATACCTTAAAATTTTAACCAACTAGATTTCTAAGCACCTGATATACCCATGAAACTTGAAGAGATACCTGTTTTCACTGAGGAATCACTAGTCTTTATATTTGAGACTCACAGGATATGGGGGAAGGAACTAAATACTGTAATCAGAACAATTCTACTCCTCGTGTACTTCCTGATAAAAATCTAGGTTGATTTTCTGATCAAATAAATAGTTACTCAGCTACCAAAGCTCTTTGATTATACTCATTCTTTACACATCTTTTTCTATGATAGTGACTTTCATTGTTCCAATCCTCCAGTGTGCCCAGAAGCCTCTGTGTCACATGTAATAACCATATTTTAAAAACCCTGTTTTTTATGGTATTACATTAATAATTTAGATTTGGTCATTCTCTACAATCCTTTCAATTCCCCTTTTAGATACCAAACCCAACAGAGAAATTAGAAATGAATGAGTTTATTAAATTATCTAGCCACTTCTCTGTAATCATGATTCTATTTACATCTAATCATTTTTTCTCATATTTTAATGCTCATCTTCTCAGACACTCATCTTAAAAATTGCAACCCACTGCTCTAATTTATCAAGCTTGTTCTCTTAAATTCAGAAGTCCATCCAGCTTCAATCTGTAAATTTAATTAACACGTCAGTCCTCCTGTAAGTAGTTAATCAAAAAATTGAACAATGTCAGCTCAAGAGGAATGCTTTATAGCTAATTTGAAAAATCATCTTAACCTTATTGCACATGGCTAAAATGAATTTAAATTGTATTTTCCAAGGTGCCTTGAACAAAAAAAACACTATTAAATTCATTATTATGCCTGAGATAGCCTGCAGAGTTTTTTCTTCTTTACTAAGTTTGTTATAATGTCTAAAAAAGATAATAGTGCTGAAGTACCTTTTCTGCCAGTCTTGTGGCTTGAACTTGAATATCTGGTCTTGAATGGTCATTGTTGTTTTCCAATAGAGAATCCACAGAGAGCTGAAAATCAGCTACTTCTCTAAAGACAGAAAACAAAATAGGAAAAAGCTATAATATCTTAAAAACATTACTAGTGTAACAACAACAGTAACAACTAACCATTATGGATTCTTCAATACAATTTTATCAGAAGGAAAGGGTTTTGCTTTAAAAATATAAAGCAAAGAAATTAGAAATATCAACTTGTATTTTTTTAGAACTTTATCTTCTAAAGTTCTTCTTCTTCTATTCCTCTTCTAATACCTAACTGTAACTTTATTATATCTCTGTGAGATAGGTAGTTCAAAGTGTAATAAAAAATTTAACTGATGTATAAACATCTAGGTAATTACCTAGCTAGAACATCTTTTGACATTTAATAAGGAACTAGAGAGGCGCCTGGGTGGCTGAGCTGTTAAGTGGCTGCCTTCGGCTCAGGTATGATCCTGGGGTCCTGGGATTGAGCCCCATGTCTGTCTCCCTGCTTGGTGGGAGGCTGCTTCTCCCTCTCCCTCTTCCCCTGCTTGTGGTAACACTTGCTGTGTCTGCCAAATAAATAAATAAATCTTTAAAAGAAAAAAAAAAGGGAACTAGAAAATGAGATTCCATGGGCACAGTAAGTGATTAAACCACTGTTTAATCCACTGCCACCGAAACAAAAGGACCTATTTTAGAGGGGGTACAAATGACTTCATTTTTATCACTCTTGACATTCAGGGATATGCCTAAAATATCTTATGATATCTGTTTTACATCACATTAAGCCACCTGGTCAACAAAGACCATTATGAATTTTCTTGAGCCTTGAGGCACATGGGTGGCTCAGTCAGCTGGGTGTCTGGCTCTTGATTCTGGCTCAGGTCATGATATCAGGGTTGTGGGACTGAGTCCAGTGTCAGCTCTGTGCTAGACATGGAGACTGCTTGGGATTCTCCTCTCCTTTTCTCTCTGCGCCCTCCCTCACCCCTGCCACCCCACTCATGTATTCACTCTCAAAAAAAAAATATATATATATATATATATATATATAGAGAGAGAGAGAGAGAGAAGAAAAAAATACTTTTCTTGAGATCCTTCCCAATATTTATTCTCTATAAACCAAAGGTATAGTGAAATATAGTATCATTAAAGTAGAACTGCCCAAAGGAGCTCCAGGCAGGTAAAGAAAATCTTTTTCAAAAGATGGACCAAGGGGCACCTGGGTGGCTCAGTCGGTTAAGCAGCTGTCTTGGGTTCAGGTCATGATCCCAGGGTCCTGAGATGGAGCCCAGCATCGGGCTCCCTGCTCAGTGGAGAGCCTGCTTTTCCCTCTCCCTGCTGCTCTATCTATGCTCTCTAGTTCTCTGTCAAATCAATCAATCAATCAATCAACCTTAAAAAAAAAAAAAAGATGGGCCAAGATTGTTTAGCTTATTAAAGGCCCCTGATGCATAAAATAAAAAGCAGGGATTTTCATTATTATTTTATTATTATGCAAAATGCCATTTATAGATTTTATGAAATAGGTAAATGGCTTCAAATATAACCTTAATAGATGTGTAATTACAAGATCCCCTTGGTCTGTGGTTGCCTTTGTTCTTAGAACTCAATGTAAAGTAAGCTGCAGCAGGACACTTTAAAGATGCTTTCTTTCAACAAGGCCAAATGTAGCCTTTCTCTTCCTCTTCCACTTACTCTTTGTCTATTCCTGGAACAATAATCTTCATCCTACCCTCTCCTGAAATCCTGACAAAGTTAAGGAGACAAAATATTCGGACATAATGGTAATGATAATTATATCTTCCCAAAGCTTTGGGCTTAAATGCCTACTATGTAGCTAATTTCTTGCCATTATTAATTAACTGAGAGGGCATTTTATCCAAGTACATATTTTTTTTTACCCAAATGGTAAAGAATCATCAGTCAGAAGGACCAATCTCATAAAAGATATCTTCCTGTATCCAAGAAAGGAACTAAGGGTTATATGTTTTCTATCACCAGGCGTTCTCAAATGGAATCAAACAAAAAAACCTGAAAACCACAAAAAACCCTAGTAGGTAAATATAGCACTAGAGTTTTCAAGCATCAGATAGTGTATAATCTCTAAAATCCCTTCAAAAACCCTGAAAAAAAAATTTTTTTTTTGAGTGAATGAGAGAGAGAGAGAGAAGCAGGGGGAGGGGCAGACGGAGAGGGAGAAGCAGACTCTCTGCTGAGCAGGGACTCTGGGATCACGACTGGAGCTGAAGGCAGATGCCCAACTGACTGAGCCACCAAGGCACCCCCCAAAACCTTGAAATTTTAACTGCAATCTTAGTCCTTTTATTTGCTGTCACAGAATTAAATTTTGACCTTGTTCCTAATTTTCCTTAAAGACTTTGCCATAATTATCATTAATAGCATAAACATCAAACACCATAAGAGTACTAATTTAATGTGCCATGTCAAAGTAGGTAAAATACAGATTTTATTTCACTATTTAAGTGAATGGGAGTAACAGGTTACAACATATTTTATGGTTTATTTCAAGGTCTATTCTGTAAATTGAAGAACAACAATTTTTTTTTTTTTTTTTTTTTTTGCATAGTGACAAAGTCAGCAACATTTTAAGTTGTTACAAATACTTAACTCTTTTCTGGAAATTGGAACTGCAGATATTGACTTGATCAAGTTTTCTGGTGGAAGATCCAACACTCTGGAAAGCTGAACATTACAAAAAAAAGGCAAGATTGTTAATAATTTGTACCAGATTCAACGCAATACTACTCAACAAAAAGAATATTCAGATACTTAACTTAAATAAGCCTCAAATGCACTATGCTAAGTGACAAAAACCCAACTCTGTTAACAGACTATATAGTATATGATTTTATTTACCTGACATTCTGGAAAACCCAAAACTATGAGAGAGAGAGAGAATCTTAAGCAGGCTCCAACTTGGTGCAGAGTCCCACACAGGGATGGATCTCACGACCCTAAGATCATGACCTGAACTGAAATGAAAAGTCAGATGCCCTATCAACTAAGCCACCCAGGTGCCCCTTAGTATATGTTGATTTTTGAATTCATGTCTCAGAGTACAGTCTTCATTTTTAAATTCTAGTCATTGGAAACTGCATTACAAAAGCCTCTACAAAAAAGGTTATTTCCTTAGGCCATTTTCCTAGGAGTGGATAAACATTTCCACCACATTTATAGAATAAAGGCTGTAACAGTTCATGTTTATATTACAAAGAGTTCTTGCCAATATAGGTAGACCAATAAGAGAGGTTCTATTAAAATTTCTTTTAGAAAAAAGAAAAAAATGATTCAAATTCCAGGTCCACTTTTACTAGCTATAAGTCCAAGGGAAAGCCATCTTACATAAATGAGCTTAAGCTTTCACATATGAAAAATGGGGATAATCTATTAAACTAGGGTTCTCAGACACCTCGTTGACTCAGTTGGTTAAGTGACTGCCTTCTGCTCAGATCATGATCCTGGAGTCCCAGGATTGAGTTCCTCATTCAGCTCCATGATCAGCAAGGAGTCTGCTTCTCCCTCTGACCCTCCCCACTCTGATGCTCTCTCTCATTCTCTCTCAATAAATAAATACAAACTCTTAAAAAAAAATAAACAAGGGTTCTTATAAGGATTAAGAAAAATGTGTCACTCAATAAGCATGTAATAAATATTATCTTCTTCCTTTAAAATTAAGGTTTTATTTTGGACATTGTAAGGGCCTACTTAGCCAGAGCGATTTCATCTCGGTTAAGCAGTGATATTGTTGTTTATGCAGTAAAACTTAAATTGACCCTGCCCCCTGCCCCCCCTCCAGGGGAATTTACTTAAAAGCAAGTCCGGGAAACCAGTAAAATCTGGTCGACCAGTCCCTGATAACAGAGCCCAAATACAAGGGTGGTTCAGGTCAGGTGGAGGTAAGAGAGCCCAAATACCAGGGATGAGTCGGGCCAGGTGGAGACATCCAATCAGTGGAGCGTGCATACTGTCTCCCTAGCTACCAAGGAATGTGGGCCCTGCCTTTTGGGCGCCAATTCTGACCAAGGTGATAGGCTAGTTCAAATAGCTACTATGGGGTGAATCGTAATTCAATTGGCCACCCGTGTGTGACCTAGCATGACTGTGCAGCTTTCTCTGTGTGTTGCAATCTCATTGGCCACCTGTGTGTGGCCAGGCTCAACCACATGGCCTTTGCTCTATAAAAATTAGTCTGTGAGGCAGGGAGTCGTCACTCTCTCTGTAAAAGGCGGCCCTGACCGGCAGGTTTGATTTTCGATGCTTGGTGCGAAATAAAGCTTTGCTTGTCCTTCGCTTTGTATCAGTCTCGCTCCTTTGGTCACGGACCCTAACAGACATAACGTCTCCCAAACTTACCATAACCACTAAGATTTTATGCCTATCTTAAATATAAAGTCTGCTGGAAAACAAAACAATACAAAACTTAGTTATATAGGTCAATTTTAAAGTTTTTCAGCTGACAAATAAGTTTTGAACTTCGGTAATAAAATGTTTACATCCAAATGAGCAACACACAAAAAATTCTGTTTCCAATATGAACTAAAAATTACTTAAAAATTGCTTATTTCTGGGGTGCTTGGGTGGCTCAGCGGGTTAAGTGCCAGCCAGTCTTTGGCTCGGGTCATGATCCCGGGGTCCCTGCCTGGTAGGGGAGTCTCCTCCTCTCTCCCCTTCAGCCACCCCAACCCCTTGTGCTCTCTCTCGCTCTCTCTCAAATAAATAAAATCTTCAAAAGAATTGCTTATTTCTTTTATTATATCTCAGTTGCTCCAAAAAAAGGCTCTGAGGGGAATTAACACATAAAAATAAAATGGAGGTATAAAATCATACCAGAAAACCCAAGGTCAAGATAGTTTCTATGCTTTTTGGCAACCAAGGTACAAAAAGGAATCTAACTATATAATATAGTGCTGTCTGGCAACAAACTTTTCCTAAAAGTAAATTCTAAGACCAAGTTATATTCACGAAAATTTAAATATCAAAATAGAAAATATCTTCAATAGCAGTTTCCCAAAGGCACAGAAACATATTTATATGATGTAAATTAGAAAACCAAAATAAAAAGACTGATGGAAAAGGAGAAATGGAGAATCACTGGTTACAAGGAGCAGAGAGTTTCAGTTTTACAAATGAAGAGTCTGGATAGGGTTGGTGGTGATGGTTGCATAGCCATGTTAGTGGACTTAACGCCACTGAACTGCACACTTAAAAATAGTTAAAATGGTAAATTTTGTGTTGTATGTATTTTCCCATAATTAAAAACAAAACAAATTTAAAAAACCTAAAAAGACTCTGGGATAAGTAGGGGAATGAAGCCTTCTTTACATTATCTCCCAACTCCCAACTTCCACCCATTATCAAATTAAAATGGAAAGGGTGGAAGAAAGAATAGAGAAAGGAAAGGAAGGTAGGTCATACATAGGCAGATTGGTTGGTTGGTTCTCCAGCAACAAACAGGATAGGCACAGTCCAAAGTTACAAACTTCAAAAGGGACAGCCAAGGAGACAAACCACAACTTGTGAAGAAGAATGGAGCAGCCTTGTTTGGCAAGCCTCTTAACTTGAATTAACAATTCTCATCAATACTCCAAGCTGAAGAGGAAAAAAATGAATCCCATTATTTTTTTCATCTGTGATTGGAGGGAGAGGCTACAGAGCTGTGGGAGAGAAGGAGTAAAACGGAGAAGTTAATTCTGTACTTTTCAGAAGTGAAGATTCTAGGGCAGCACACTAAAGTTCTCTCCAATGAAAACAGCAACACATTCCCCAATTAAATGGAGATCTCGGTACGGTTTTGTATGGGCAGTAAGAATCAGAGGAGGAACTTTTACAGGAAGGTGAAAAAATATCAGAGCTACCTAAGCAAAATTTAATATGTCAGGTCAGAGTTCAGGAATAATATATACACATGTCACCAGAACCTACCAGAGAGACAAGCGTGGAAAAACCTTAGAATTTATATTTTTGTAATCACAAAAGCAACGTGGACCAAGAACAAATGTCACATGGAGAGTGAAGTCGCCCACACAATGCGGGAACAAACAAAGTGTGGGCAGGACGGTCAAGCATGTGCAAGATGAAACACAGGCAAAACAAGCAGACAAACTGGAAGTGGGGGAGAGGAGAAGAGAGGGAAGGACAAAAGATCAAAGAGCTCTTGTCTAGAAAAATACAACCAAATGAATACAAAGGTATTCATCAAAAGTGCTTCAAGATTTGTGAACACAGTAAGAACTGAAAGAAAAAGATAAAAGGGAGTCTAAAAATTAAATAGACAAATTGATGATTAAACATTTTTATTATAGAATTCAGAAACATTCATAACTGAAAATAAATGACACAGAGGCCTATGATAATCAGAGAATACAGATTTTTAAAAAACATAAATTGAAAGCAATCAGAGAAAAAGAAATAAAATTGGGTATAAGATAATCCAACCTTATGATAACTGGTGTCCCTAAAGCAGAAAAAGAGCAGGAAAGCAAGCAGACAGGAAGATAGGTACAGTGGTTCTCCAGCAGTATATACCATAATGATAAAGAGAAAAAAACCAAAGCCACACTCTTCAAAAAGTGATAGCCAAGAAAACATGCAGAAGGTTCTAAAGAATGGAGCAGTCTTGTATAGAGCAGGGCCTCTTGGTCTCTCGTCACAAGGTATAGAGACGAAGGAACAAAAGCCAAGAAAAAGCATTCTTAGAGATCTCAGCTCCCCCAAAAGCAAGGCCTGAGAAAAGAACTTTGCGCAGGTAATTTATTTGGGAGGCAATTCCTGAGGGTTCAAGTGACAGACTGAGAAGCGTGAGAAGGAAGGAGGAAAAGTTAAGATTGTGCTGACAAGGTTACTGCTGTACGCCCTGGGGCTTAATTTTCCAAGCACACACAAGGTCTAATAAAATGGTCTATCCAAAAACAGGAAGCAAGGGCTTCCATTCCCCATGGACTGAGAGCTGTTCTTGAGGATGTTAACTGCCACATTTGAGCTGAGTATAGGCTGGAACCAGCAGGCTTTTAGACTAGATGAGGTGCTATTAGCAGTAAGTGACTGGAAGCACACGTGGTCACATAAGCAGCAGTGGGTACCAAAAGTGTGACCAAAGTGATGGGAGGGCCTAACAGTCAATAAAAGGGAAAATATCCCTGAAATAAGAGACCAAATTTAAATTGTGGCATACTGCTGCAATGACACCCAACAGTAAAATAAAAGAACTAGATCTCCATGCACAATTATGGATAGATCTTTTTTCTTTTAAAACTGAGCCTAAGAAACAAAAAACCCAAGTTGTAAAAGGATGATTACACTTTGACTACCACGCACATAAATTTTATTAACTTGTAAAAGAATACTATCTAGGGATACATTCATAGGTAGTGACATGCACAGATACAATGAACACAAAACCTCACACGGGAGGAAAGAGTTTGCAGCCAGGGATGGGTACCCAGAAGATTTTAATGGTAACAGTTGTTTAAACTGGGTGATGGGTACATAATAACTAATTTTCTCCATGATTAAATATTTTGTTAAAAAAAGAAAATCTGGGGTACCTGCGTGGCTCGGTCAAATGACGGTCTTTGGCTCAGGTCACGATCCTAGAGTCCCAGGATCAAGTCCCAAGTCAGGCTCCCTGCTCAGTGGGCAATCTGCTCCTCCCGATAACCCACCCCTCTCATGCTCTCTCTCACTCTCTCTCAAATAAATAAATAAGATCTTTACAAAAAAAATCTACAAATCAAAATAACTACTATGTCAGGAAAATATAATTTGGAAAACTCAACACAGATACATCATGCTTAAGTTATGAAATTTCAAAAAATAAAGCACCCAACCAAGAAAACTCCAGGGATGAAACAAATGCAGTTTACTTTGTAGCCGTATTACCTAACCACAAAGATCATGATCTGGTTAAAATGAATAATTTAGCAATGATATTATATAGGACTAGATGCTTCACAGGAAAAGTTGTGAAGCGATATGTTTAGTTTTACTTGCTCACCTGTGTTTTAATCTGAATTGCGAACATATGAAAATTGCTAAACTTTAAAATAACATTGTATGCATTTGTATCTGCCATATCTGTCTTTGGAAAATTCAGATTCAGAACTAGATAATCTGGTGTTAGTGCCTTATTTCTAAAATGAAGATTTCTGATATTACTTCTAAACATGTGATTTTTTTTTTTTTTTTAAGACTCATTTTAGAGAGGGAGCACAGGGACCCATGTTGGGGGAGGGACAGAGGGAGAGAAGCTCAAACAGACTCCCTCCTGAGCTGGGTGTGGGGCCACCTGAGGCCGATCCTAGGACCCATGAGATCCTGAATTGAGCTAAGAGGCCAACACTTAATCTAATCAACTGAGCCATCCCAGTGCCCCATAAACATGTTAATTTTCTAATGATTTAAACCACCTTTTGATACTTCTAGGGTTATTTTATCTAAGAAGTCAAAATTTCAAAACAAAAACAACAAAACAAAACATAAATAAGTTATGAGTGCATGGATGGCTCAGTCAGTTAAGTGTCTGCCTTCGGTTGGGGTTGTGGTCCCAGGGTCATGGGATCAAGCCCTCAGACTGGCTCTTTCTGCTTGTCAGGGAGCTTGGCAGGAAGCCTGCTTCTCTGACTACTTGTGATCTTTCTCTCTCAAATAAAATCTTAAAAAAAAATAAAGAGAAAAAGAACCAAGTTTAAAAAAAAAGTACTATGAGCTCTTCTGAAAAATCTGCTTATAAAGAAATCCAGCCAATTAAGCCATACCTTAGGAACAGGACTGGTGGTAAGCATCTTACCCAATTCAATATAAAATGCATAGGAGGGGCACCTAGGTGGCACAGTCAGTTGAGTGTCTTGACTCCTTGAGTTTCAGCTCAGGTCATGATCTTAGAGTCTTGGGCTCTGCACTCAGTGGGGTGTCTGCTTGAGATTCTTTTTCCCCTCCCTCTGTCCTCTCCACACCCTCCCCCTCTGTCTCTCTCTAAAATAAATAAATCTTAGAAAAATAAAATGCATAGGGAATAAGTTGTGCAGATATGGTTAACAGACAGTAAGTGTTACACACTTTGAGAAAGGTACCCAAATTAAGAAATGCAGAGGAAAGTTATACCAACCACAAAAAC
Source organism: Lontra canadensis (assembly GCF_010015895.1). Taxonomy (NCBI): domain Eukaryota; kingdom Metazoa; phylum Chordata; class Mammalia; order Carnivora; family Mustelidae; genus Lontra; species Lontra canadensis. The sequence continues at coordinate 5,902,869 of NW_022631008.1, forward strand.
ATCCTCACGTCTAATGGCAAGTGTTGATACCATCTAAATACGAAATATCAAAATTTTTAAAGATTTTATTTGAGAGAGTGAGAATGTATGTGCGCATGTTTGGCGGTGGCAGAGAGGGAGAGGGTGAAGCAGACTCCCTGCTGAGCAAGGAGCCCAACATGAGGCCCAACCCAATAATGAGGAAGCAGAAGGCTAGCTGAAGACAAAGCATAAGCACCTTCCCCCCACCACCCACCCCCACTCCCAGGTGACATCAGTGTAACATTCTGTCAGGAATCTCCCACCTATCTTAAGGTTCTACCTTGCTAGAGGGGGAAAACAACCTCAACTTGATGGTGGCAAGACCTCTGGTATCTCCTACGTGGGTCCTCTTTAGCACGTGAAAGTTGTCTTGTAAACCTCTCTTTTTCCTTACTTCCCCAGCTGCTGAGTATAATCAGCCACTCCTCAAAATCCCGGTACCGCAGCTCTTTCTGCCCACAGGTCCTGTCCCTATGCTTTAATAAAACCACCATTTTGCACCAAAGACGTTTCAAGAGTTCTTTTTTGGTTGTAGACTCCAAATCTCCACCCAGTGAACCTCACCTGTATTCCAAAAACCATATCACCAGGACCTCAAAATCATGACCTAAGCCCAGGTGCCCTTGAAATAATCAAAAATTTTTAAAAAGACTTCAAATTGTAATGTTTTTCAGGGCGGGTAGGTGGCTCAGTTGATTAAGCGTCTGCCTTCAGTTCAGATCAAGATCCCAGAGTCCTGGGATTGAGGCCTGCATCAGGCTCCCTGCTCAGTGGGGAGTCTGCTTCTCCCCTCTTGCCATTCCCCATGCTTGCGTGCTTGCTCTCGGGCATATCTGCACACTTGCTCTCTTTCTTTTGCTCTCTCAAATAAATCTTAAACCAAAACAAACTGTAATGTTTTTCAAAATCTCATTTCATAAAGTAGAGGACTCATTTCAGAAATAAAGCAATAACTCTATGAATTACATTTTAATTTATTTTTCTTTAAACTCAAGCAAAACAATATTTTTAATTTAAAAATGGGTACATAGGGAATCAAGACTATTATACATTTCGTAGTTGGACATTTTTCTTTTATTTTGAAAGATTTTATTTATCTGAGAGAGAACACGAGCAGAAGGGATGGGCACAGGGAGAGAGAGAGAAGGAGATGCCCTATTGAGCGGGAAACCCAATGAGGGGCTTGATGCCAGGACCCTGAAATCATGACTTGGGCGGAAGGCAGACACTTACCAACTGAGCCACCCAGGCACCCCAGCAGTTGGACATTTTCTATCAGAAAACTTAAAAAAAAAAAAGCACCTCAAAATAAAATCTCATTACAATATGCCGAATTTTTGTAAAAAAGCCTACCCATCCAGTATTCCTTTTATTGTGCCTGTATATCCGCAAAGAAATATTATATAAAATAAAGGTCAACCAATGTTAGTAATGATTATTTATGGAGGACGGTTTTTTCTTTTTCTTTTTTTTTTAATTCTTTTACCTTTCTGGTTTAATTCTTTACAATGACCCCACAGTTATTTTTGCAAAAATGAGAAATGTTTTTTCTTTACCAAAGCACAACTTTATAAAAGTACTGTTAAAAAGATTCCTATCGGAAATTAAGCTGTATGATTCAGATACGTAGCTTTCTGGTTACCTCACTTCAGGTGGGGTTAAAACGTTCACCTGGATAACGGATAATAATTAGGTCCCTTTCATAAAGCCTCTGGGATTGTAGTAGGGTGTAAAAGGGGTTCAAAATACCCTGACTTCAGAATTCTGAGGACATAATGTAACAATGACTATCATTTATTGAGTGTATACAGTGTACCAAACACAATCCTAAACTCTATATACAATTCTTTTTTTACTATATACAATTCTAAACACTACACATTAATTCACTGAATTCTAATGACAAGACTAAAAGGTAACTAATTTTCCAGATTTTACAGAGGAGGCACAGAGAACTTACATACCTATCAAAGGAAATGCTGGACTTAAACCCGTTATGTCTTCCACAGTCAACATTCTTAATCATTATACTTGTGGTTCCCACATTTTGCTGCACGTTGGAATGACCCAAGGATTTTTAGAGCTCACTGATGCCTGACTTCCACATGCAAATATTCTGGTGTGACTGGGTAACGGGATATTAAAAAGTTCTTTGGTTAATTCCAGTGTGCAGTAAAGTGTGGCAACCATATGTGCTGTGACACTATACCTTTCTGTCTCCTGGTCATCGTTGGTTATTGGTTATCAAGCCTAAAGGAACATCAGAACCACCTGATGATTTTTTGAACTTCAAGGCCCCTATGTCACCCAGACCAATGGGCCTGGGCTATGGTATTTTTTAATGCTTCTCAGGTGATTCCAGTCTATAAACTAGGCTTGGGAACAGCTGCTTAGTTACCACTCAGGGCCCAGGCTAGTGAGTGTTTTTAATTATAGGAATATCTTTCAAATAGGTGGGGCACAAAAAAAAAAAAAAAAGAAAGAAAGAAAGAAAAATTAAGAACTACTGTCAAGTGGTCAAATGTCAGAGAGCATGGTTTTTAATTCACCCAGATTCTCACAGGTCGCGAATTATTTTGGAAATAGTAAGACTGTCTTTAACTGTCTCTGAGCTCGGATTTAGTGCTTTCTCTGATGAGAGTGTGGCCTACAACTTTCCTTAACTAATGGATTTCTTCTTTCCCCTTCAGAAAAAGTTGTTTCTCCTGGCATTGGGACCTAGGACTACCACGAATAAAACATGGGCCTATTGATAACTATCTACTTGAACAGTAAAAAAAGTTTTACAGATGAAAGAAAAAAGAAAAGAAAAAAACTTTACAGAATAAAATATGCTAAAAATTACTCAATGAAGATAAGACCACAACAATAAAACTCAAAATTTTAACAAATAAAATCCACAAAATATTAAGAATATTCCTTGACAAACAAACTAACACAAATGAATAAGGAGTAAATCTGAGGTTTGAAAGAGGAGAACATTTAAGAGAGTATAAAAAATGAAAATCCACATAAGCCAGATCTGGTTTGGGAATCTAAGATCAGAGATTCTAATGTGTAATATAATAATGACTAATATGTATTCAGTGCTTACATTGTACCAGACACAATTATAAATCTTAGATCTGGCAACGTAACATCAGAGATCCTAACAGATTCTGACTTCCAGGGTACCCAATATGAGAAAGCACACTAATTAACCAGGATGTGGGAGGTTCTCAACCATTCCTTTTCCATTAGGCACACACAATTTCTACCCCAAGTATCCAAGTACTGAACACAAAGCCAAAAAAATCCTCTCATCCTGGTTCTAGACAGGTTCTAGATTCAATTAGGAGTTAAACTTGCTAGGTTCAAGATCAAAGTCTCTGATAATTTAACAAAATATCAGATTTTTCGGGCACCAGTGGATTAAGTGCCTTCAGCTCAGGTCATATCCCAGGGTGCCGGGATCAAGTCCCACAGCGGGCTCCCTGCTCAGCAGGGAGTCTGCTGCTCCCTTTCCCTCTGCTGTTCCCCCTGCTTGTGCTCTCTTGCTCTCTCCGTCAAATAAATAAACAAAATCTTTAAATAAATCTAATTTTGCTAATGAAAAAGAGATCCTTATGCCTTAGCAATCAGACATATAGGTAGCAAAACTGGCATTTCATATGAAAATTATCTCTGCATTAAAAAAAATATTCTACTTATTTATTTGTGAGAGAATATGAGCCGGAGGAGGAACAGAGGCAAAGGAAGAGGCAGACTCCCCACAGAGCAGGGACACCCCCCCCCCAACATGTGGTGCAATCCCAGGACCCTGAGATCATGACCTGATCCAAAGGCAGATGTTTAATCAACGAGCCACCCAGGCTCCCCTAGCTCTGCATTTTAACCCATGTGACAGTCTACAGGCCACAAGTCTTAAAATTCTTAAAATGTAATTCACTCTTCCAGATCTTAAATTACTTAAATTGTCTATTATCCCTGATTATTCCTTACTTCTGATTCTGATGTAACCAGGTCTGGCGTACAAATCTGCCACCAAGAGCCAACGCACAAACACTCCCACACTTGTACAGACTTTCTTCAGATACAGGTCTGGTTTAACTCAGACTCAAACTGGCAGCAAACCAGGTAACAACCGAACCTTTAGAGTTCAGAAGAGAACTTTCCAAAAGACTTGGAAGACAAGTTATTACCAAGTATCTGTAATGAAAGAAATTTAGCACAGCTCTTGAAGAACTTACAGTTTTAAGCAGAACTGAATGCTGGTGGGCCTGTGAGAACAGGTTAGAAGCGAAATATACATTTAGACCATCCAGTCAGTCCTGTCGTTCACCCGAATGTGGATGAGTATCTTCCCCACACAACTATTTCACCTTTTACTGGATGACAACTGGTCATCAAATTTAATTGCTCCTTGAGGCCACACCTGAAATCTAACAGAACTCATCAGCAGTCAAGGAATCCTGTCTTCTATTCAGTAAGACAGTTAGCAGTATACCTCTTCTAGCACATTATGTAAATATAAACTAATGAGAAGAGCTTACGGCCACTTAAGATACAACAACTAAACGCAGCTTGTGATCCTATAGTGGACAAAAATACTGAAAAAAAATGAGTAAAACTGGAATGGAGTATACACTAAATGAAAGTATTATATGGTATTATGTGAATCTAATGACTATACCATGCTGGGTCAGATAAGCCTTGTTCTTAGAAGTAAACGATTAGGGCGCCTGGGTGGCTCAGTGGGTCAAGCCTCTGCCTTCGGCTCAGGTGATGGTCTCAGGGTCCTGGGATCAAGCCCCGCATCGGGCTCTCTGCTTAGCAGGGAGCTTGCTTTCCTCTCTCTCTCTCTGCCTGCCTCTCTGCCTTCTTGTGATCTCTCTCCCTCTGTCAAATAAATAATAAATAAAATCTTAAAAAAAAAAAAAAGAAGTAAACAATTAGGTATTGACAGGTTAAGGAGCATGCTTTATGAAACCCACTCTCAAGTGATACAGGAAATATATATAGATAGAATGATGAAGCAAATGTGGTAAAATGTTAATAATTGGTGGCTCTGGGTAAGAAAGTACATGGAGTTCTTTGCACTATTATCACAACTTTTCTGTAATTCTGACACTCAAAATTAAAAGTAAAATAAATAAATAAATAAAACGAACTCCCTGGATTTATTTATTTTTTTAAGTAGGCTCCACACAACTAGTGTGGAACCCAACACAGGGCTTGAACTCAAAACCCTGAGATCAAGACCTCAGCTGATATCAAGTCCAATGCTCAACTGAATCAGCCACACTTCCGCCCTTCAGCTGGATGTTTTAAACTTAACATCAAAATCTAAATGAAAAGGAACTGAAGAAACAATCTACATTCCATTATTATGTTTCTGAGCCAAATACAGTGGGGAACATTTTACAAAGGTTTTTCTACATAATAAAGAGAATTCGAGCTTTGAGTAAAAAAGCTGGGTTAGTAGTTCAACTTGACAATTTTGTTGCTCAGTAAGTTATTCATCTTCCTGAGTGTCAGTGTCCTCCTCTAAGAAACGGAGACAACGCTACAAATAGGATGACTGAAAAGATTAAACATGATAATATCAAAACACTTTGTGTGCACACCACTGTCCTAAGTGACAGGAGACAAATTTCTATGGGATTCCTAGTTTCTGCATGTCTTGTAAGCAGGCATAAAATTTTTTCAAGGATGCTCATATAGCAAACAGATTTGTAAGACAGAAATAGTGTCCCAGTCTAGAGCAAAGGGAAACATGCTTACTACCCATCCTCAAAGCCTCAAGGATCCCTCTTCTATGTGACAGAGCACCTGGCCTGTGTACATATCATCTATCTGACCTTCTTCACATTACCCTGTGGTTAGAAGAGTGGCCTGGGGAACCGATATAAGAAAATGCTGACATTCTGTCTACTACTATTGCTGTGAATAATCCTTTTCTCTCACCCAGGGAACTCACGTTTTCTGCCACCACCCATAGAACTGTGATAGACTAGTAGGGTAAAGTCACAAACCCCTCACAGTTCTTGATTCTATGCACTTTCTGTTAACATGTCATTAGATCTTATCAATAGCCCCATGAAGTTCAGCAAAACTGCATGGTACAAGTGAGATATTCCACAAACAATAGTTATTATTGTTTTCTTCATCATCATCATTAATCCTTGCAACAATCCTGTAAACTTGGAATCAATACCATTATTTTATAGCTGACGGGTTAATTAACCTGCCAAGAGTGAGTCAGTCACACAAATGGATTTCAATCCTTTCCACTTTTTTTTATCTCACAGCTTTAAAATTGTGAACTCATTTGGTGAAGCTGCAAACTTTATATTACATCACAACAGTTGACTTATTCTTTAAATATGTATAAACAGCCTTTTGTTTCAGGCACTCTGCTTGTGCTAGTGAATAAAACATGCTGTCTTCATGAAGCCTGTAAAGAAAACACACCAAAACAAGGAAAATAAAACAAAATAACTAATTCCCTAATAATAATTAGCAAATGAAATAATTATTAACTCTTATAGATGCTATGATGGAAGCAAACAAGGGTCTGAGATAGAGAGCAACGGGAGGACACACCTTTCAAACTACAGGTTGTCAGTTGGGAATAAATTCAGTGAGTCCCAACCAGGATTTTCTGAAAAATGTAGTACAGAAAAGAATGCACATACATTATAAGTATTGTTTTGTGAAACTTCCATCTAGCACAAAGGGTCATGATATAAAATCATTTCCTTTAAGGCACAGGGAATCATCTACGCAATGGGAATGGAAAGACTTTGCTTTGTTAGAAAAGCAAAATTACAGTGGGGCTAGGATCTTGCAGAAAGGAAGAATAGGGTGGTATGAATGGGTGTTGGAAAGAAAGATGTTAAGGTTCTGGTATAGTTTTGCAATGCAGTTTTAAATAGATAAGTGACATGATTTTACATTTGAGAAGTCACTTTTTTTGCTATAAGGAGGATGTATTTAAAGTAGGGCAAGGATGGAAGCAGACCCATCAGAATGCTGTTATAAGCAAATGACATAGGTGATAACAGAAGCTGGGTTTGGGGTGAGGAAAGGAAAGGGCAACAGGGATGGAAAAGAATGGAAAGATTCAAGATATTATTTTGAAGATACGAGTCCAAAGGACTTGCTGAAGTGAGGCCCAAGAGGCATACTCTGTATTTCAGTCCTATACAAATACTGTGGTTCCGTGAACATACACCACGCTCTCTCACGGGTCTGTTGTCCACACATAAGATGTTCTCGGAATACTCTACCACACCCCAAGCTCTCACCCTACTACTGGTACACACTTCTATCCGTCCTTCCTTCAGGACTGAGGCCCCATATTACCTTTTCCACAAAGCATTCCCTGACATTTGGAAGCTGTCTTCTCCATATTCCCTTAGCACTTCACACATTTCTAATACACTGGTTACAGACTGTATTGCAATTAACTGTTTATACATGTGCTTCCACAAGTTAGTCCAGAGCCATGCCAGGACAGAAGCCATATTCTCCTCACTTTAAACCTTGGGACTGATGATAGTTCTTAGAAAAATGTAGATTCATTGTAAAAATTTGCTGAGTGAATGTGCCATGTCATGTAATACATTCCTTCACTCCTAAACTAGCAAATGATCCTTATTCATAAAGATATGTATTGTACATATTTTTATTTAACTTCATTTCAGGTCATCCTTCAATGACTCCATGTTTGGAGAAATATGTATTTGCTTAGTTTATGTTGCCAGAGAAATCTATTATATTCTGTTTAATGATCAGATTATGCTTCTTGTCTTCATAAACTGATAGCACAGCATACAGGAAAGGGCTGATTTTGAAGTTAGACCCCTGTTCATAAACCATCTCTTCAATTCACTGACCATGACCTAGCCTTGGGTAGGTTTTTAATCTCTGGATCTCAGTCTGTTCAACTGTATAAGGTTAATACTTCTATGTCATAGGGTCATCATGGGGCTTAAATGTGAATGTAAAGCAACTAGCACAAATACACACTACATACCAGTTCCTGTTTCTCCAACTTAACTTCTTTACAAGGAAGAATACAGCCTTTGCAAAACTAAACACAAAATGTTTCTGGTCCTGGCATTATTTTGACCTATAGGGTGAGAAAGGAACCATCTTACCTCTCCCCCTCCAAACACAGCTGGACACTGAGGTCCAAAACTACCTACTCTGGATATAGCCTACTGTCTACATTAGAATGACTTTACTGTTTCTTGGTCTTGATTATAACTCCTGCCCAGACAAATAGCTTGATTATTCATTACAGAACTTGCTGAAAAACCAATTCTTCAAGAAAAAGCACCAACAGTTTGTACCCTAAGATTCTTTGCACTCCCTTGCCTTCTGTGAAGATCAGTATGTAATCAAGCCATCGCCTCCACTCCCCTGCCCTCTCACCCTGGGCCACCGAAAGACCAGCCTTAAACCATACTTCAGATTCTCAAGAAAAATCTGATATTGACTTCCCAGAAACTACCACACTCTGCTGAAGTATTCTTTCTTACCCCAGTAAACCATAAACTCAGCTTTGTCCTATCAGAAGGTCCTGGGTGGTATCTGAGAAGCAGGCATTGGATGGGGCAATACGACTATAAGCACAAAGACACGTTAGAGGAATTTTCCCACGGAAGTCCAGAAATACTATAAAAATGAGCTGAGGGAAATTATATACCAGGCAGAATACGTCACTAATATGTCCATTAGTAAAAAAGGAAATGGGTTTGTCAATAGAAAGTTTCTTTGCAAAATTCCAAAAGGGGCCGATGAATTTCAAAAATTGTTTTTGCTGAAATCTAATGTTGACGTGTTTTATTCCTTTTATTACAGAGCTGTTCATATAGAGGACTCTGAATCAAGAAAAACAGGCTCTCACGTTGCCTTTGGAGTTACCAAAAATAATGCTAGGACAGACGACCAAAATGACTGCAAGACAAATGACCAGTTTTTAAATTAGATCCTTTCGAATGAAGATTAAGATCCATTAGCAATTTCACTAATTGTAAGGAACACTAATTTCTAAAGGATTCTAGCCATGGCCCAATGACTTTCCACTAGGGTCAAGCTTATAAATCTCTGGGGTGGAAAGGACTGAGGAAAGCAACATCTGCTTTTCAGAATTTACTTTTCACCTTGAAAAACAGATTTGGGTTGCATGGCTGACCCTCCACCAGGTCTGCCTCCACAGCTCGAGCAGCTCCAGGGAGGAGGCAGAAGGCGACCGAAATAGGGTTTTCGTGGAATCCCCCTCTCGCTGACTGAGGGCTGACCCGGGGTGGGGGTTCCGCTCCTTCTGCCAGTTCCCGGTCCGTACCTGACAGGCGATGGACCTGCGGAAGCCACAAGCCATGTCCGCCTCCACGAAACTCGCACCAACCTCCTGGCCCAATTCTCGCCCCGCCCTCCTCTGTACGCCCCGCCTATGCGCGCCGGAAGCCCACGCGGAGGATTCTGCCAACCAATCAGGAAGCCGCGTGGCCCGCCACTAACCTCTGCCCTGCTGCCGCAAGGGAGCGCGGGAAATCCTGAGTGCCGCTGCAAATCCCGCGGGCCGCTGGGACCATGGCCACCTCTTCGGTGTCCAAGGTACGTGGGGGAGGAGGTACGCCCACTAGACTCGGCTCTCGCCTCTTTCTCTTTTGGAAAAGGGATGTAGCAGAGGTTACGTAGGCCTCAGTGAACAGGCTCAAGTGGAGGGAGTGGGGGGCTGAGCCGAATCGTCCTTACTCTAGATGCAGTTGAGGTCAGTTTTGCTCGGGGAGCGAAGACACCGACCAGCCTTAGTTGTTTTGGCCGGGAGGACTTTTAAGTTCTGGTTTGTGGAGGTCGAATCCCCCGAGGATGTGCCCCCCTGTCCCTTCCTTTTTCTTTCTTATAAATGTGCAGCAAGCATTCCGTTAGGTACGAGATAGAGTGGTAAACAAAATAGACTGCGCTCAAAAAAGACATTAAACACAGATGAGCTGATGATAACAAATTGTGGTTAAGTGTTAGCAGAATGCCTGGGGTCTGGGAAAGCCTTTTGGAGAAAGGGACATTTTAGCTGAGACTTGAAAAAAGTAGCAGTTCGGCAAAGGATTGGGGGTAGGGAGACTGTTCTAGCATAGGGAATGACATGTTCTTTGGCCCAGAGGATAGAAATAAGATGACCTATCAAAGAAGTTGAAATATCAGTATAATCAGAGAGGAAACCTTGTGAAAAATGAGAATGAAAAAGTTGTGTGTGTGTGTGTGTGAGGAGACCACATAGACCTTATATGGGCTACCTTACATGGTCAGGGCTTTCAGGAAGACGTGATAGTGTGGTTGGTAAGAAGAAAAATTGTCTAATATAAGTAGCCAGTAGCCACATGTGGCTATTTCAGTTTTAATTAAAATTATATAAGAAATTCATATTCTCAGTTTTACTACCACATTTCAAGTGCTCAATAACCACATGTGGTGGTGACTACCATATTCGTACAGAGACATGATACTTATCCTTCATTACCAAAAGTTCAGTTGTATAGCGCTGCTACAGACCCAAGTAAGACCATTAGTAATACTGTGAGTGCCGCCAGGAGCCGCTGAAGTTAAGCTGTGATAAAGTTGAGAATGTAGATGAAAAAACTACAAACTCATTTCTCCCTACGTTAAAACAGTAGATTAGAGGGCTCTGCCATGGATATGATCTTTAATTCTGATTAAACTAGAATTATGGGAAGGTGTGCCTTCTGAGACTAGTATCAAAGGGGAACTTAAAGCTATAGAGCTTAAGTCTATAGTATATTGACTATGATGCTAGGTGCAAATGCCAGAAGAGGTTTAACTGTGCTTGTGTAACCTGGTTACAGGGGTGAAAGAGCACCTGACTCCAGGGTCCCAAACAGACCACTGTCAGCCCCTCGCTACCGACAAAATCCTAAATCGGAGAAATGAGTGGTAGGGAACTAGAAAGGAATGGGGTGGAGGACCACCCCGACCTAGACGTGCTGGGGCGGGGCGGGCGTGCTTTATGATAATCACCTGTGACCAACAAATAATAACCAACCCCTAAAAAGAAATAAGCCATTGATGGTGTTACCAGTAGAGATTTTAAAAAGATTTATGTTCCCTGGTTAGCTTTTTATGAAAGACCAACCCTAAAGGCCCTTGTTGGCAACCCTGTTGGTACCCCTCTCACTCTTGGGAGATTTTTCTGTGTCTTTACTTAATAAAGTTCTATCGCTTCACTCAGCAAAAAAAAAAGAAAGAAAGAAAGCGGAATTTGTTTCAGTGAGGCCAGCACTGAGAATTCTGACAGCAGCCTAGAGTCTCAAAGATGGTCTGCAAAGTGCTGAAAATATTTCCAGGTTTATGTGAGAAAAGTGTAGGACAAAGGAGGGCAGTAGAGGTCAGGTTGATCTTTGTCTTGGAGTCAGTCGTGGGCGGGGTCTTGCTGTCTCAGGACAGACCTTATTGATTGAGTGGTTAGTTTCCATTACCATCAGGAGCAGCTGTGCCCACTGGAACTTTTGCCTGAGTTAAGAGATCAGCTGGATGGGGTGCCTGGGTGGCTCAGATAGTTAGCCACCTACCTGCCTTTGGCTCAGGTCATGGTCTCCAGGTCCTGGAATTGACCCCTATGTCAGGCTCCCTGACAGGGTCTGCTTCTCTGTCTCCCACCCCCCCTCCTTGTGTTCTCTCTTTCAAATGAATAAATAAAATCTTAAAAAAAAAGATAAGCTATAAAGAAGAACTTAATTATTGGAGAGTTTTAGGTCAAAATGGAGGTAGTTGCAGTTCTCTTACACTAGTATTTTTTATTAGGAATGGTACTCTTTCTGTTTTGTGCTGGTTGTAAAGTTCCATAGGTTTGAGAGGTCTGCTGTCTAATCCTTTTCATTGCATAAGGTTCATATTTTTGTATATCTTGCAAGAATTGTGAGATATTGTTCAGGAAAGCATTTATGGCATTATAATAGAAATGCTTGTATTTAGATGATTATGAAGGGGAACTTGTATCAGTAAGATTCTTTAAGGACTATTTCAGGAGCTCATAGAACTGCTAGCTTTTTTTTTTTTTTTTTTTAACCTATCTAAGCTTCCTTTTCCTTGTCATATTTTCTACCTGTTAGCTCTCCTCCTAGACTGCTTCTCTCTCAAATACCATCATTTTGATCAGCAGTTCAAAGTGGTTAACCATATTACTACCTGCCATACCTTAGGATCTATTCTGGGCCCTTGTATATCTCACTCCTTCTTAGCTCCTTTTCCTTTACTGAATTGCAGGTGGATATAGAAGGGAGTCAATGACAAGCTTGTTGTGGTACTACAAGATTTTTCTAAATGTGAATGGGTATTTCAATAGTTCACTCGTTGCAAATACAAGAGTATAAGGCACAGAACTTATTTTGGATCCTGTTATCCAAATGGCCACTTTATATTTGCCTAGCTTTCTTTAGCACTGTCCTGAGATGACTTTTTCTAGGTATATTTTTTTCATTCTTTCTTTCATTTTCCATAAAAATGGTAGTCTTTAAGAAGCCATACATGGTGCATGGCTTTAGGATTGGTAGAATAAATGTAGGACCAGTAGCTTGGGGGCTATGTATCACTAGCCAAATAATAACATGAAGCTAAATGTAGCTAGGAGATTACCAGGAAAATTACTTGGCAAGCATTCATTCCATATACTGATTGCCTAATGTATATGCTAATGCCTGTCCTAGACAGTGAGGAAATAATTATGGATTATATGCAGCCTATGCTCTGAAGGCACTCACAAACTACTTGGTGAGACAGACCCTTAAAGAACTGATACACAGTGAAAGTGATTTAAAACAAAACAAAATAAAGGCCTTTAAGTATTGTGAGATCTTAGTGAAAGGAATAATTCTAACTAGAGAACTGAGGAAGGTTTCCCAGCGCAGATGAATAAGACTTTTATCAGATAAAGAAGGTATATAAGATGAAACAATAGCCAAATTATCTATGTCCTGACCACGTTATGGATACTTGAAGTTTAATTAAATAATAAATACTTCTTTTGAAATGAGAGAGTGTTACTCGTTTTAATATACTTATGTTCTTTCTTCTCTGGGTTTTATAAAAATGGAACCTTTCTGGGTTTAAATTTCATCAGCTTATATTTTCTTTGTCTGTTAGATTAGCTCCCTAAGAGTAAAATCAAAGATGAGCATCCCATGGGAAGGAGGAGAAAGAAATGGATAGTCCCCTTATTTAGAATTTTCTTGCTAGGGGCACCTGGGTGACTCAGTGGGTTAAACCTCTAATTCTTGATTTCAGCTCAGGTCATAATCTCAGGGTCCTGGGATTGAGCCCCTCTTTCCGGTCTCCACTCAGCAGGGAGCTGCTTGGGATTCTCTCTGGCTCTCCCTCAGCTCCTCCGCACTGCTCCTGCACTCATACACGCTCCATAAAGAAACAAATAAATAAATCTTTTTTAAAAAAGAATTTTCCTGCTGTAATTCAGATAAAAGAGAATTTCTCAGCACTTTAAAGAAATGCCTTTTTAAAAAATCTGCTTATCCATAAAATATTTGGTTAATTGGATTTATCTGTTCCTTGGATACTTTGACTTTATGCTTTTTTCTTCCTTTCTTTTATTTTTTTAAGGGCTGCTTTGTGTTTAAGCCAAACTTCAAGAAGAGAAAGATCTCTGTGCCAGTAGGTAAGATGTCTTAATATCGAATTGGCTAATTTTCCTCCCCTAAGTCTTAAATTTACCTAACCCTAGTTAAATTAGTAATTCTCTTGTCTAAATTTGACTGACTTACCTTCTTGATGTAACAGTTGTGTTCCAAGGTGTAGTGAAAGGGATAAGGTACATCCCAGACTTTCAGTCTAAAAGGGAATCCAAATATACCTTCAAAAGGCAAATTAGAGAGTAGATTTTCTTCAAAGGATATGTCCCTGTTTTTCAAAAGAGTTTGATTGTCTTAGGGGTGCATGGATGGTCAGATGGTAAAGTGTGTGACCCTTGATCTCCAGGTTGTGAATTCAAGCCCCGCATTCTACATTCAGCATAGAGCTTACTTAAAAACGTATATAAATAAAATAAAGTAATAAGGTTAACTCAGAAGGAAATTTAAAAAACAGAGAGAGACTGTCTTAAAAATGTCAGTGATTTCCTGGAGTGTTGGTAGGGGAAGTTGACTACGAAAGGACAAGAGAAACTTTTTTCGACTTATGGAAATGTTTTCTAGATCAAGGGAGCAGTTATGCAAGTATATACTTTTGTTAGGACACATTAAACTGTTAAAACAGTCATATTTTATCATTTGTAAATTATTTCTCAATGAAATTAAACGTAAAAAAAAATACTGTTTTTTTCACCTTCTTCATTCATTTCCAGTTAACCTGTTTGGTGGTCATATTAGAAAGAATTGACTTTTTCAAACAAATCATGACATTACTGCCGGAAAATGTGTATAGTACTGGTTTTCAATTGTAGGTGCAGATTGGAATCACTTGGGGAACTTATAAAAAAAATTGTGTTTGGGGTTTTTTTTGGATATAATTGGATTTTCATATATAGCTGTAAGAAAGTGTAGAGGGTTCCTTGTACGCTTTACCCAGTAATCTTCAGTGGTAATATTTTGGGTAACTGGTGACAGTTATCACAGCCAGGAAACTTAACATTGGTATAATATATTGACCATATTTAGATTTCAACTTGGGGAACTTTTTAAAGATACTAATGCCCAGACCCCATCTCAGACCAGTTGAATCAGAATCTCTGGGAGCAGTACCTAGATGTTGGTAATTTTGCAAAAGCTGCTCACAGGGAAAAAAAAAATACGCAGAATGAGAATAGATCCAGGAAACTCAGCGACACTGTCAAGCGTCAGTCGCATGATAGGGATCCCACAAGGAGAAGAGCGAGAAAAGGGGCAGAAGATTTGTCTGAAGAAATAATAGCTGGGTTTTTCAGCAGAAAGTTTGCAGGCCAGACGGGAGTGGCATGATAAATTCCAAGTGCTAAAAGGAAAAAAATCTATAGCCAACAATACTCCATCTAGCAAGGCTTTCATTTAGAATAGAAGGAGGGATAAAATTTCCCAGAAAAACAAAAGTTAAAAGCAAACAAGCAGTGTCCCTGTCACACATGATGCCATTGGCCTGGGGAACCCAAATTCACAGTCCCGCTGACCTCCTGCCCGAGTCAGCAGACTCGGCCTGCCACCTGCTCAATGCCAAGTTACCATGCCTTCACTTCAGATTGTCAAGGGTCAAACTGGCACTCTTTCCCCAAATTCCAGCCCCTGTGCTCAAGTTTGTGCACAAAAGTGGGCAAAATTATAACAGCAGAATGAAGCAACTTGAACACAGACACTAATTCTGTGGACTATATAATGGATTCAAAGGAGTGTGCTAGGCTGAGTCTCCAACAAGCACATCAAAGAACAGTACATACAGCATGATTCTGGTTAGTAGAAGAAACAAACCTGGGAAAAATAAGACGATGAAATAAGAGAGGGAGACAAACCATAAGAGACTCTTAAGCATAGGAAGCAAACTGAGGGTTGCTGAAGGGGAGGGGGGTGGAGGGTTGGGGTAACTGGGTGATGGGCATTAATGAGCACTGGGTGTTCTGTGCAGCTGATGAATCACTGAACTATACCTCTGAAACTAATAATATACTATATGTTAATTAATTGAATTTAAATTAGAAAAGGAAACCTAAAAGCTCCTCACAGGCTTATTCTTTACACTTAATATTCAGTACTGTAAAAATTAATTCTGATGGAAAAATTATGTGGAATTAAGCATATGTATGTACTAGCTTTGAATTAAAAAAGAAAAACTGAACTATATTGTTATATGACTAAGGAAATAAAGAACGTGTAGTTATTGAATAGGATTTTTCCAAATCATCGCATGATGCAGATCTTATGGTGTTATTCCTTCAGTTTGGGACCAGCTAGATAAGAAACCTGTGCTCAAGGAGCAAATAATAAAATGATTCATATTGAGGGGACCAGCGGGTAGGGAATATGATTTATTTATTTATTTATTTTTTTAAAGATTTTATTTATTTACCTGACAGAGAGAGATCACAAGTAGACAGAGAGGCAGGCAGAGAGAGAGAGAGAGAGAGAAGGAAGCAGGCCCCCCGCTGAGCAGAGAGCCCGATGCGGGACTCGATCCCAGGACCCTGAGATCATGACCTGAGCCGAAGGCAGCGGCTTAACCCACTGAGCCACCCAGGCGCCCGGGAATATGATTTATAATAAGAATCCATTTTCTCCTTAACAAAATAAACCATTATCTTAAGTTCTACACTTTCTTAGCCTTAGTCTCAAAGAAACATGAAACTTTCTGTATTCCCTGCTTCCTCCCCAATAAAAAGTGACAGTGATAGAAATAGTGAACAAAGAATAGCTACAATTTAAAGTATTTTTAAGTGATGGACTTGTGAACATATTTCTTTAATGTTAAAGACTGCTAAACTCGAAGTAGTTCATTTTTAGAGAAAATTCAAGTTTCATTTCCCATTATCTATGAAGGATACAGAGCATGAAATGACATCTAGTATTACCAACGATATCATTACAACTAATGAAATTGCTAGGATTTATTCAGTTTTTATTATGTGCAAGGTTGTTCTAAGCCCTGTGTATGTGTTACTTTGTTTAATCCTCTCAGCACACTGTGAGGAATCTATTATAAGTATCTCCGTTAAAATATGAGGATACTTAGAACTTTCTCAGTGATAGTGCTAGTATTGAACCCAGTTGTCTAATTCCAGAACCTCTGGTCTAACCATTACTTGGTACTATGTCTCATAATATGAGGTGAGTGTTTCCTTAGAACTTTTTCTGTTGAATTTCAACTATAATTTATTAAGATTTGTTCAGAGTTTTAGTATTAGTAAGCCTAATATATTTAATTGTATAATTTGAACTTTGCTTTTAAGTACATTAGTTTTGTTTTGTTTTGTTTTAATTGGGCTGACCTAAGACCAATAGATACTGTTTCAATATGAGAATCTTAGAGGAATTGACCCTGATTATAAAACAGATGGTGTAGGAATAAGGAAAACATATCCAGCTTTTAGCACTTGCCTTCACTGGCTTCAATTCTTGAAATAGATTGCCTAAAGAAGTAGGAAGATGCCCTGCATTTTGCCCACCATCTGTCCCCTGACTTGAAGACACTTGGATATATATCTAAGAGAAGACTGGTAACTCTGCCTCTTGTCTGTGTTCTATGGATGACTGTACATCCATGAAAATGACTGGGCAGGACCTGGAGAGAGAGAGTGGTCTGGAGAGACTGAGACGGATGGTGGCCCTGGCCCTGTAGGAGATGTTTGCGTTGAAGTCAAGCACTGCGTAGGAGCAGGATGGAACCTGTCAACTGAGAGCTTGTATTCTGTAGATCTCAATGCTGATTGGTTTTTTACCTTCCTGATCTATAAATGGCTGAGAGAAGTCATGGTAACAAGTTGAATTGTCCTGCTGCTGTTACTTCTCAGTTTCTGACAGTTTTTTGGTTAGTATTTTGGTGCCACATTATAGCAAGTAAAAAATGAATGTCTTGATTTGCTATTTTAACATTTTATATGATTTTACTCATTATCAAAGTAAAATGACTTTTTGTTCTATTTAAGGTTACCTTATTATTCTGCTTTGTCTCTTAATAATGGTATATTTCCCTTTTTTGTAAAGTTTATTTATTTATTTGGCAGACAGAGATCACAAGTAGGCAGAGAGTGAGAGGGAAGCAGGCTCCCCACCAAGCAGAGAGTCCGATGCGAGGCTCGATCCTAGGACCCTGAGATCACTACCTGAGCTGAAGGCAGAGGCTTTAACCCACTGAGCCACCAAGGCGCCTCTCTTATCTTTTTACCATACAATGACTTCGGTATATTCTGAGGCTTTTGATAAATTTAAAAACTATTTGCCTAAAATTCTGAGTCAATGATGAACAGAAACAAAGTTCCTTAACCTAAAAGGGAATCTGTATTCCAAATTACCAGCCAACATTAAAACTTGATGGTAGAATGATAGTGGTTTCTCAGTGAAGTCAGGAACAAAATATGTATTTTTACTGAATTCTTTAAAAGTTGTAGTTGTTACAGTGAAATACCTAGCAGTAAACAATAAGAAATATGAGAGAATGTAGAAAACTACAAGGAATGTAAAATATTTGATTAAAAGAAGAAACCTGTAGTGCTTTGGATGTAGATTTTCTAACAGATTACAAATATCATTTCTTCCCAAATCAACCTACCCATTTTATTTTATCCAGTCAAAATACTATTTTAATTATTTTTTAGCAATGGCAAAATTTATTTGAAAGAATGGCTTAAAATAATTTGAAGAAGAATGATTATGTGTGGTGGTAAGAGGGAGACCTAGAATTATTCCGTATGTGAATGTACTGCAAGCTCCAATTATTTAATGATTTCAGATAGTTCAGGACAGCTGTGGGACTAGACTTGGATTCAGTAGAAAAAAAGAAGTTAGAAAATAGTTGCAAGTGCATTTTTAAGTACTGAGATAAAAGAGCACCTCAAATCAGTGGGAGACATGATGGATTATTTAATAAGTGAATGTTTTCATACTGAAGGTTAAAGCCCAAGTGTGCGTCATGAAATCAACCTAGTCATAATAGTTTTAAAAAAAGAATAGAAAACATTTGCCGTCACATGATAAGTATTATTTTGTGGAACTTTTGTTTTTGTTTCTGTTAAACATCTGTGTATTGAATTATGATATAAAATGTATTCCTTAATGTGGATCATAGTTTGAGAAATTTGAAAACACTGGTATTTTGATAAATTGTGTTTTGATGAATAGCTAACCATTTGGAGGAAAACATTAAAAAGCATATAAAATAATATAGACAGACTAAATAGAAGGCTGGGCTAATCTGTGTCAATTGAATAAAAGAACAAGAATCATGGTAAGAATCATTTCATAAAGGAGAGTTCAGAGCAAATATATGAAGCAAAGTATACAAGGCTTTCAAATAATGAAAATATGTTAATATTAAATGTTTTTGTCTCAAACCAAATCCATTAAATACTGTTAGCAATTTAAGTACATGATAGAGAAGTACATGATAGAAATATAACCTAAAAATTAAAGATATTTTAATCTTATAGATACAATTACTATAATAAAAATACAAGACATAAATAAAATTAAATATAAAGGATACTGAATGTTACCTGTCTCCAAATATATGTATTTTTGATACATATTTTAATCCCATCCCTTACTGTCTGACTTTGCACAGAGATTTCCTAACTTTTATTATATAAAAAAGAAACTGACCTATTTCTTTCTGTGTTTTTAGGGGACTATTTTAATAAAGGGAAAAATGAGTCTGAGGATGGTAAGCTTCGATTTGAAACTTATCAGTTGATATGGCAACAGATGAAATCTGAAACTGAGGTGAATACTTTTCTTAATGACTTCATATTTCTCTAATAATGTAAATCTCAGATTTGTTCCTTTCCATCTTCCTTTCCATCAATTTTCAAGACTATTGATGAAACATAGGTAATGCTAGTTTAGTATAACATGTGTGTTCTAAAAAATCACTCATGTTCCAAGTATTAAGCATAGCTTCAGGTACTGGGACATATATTTTTAATAGCTGCCAGTCCTCACAGCTTTTAAGTGGTGGCGCTCTTTAAAATACTCATTTAGGGATGGCTGATGTCAGCCACTGGGTGGCTCAGTCAGTTAATTGTCTGCCTTTGACTCAGATCATGATCCCAGGGTCCTGGGATCGAGTCCCACATTGGGCTCCTTGTTCAGCAGGGAGCCTGCTTCTCCCTCTGCCTGCTAGTCCCCCTGCTTGTGCTTTCTCTCTTTCTCTGATAAATAAATAAAATCTTCAGGAAAAAATAAATTATCCATTCAGTTATATAAGTAAGAAGTCAAGCTATTTTTAAAATACTTCATTCCCTCATCCTCATGTCCAGTTTCTATGTTCTTTATAGTCCAGCTCTGAAATAATTTCTCTGCTATGGCAGATTCGTAGCCCTAGGGTCAACATCTTGAGTGAACTTGTTTTGTTTGACCAATACAGTGTTGTATTTTGTTTTGTTTTGTTTTTTTAATTCCTGTGGGAGGGTTATGGACTTTGTTTATTACTATTTCCCACTACTCTTTATTGCTTTCCACCTAGGACTTTGCTCATTTATGTATTCCAGGTGACCCTTGAAAGTGTTTGAGTTTGTGCTTTCCAGTTTAGGCCTTCATTTCTTAACCTGGATCATGATGATCCTCCTAACTGTTGTCTCTGCCGTTGATGTCAAACCCCGCAGATCTGTCACTAAGTCCCTATGGCACCATTGGCCAACTCATGGCCAATGACTTGGGATGAAAAGTCCTTCCTGTGGCAGGCTGCAGGAGTTTTCCCACCTCACTGCCAGTATAGCTTCCCCCATTCCCTTCACAGTGGTGCCTGATTCACCCATCTTAACCCTGATGGAATCATGTCTCTACTTCACATTCCTTCAGTGGTTTTCCCCACAGGCTAAAATCCTAACTTTTTAACATCAAGTATAATTTTATAGGCCTAGCCCTTTGCTTATTTGTCCAGGCTCATTCCCTACCACTTCTCACGTTCTTGATGCTTAGCTCTGACTGTGGTTCCCCAGGTACTTGGTGCTTCCTTCCTTGCTTCTTCTACACCCCATTCCTTCTAACTTTCCTCTCCATATGATCACCTCCTCCATCCCCTGCTCTAATGTTTTGACTCAAATATGTCACCTCCTCAGCTTAAGTTGAGTGGTGCTGTTCTTTTGTCATAGCACTCTACCCAATGTATTTTAATTGTAAATGTTCTTGCTCAATTTTTTTCCCCACTTTTTTAGGATAAAGACTACCTTTCATTTGTAAGGTGGTTAGTAGATGTTTGTTGAATGACTAAATGAGTTTTTTTTAGTGAAAGAGTCCAAAGTACTAAAGACTGGAGATTTAAGGACAAAACTTTTTTTAAAAATTTCTTCCATCTAATAATCATTTTACATGTAGTCCTTGGAATTCATGACAGTTTTCTTTGCCAAAGTTAGAAAGATGCATCAGATTACTACTAATAATAATTCATAAAGTTTTGTGTTTTCTTCATAGCAACTACAAGAGGAATTAAATAAAAACCTGTTCAATAGTCTAATTGAATTTCTGCAAAAGTCTTGTTCTGGATTTCAGAAGAATTCAAGAGACTGGGGCTGTCAGATAAAACTCAGAGAAATTCCAACTGCTGCTCTTATTCTAGGTATGTATGGGTGTATGTTTGTTTTTATAATTAGTGGTTTTGTTGTTGAGAATAATGGAGAATAACCTAGTTTGATAAACCTGTTTTGTCTCTTAAAGAATTAAACTAATTATAGTTAGCTTTATATACTTTCAAAACCAATAAAAGTTCTTTATGTTGATCATACATCAGTAAATGAAGAGAAATTGATCCAGGATTAGCTAGTTCCCTCCTCACCTTTTTTGTCAGAAAAATGAAGAGGAAGTATATTTGTGTTACTCTTTTTAGTTATTTTATGAGAATATATGAAATTTGAATTCCGTAATAAACACTGGTGGGTAAATAGATTTTTTTTTTAGTTGTCTCTTCAGTGGAATTATCTATGACCTTAATTTGATTTCCCTGTGCTTAGTTTATTAATATTAGATTGTTTTATAGTACTATATTAGCATTGTTTAGAACAGGGTTTAGATGAATTATATATAAACTGCTTTCAAATTGGCAGATTGTAAATTTCTTAGGCACTTAAATATCCATCATTAATGTCCCATTTTAACCAAACATCTGGTTGAGGGATAATGAAAAAAATTTCTTTGGAATACCAGCAAATTTCCTTATTTCTTTTAGAAAGAAATTTGGATTTATTTGGATTTCAAATGTACTCTTCATTGCACTTACAATTTGTTATTTATGCAAGGTGTGTTGAACTATCGGGCACTGAGATAAGGACTTACTTTATTGTTTAATACTGCCTTTAATACTGTTCATTACCGGGGCGCCTAGGTGGCTCAGTGGGTTAAGCCTCTGCCTTTAGCTCGGGTCATGATCTCAGAGTCCTGAGATCAAGCCCCTCATTGGGCTCTCTGCTCAGCGGGGAGCCTGCTTCCTCTCTCTCTGCCTGCCTCTCTGTCTATTTGTGATCTCTGTCTGTCAAATAAATAAATAAAATCTTTAAAAAAATAAAATACTGTTCATTACCTAGATCTCATTCCTGATTTTCAGTGCACTACTTAGTCAAAATTCAGCGTACCTACAAAAGCCTCCAAGGGATTTTAGTAAATGCAGGTTTTTGTCAGTAGGTCTGAGGTGAGGCCTGAAACTTTACATTTATAATCACCCTCATGCTGATGCCTGTACTGCTGATCCCAGGACAAGTATGAGTAACAACATACAGGGAATGATTTTTATAATAATTTTATATAATTTTTATAATTTGAACAGCTTTTCAATGCAACTTTACTTAATTTCAAAACCCTTTCCATTTATGGATGAGAAACTGATGTGCAGTGATGACCAGATTGTACTATTTGGTGCTTTGTTTCTCCATGCCAGGTTATAATAATTGGAGATAGAGTGGGGAAAACATCGTCAAGAGCAATGGCTTGATAGGTTGTTGAGAGCACTGTTTAAGTCCCTTCTCTGCCTACTGCCAAAAGGGAAAGAGAAGCTAGTGGAAATGTTGTATTTCAAAGTCAGTTGTCTGAGAACATTTTCCCAGTTAACGACATTGTTGATTTTTTGTTTCTAGTCCATTGTTTTAAGCAACAGAATGTTAAATAGCTTGTAAAGTCAGTCAATGAAAGATGAGCTAAACCTGGTTTTGCTAACCTCCCAAATTCCTTCAGAGTTGCAATATCGCAATCATAGACCATAATGCTTGCTAGGAATATCATTTTGATACTGTAAAAAAAAAAAATCTATAGTCAAAGAATGCTTAAGCACAGTTGTACATTTTCTATTTTTAAAAAGGTATATGTCCATTTAAAAATAACCTGCCAGCATTTTCATTTATTGGCTCTCCTAGGAAAAAATTTTTTGTTTCTTGGTAGCCTGGATTCTGAACCTTTTGTTTTTGTTTTTCTTCTAGCTAGTTGAAGTTTTATAGTACCAATTATCAACCAGTTTCGAGATGTTTGCTGTTGGCACCCAAGTGCCAAAGCACTTTCTAGAAATCACAGATTGTGATGTCAAGGAAAGTATCAGTCAGAATTTTTTTCCAGTGTAGCGGGGAAATTACACTTAACTCAGATAACTACATGCTCAACACTAAACTCTGATTTGTGGAAATGAGAACATGAGCGGCTTAGTAAATACCTAAAGGGCCTAAAGTTTTATTTGTTTTTAGGCTCTTCCCTTAGAAATTAGCTTACTGTATACTTAACCTATTGTATTTACTACAACAATCATTAATAGTGTTACTGATTAGATTTTCCTCGCTTGTTAAGTTAGGGTCACAGTAAGCCTGGAATACGTATCACTTAGTTTTGAATCATTATTTTAAGAGTTCTTTATGAATTTGACAGAGTAACATCCTGAGATGTATTCAGGGGTTAACTACATATCCTCAGTAACTTTTTTTTTTAAAGAGAAGTTGTGCAATATACCCTTTCTGACAAATAAATATTATGTATGCCTCCAGGTATCTATTGTCAGTAGAGGTCTCTTCATTTATGTAGCATATATTTTTTTAGTTTCTGTTACTAATTGTATTTAAAAGTACTTTTAGTAATTCACTGGATGTGTTAGCCTTGTTGGTGTTAAATTGTTAATAATACAAAAGATGGTGTAATAATGATCTATTATTCCATAGGTGTGAATGTAACAGATCATGATTTAATATTCAGAAGTCTAACAGAAGCCCTTCAGAATAATGTCACTCCGTATGTAGTCTCATTGCAAGCTAAAGATTGTCCAGGTACAGAATAAATAATCTTGGTGAGCTGTTAGAACTCTTCTGACCTTCTGTATCTCTCTCTCTCTCTCTCTAGCTTTCTTTATCCCTTTTTATTTGTGGGAAGAGCATGGCGCTACATTTTTGGCAGGGTGAGGTTTATTGCCTATGGCAGTAATCATGACTGTTGCAGGACTCTTTGCTACCTCTTACTTCATTTATTCTAGCTCCATCCTACCAGATTAACTTCACAGTCAGCAATAGTCTAGGCATTTTATGAGATGTGTTCCTTAACGCAATAAAATTTGAATAAGTTGGAAAGTTTGGGACAGGGAGCTGAGAATTAAGGATTGGGGATTTGGCAGCTCTTGTTTAGTCTGACAGAGAATAGACTGTAGAGGTTCATATTCACAGCCTCAAAATCACCCTGTTGTTCTACTCTGGAAGACCAGCATGGTAAAAAATAGTCCATCACCAGAGCCAATCTTAGGTATATGAAGCCATTGAGTCATAAAGGATGTAAAATGGAGTAAAATGGGCTTAGGTTTCAACTCACATAAGGACTTTATGTGCTTATATTACTTTCATAATCATAAACTGACTAGAACTGATTAAATAAAAGCCCTTAGGACATCTTTTAAAATGACTCTAAGGAAGGTTTATAATCAGTAAAATAACTTAATGTAAATAACACTTCTGATTTTTTTTTTTTTAGGGACCTTAAAAACCTTTCACTGTCAGGGTGCCTGGGTGGCTCAGTGGGTTAAGCCTCTACTTTCAGCTCAGGTCATGATCCCAGAGTCCTGGGATCAAACCCCATATCAGGCTCTCTGCTCAACAGGGAGCCTGCTTCTCCTCTCTCTCTGCCTACTTGTGATCTCTGTCAAATAAATAAATAAAATCTTTAAAAATAAGTAAATAAATAAATAAATAAATAAAAATTTAAAAATTAAAAAAAAAACTTTCACTGTCTAGTGTGATTTAAATATAGATTGTTTCTCATAATTTTCATGTTTACACATTTGCTTAGGTAACACTTTTATTGTGGACAATAAACATGAACTTTGGCTTAGTGTTATTCTGAATTAGTGAAATTTAAATATTAAAGAGAAGATACTAATGAACATTAACAGTTAATATGTTAAGTGTTATGTTAATGTTAAGTATAGAAAAATACATCCTACCCAAATGTATATACTGATCAAGAACTTTCAGCTATTTCATATTTGTTTTAAAGAGAGATAAGCTTTCTTACATTTTTTTACCTATTCTGCAGATATAAAACATTTTTTGCAAAAGCTGGCTTCACAGTTGATGGGCTGCTGTGTAGATGAGGACTCCAACGAGGGAAGTATTCAGGTTGCCCAGAAAAGGACGCATTGTTCAATGGATTCTCTTTCTAGCTGGTATATGAATGTCACACAGGTAAGTGTAAACTGACAATTTTCTCTCTGGAAATTGGCATATGATTGAAAAGGCTTAGAATTATATTAAACATAGCACTGTTTTGTTCTAATAAGAATATGCTTATGCTTTGCAGCTATTAATAGTAGCTACTTATTTTTCATATGGCTGTTAGAAATTAAAAGTATTTTTTTTTAATTATTTATTTGACAGGCAGAGATCACAAGTAGGCCGAGAGGCAGAGAGAGAGGAGGAAGCAGGCTCCCTGCTGAGCAGAGAGCCCGATGTGGGGCTCGATCCCAGGACCCTGGGATCATGACCTGAGCCGAAGGCAGAGGCTTTAACCCACTGAGGCACCCAGGCGCCCCTAAAAGTATTCTTTTATCAGTATGCAGTCTAATTCCTGATAAGTGTTTCAGTTCTTACAAAGCCATTTTATTTGTGGGTGAATGTCATCTAGGGACAAAAACAATGTCAGGAGTTGGTTCTGCTCTAGATTCTATCTCTGTGACAATGGCTATAACTCTAATGTATTATCTCTTAGGTCCCTCAGTATTTGCTTTTGTGCAGTAGAACCATTCTGCCAGTGCCCACTGTCAACTTAGTCCAATGAGAAATAGTCATTTTTTAAAAAACCTAATTTGTTCCACATTTAGAATTCTTAGGAATAAATGGTCTTATAAGTAAAGTATATTCAACAAATAGATAGCTAAAAAGAAGTTCATTCTACCATGACAGTCCCTGGTGAAAATGGATCACCTAGGTGATTCACAGAGAACTGCACCATAGAACCACAGCTGCAGTTCATGATGCTTTGTAGCCAGAGTATGGGAAAAAATACTGTGGCGACTTCTGATAAAGGTATTTGCTGAAGTCAGTCATAAGTGAAGTTTTCATTTTGCTTCATATAGGGATAAAATTGGGTCTAATGCTTATCATAATATCTTAATTTGATCCATAATTTTAAATTTTGTAGATATCAAATGTACATTCAGTTTATGTCAGATGTCTTTAAAAGATCGGGATTGGACCAGATGATATTAAAGATGCTTTTCAACTTGAAGTTTAACAGTAGCAGAGCAGCGAGTAGTTTATTGTGCTTTTTTTTAAAAATACTTGTTTTCACCTTAAAGCAAAGCAAAATAAAACATTCTATTAACAGAAAAGATAATCTATGGAAAGTCTTCTCCCAATGCTTTTTTCTGTCGTTTTCTCAGATAGCAGAAATAAATATTTCATATGAGTTATAGATTTTACTGAAACTTTTTCTTCTTGGTTATTATTCCCATGTCAGACACAGAAAGATTCTGCTAGTAACTGTTGAAATGAGTTTCTCTTTATTATGTGGGAGAAATAAAAGGAACAGCTTTACTGTAAAATATAAAGGAAGATATATCAACGTGTGGCATTGTAGCATCGTTTGGGTGGTAAGGCTTACTGTTAACTCCTTCTTTTCACAATGGCTTAAAAGAAGACAGATCCAAAAATGCCAAGGAAAAAGAGGACTTCTTCTAGCCAATGGCAGTCTCCTCCTGTTGTGCTAATCTTAAAGGATATGGAAAGCTTCACCACAAAAGTACTCCAGGACTTCATAATTATTAGCAGGTAGATCATATAACACCTGGCTTTTACATAAAATTCTTTTTATTAAGGAAACATGTAACTTTTAACTTGAAGAGCACCTTTTCCAGAGAAAATGAATGACATTTTAATCTTAATACCAATTGGATAGAAACCAGACTGATTACAAATTCCTTGTAATTCAATGTTCAAAGACCTCCTATCAGATTTTCATTTGCTTTTTTACCCCAGAAGGAGATCAAAAGACTAAAGTTAACCAATTTTTAATTGGCATGTAAAGCAGTATAAAATGTAGTTTTCTCACCAAGGTCATCTGTCTCTTACTTTCGCATTAATTGGATAAACTACTCCAGATTGAGATATGTTTGTCAGGTCTTATTTTCTGATACCTATGCACCCTTAGAAGCTCTGAATTACATATAGCTCTTCTGAGCAAGTATGTTTTAACATTATCTAATATAATACTTACAGTGAGAAACTACTTTCATGGTCTCATTGGACTTTCAAGGCAGTCCTGTGAGATTCATAATTAAAGTAACTAACCCTATTTAAAATCCAGTGACTTGTATTTCCCAAGGTACATTTAAAAAAAAAATATTTTATTTATTTATTTGACAGACAGAGGTCACAAGTAGGCAGAGAGGCAGGCAGGGAGAGAGGAGGGGAAGCAGGCTCCCTGCTGAGCAGAGAGCCGGTTGTGGGGCTCGATCCCAGCACCCTGGGATCATGACCTGAGCCGGAGGCAGAGGCTTTAACCCACTGAGCCACCCAGGCGCCCCTCCCATGGTACATTTTTAAGGATGTAATTTATTCTGACTTTTTCTATATATAAACTTACTTGATAGTTATAGCTACATTTGCCTAAAGCTATATTATATTACAATTTACTAATATACTTGTAATTCCTATTTTAATGGTGTCTTTTTTTCCCTATTGAAACTAAGATTTCTAAATCCTAAGACTTCTCTTAATGCTAAAACTAAACTGCTTTACATGCTTCAGAAATGCAGAATAAGAGGGGCACCTGGGTGTCTCAGTGGGTTGGGCCTCAGATCATGATCCCAAGGCCTGGGATCGAGCCCCGCATTGGGCTCTCTGCTTGGCGGGGAGCCTCCTTCCTCCTCTCTCTCTTTCTGCCTCTCTGCCTACTCGTGATCTCTCTGTCAATAAATAAATAAAGTCTTTTTAAAAAATGCAGAATAAGAAAGTGACAGAAGAGCTATTTTTTGGAGCTTAAATTTGTGGCTACTTTTGCCACAAAGTTGTGGCGAGAATGTGAGGAGGTGAGGAAGAATGTACAACAGTAACAGAATCCAGGCACTGTACTTCTGTGAAGGTAGAACTGGGTATTGCTACAATACTGAAAAACAGTAGCCAATAGGAAAGAACAGGCAAAGTCATCAGCCATGATACAAAGGGCTCAGACCCACAATAGCTCTCAAAGATGGTTCTGTTTTACTCTGTGGAAGTCATTTGTGTTCATACTGGTAATGCTCAAAATAAATCATGTCCAATAAGTTTGAGTTAAGAATTCAAGGAAAGGATGTAACATTTTTAAATGGTATCCTTTAAAAATACGTCTTACATATGTGTAAGGAAAGTTTCCTAACTCTTAGCTGTTATTTATGGTTGGGTGACTTGGTGTCTGATAGAAATGTGGATAAATAGAATAAGTTACCTTGAAAGTTTGTGTATTACATGTCACTGAACTCTCAAAGCGTAGGCTGGATGTCTGTTAGGAGGACTGTAGGTAGGGCTCAAACTTTGAGAGGTTAATTTGAATGATACCTAACTCTTCTAACATTTGAGATTGTATAACCTTACAGGGAGGCATGTGATCCATCTGGACCTCTGTATACTTACATAGAAAATGAGAGGATCTGTTAATAGAGCAGTTTCAGAGTTAGAATGTGTGGGAAAGAACTATATTACTTTAATAGAGGGGACTGTGTGACCTAGAAAATTTGAGTATTTGGAGTGATAACTCCTCAGCAGTGTCTTACACTGTATGCGTTCAAATAAAGGTCTTAATTTGAAATTTGATGTGTTGAAATATACTTCCTAATGAAATCCCACTTCTATATTTTCCTTTGAAAACTAGTCAACATCTACATGAATTTCCACTAATACTCATTTTTGGAATTGCCACATCTCCTATTATCATCCATCGGTTGCTTCCTCATGCAGTTTCATCTCTTTTGTGCATAGAACTATTCCAGTCTCTGTCCTGCAAGGAGCATCTGACTACAGTACTTGATAAGGTAAAAAGGAAAAACTGTATCAGTGAAATAGGATGAAAAGACTGCCAAGAATAGATTATAAATATAAATGTTAGTGATAAATTTCTTCATCTCTCAGAATATGATATTGAACATATTTCTTCACTTTTTTTATGTAATGATTTTAATAGGGTACAGTATTGCTTCTTCAGATAAAATATAAAGTTGTTTTTTTTTTTAGATTTGTTTATTAATTTATTTGAGAGAAAGAGAGAGAGCACAGAGGGAGTGGGAGTGGGAGAAGCAAACTCTCCACTGAGCAGAGAGCCTGATGTGGGACTCGAACCCAGGACTCTGAGATTGTCACCTGAGCTGACACCCCAAAATACAAGCTTTATAGAAAGAATGATTGTATCTTACTATATCTACCTACCTGTGAATCAGTCATTACTCAATGGGAAATTCTATGTTTTTAATACTTTTTAATAGAATTTAATGACTTCCCAAGAACAGTAACAATGTTTTGACTCTTCTGTTTTGTGTAAAATAATTTGTAATTTTTAATGGACTCTTTTCTGTCATTGCTACTCTTGACAGAAAATAAATACTAACACTTCTTAGACTTTAGCTCTATTTTTCTACCTAAGTTAGTATTAGTTCTGAGTTTCTACCTGAATTAGTAATGACCTTCCACAAGTTGTTTGCTAGGCTCAGCTCTTTTTTTTTTTTAAAGATTTTATTTATTTATTTGACAGAGAGATCACAAGTAGGCAGAGAGGCAGGCAGAAAGAGAGGAGGAAGCAGGCTCCCTGCTGAGCAGAAAGCCTGATGTGGGGCTCGATCCCAGGACCCTGGGATCATGACCTGAGCCAAAGGCAGAGGCTTTAACCCACTGAGCCACCCAGGTGCCCCTAGGCTCAGCTCTTTTAAGGTGTGCCTTGTGCTGCTTGTGAAGGTAATGACAACCCTCCATTTTTTTTTTTAAGGTTTTTTGTTTTTTTTTTTTATAAATTTATTTGAGAGAGAGAAAGAGAGCAAGAAAGCTCACAAGCAGGGGCCAAGGGGCAGAGGCAGGGCGAGAAGCAGACTCCCTGCTAAGCAGGGAGCCTGATGCAGGACTCTATCTGAGGGCCCAGAGATCATGACCTGAGCCAATGCAGACCTTTAACAAACTGAGCCACCCAGGCACCTGACAACCTTCCATTTATTTACTAACTGCTTCTTCATCTTTTTCCCATGAAGGTGGTATCCATTAATGTACTGATACTTTGGGGAAAGTTTTTCCAGCTACAGTATTTAAAATTGCTTGGTTGGGGGGCGCCTGGGTGGCTCAGTGGGTTAGTAAGCCTCTGC
Organism: Lontra canadensis; assembly: GCF_010015895.1. Taxonomy (NCBI): domain Eukaryota; kingdom Metazoa; phylum Chordata; class Mammalia; order Carnivora; family Mustelidae; genus Lontra; species Lontra canadensis. The sequence goes on from NW_022631008.1 coordinate 5,933,340, forward strand.
CTTCGGCTCAGGTCATGATCTCAGGGTCCTGGGATCGAGTCCCGCATCGGGCTCTCTGCTTGGCAGGGAGCCTGCTTTCTCCTCTCTCTGTCTCTGTCTGCCTCTCTGCCTACTTGTGATCTCTTGTCTGTCAAATAAATAAATAAAATATTAAAAAAAAATTGCTTGGTTGGGGTGCCTGGGTAGTGCAGTTGGTTAAGCATCCAACTCTTGGTTTCGGTTCAGGTGGTGATTTCAGGGTCATGGGATTAAGCCCCGCGTCAGGCTCTGTGCTCCGTGTGGCATCTACTTGGAATTCTCTCTCTCTCTGCCCCTCCTCCCCATGCTGTAACTTGTTTTCTCTTTCTCTCAAATAAATAAATTAAAAAAAAAATGAAATTAGTTGTGACCAAATGCATTTGGCTTTCTATAACTGTTTCTGTTTTAAAAGCCTAGTATGACTTTTCATTTTCAGAGGTAAATTCTTTGCTATAAGCCATTGAAAATTAGCTGAATAACACAAATTCAGCTATTTTACATTTTTTTAATAGACATCTGTTATTTTGGTGTTTTTCATTCAACGGTACATAGTGTGTTACTCTTCAGTACTGTGTATCAGTAGAGATGAAAAAGAAGTCTTATAAAAGATTGCCAAAACCGGGGCATCTGGGTGGCTCAGTGGGTTAAGCCTCTGCCTTCGGCTCAGATCATCCCAGGGTCCTGGGATCGAGCCCTGCATCAGGCTCTTTGCTCAGCAGCGAGCCTGCTTCCCCCTGTCTTTCTGCCTGCCTCTCTGCCTACTTGTGATCTCTGTCTGTCAAATAAATAAATAAAATCTTTAAAAAAAAAAAAAAAGAATTGCCAAAACCTATAGCTTCTTCAGTGGCTTTTGGTAGGAGAAAAGGGATTGTATAATTAATAGATTGTATTTTTTTAAATTAGCAATTGCGTGGAAGATGATGGATGGATATTTTTGATTCTGGAGATATAGTATGAATAGCTTTTTTTTTTGGTTGTGACTGTTGTGTAAATTAAAGTTTTGGTCGATAATTTGATCTAAAAAAGCTTAGCTACTATTATAGCTTTCATAGTTATATATCATAATATCATTCCTTGCCTCATTATGTATACTAGATACTGATGAAGAGTAAAGACTAATAAGGAGTGTATCTTATTCCCCTTTTGTCTCTTTCAGCTACTTCTTACAACTCAGTTTCCCTTTAAACTAAGTGAAAAAGTGTTACAGATTCTGACCAACATCTTTTTGTATCATGATTTCTCAATTCAAAACTTTATAAAAGGACTTCAGGTAAGAAGACACTAATGGGTATGAAAGTTCATAAGCTGATTCTAACTAATTTGCATTAATTTGCATATTCAAACTATTTAATGTGATAAAGCATTTTAAATGGCAAATTCTAAAATAATTCCAGTTATATTATTCTAGGTTCTATCATTCCTTTGTTACCTTGCAGCAAAATGTAGAGAATTGCACTCATTAGGATGTCAAAAATGGAAAGACACCTTCCTTCCCCTCCTGCACTCTGGTGATTCTTAATATTTGGGGGTAAGGAGAAAGGGACTTTTTTTTTAGATTCTGATGAAAGCTTACATACTTTCTACCTAAGAGATGCTATATATAAGGGATCAGCAAACTTTCTGTAAAGATTCAGATATTAAATGTTTTGCTGTATACTACAACTCTGTTGGATATTCTTTTCCTTCTTTTTAAATAACCAGTTAAAGGTATGAAAAACATTTATAGCTCTTGGGCCATACAAAATCGATGGGGGCCATCGTTTGTTGTCCCTTGCACATATATCTGTGTTTATTCATTTATATTCCTATAATTTGGGAATACATTTTGACTGAGGTTTCTTGAATTGCCAGAAGAAAATTTGTGAACTCAGCTTCTTCATAACATCTGTTCTAATCTAAAAAAGGACCCCATTATCCAGTTATTTAAAAGTTAATTCCTTCTCTTGGCAACTACCTAAAATACATTAGCAAAGTATAGTTATTATAAATACATGCCAGTTTTGTCAAGTTTCCTAAAACCAGTATGTTAGTAATATTCAGTGTAGAAGTACAATATGGTAATACCTCACATTTGTGTACTGCCTTAGCGTTTGTAAATTATTTCTCATACGTATTTTTCCTCCATATAAAACTGCAGTGCTCTCTTACGGCTAATACGTATCTTTTTTCAACTCGAGGTTTTTTTTTGTTTTTTTTTTAAGATCTATTTATCTAAGAGAGAGTGTGTGCTTGTGAGAGTAGGGGTAAGGGTAGAGGGAGAAGGAGACAAGTAGACTCCCCACTGAGTGGGAATCCCAACAACTGGGGCTTGATCCCTGGACTCTGAGATAATGACCTGAGCCAAAATCAAGAGTCAGATGCTCAACTGACTGAGCCACCCAGGTGCCCCTCAACTTGACTTTTTAAAAAGAGTATTTTAAAGCAACAAAACATTTACCAATGTGTGAAATTAAATGATACTGAGAAATACTACATTTCTAACTGGCCTCTCTCATACATTTTATTTCATTCATTTCTTTACTCAAAAGTATTTATTTACAAGCCTACTGTAAGCCAAGATCTATGCTCCTTCCCATCCTTCCCTGTGCACTCCAGTGATTCTTAATATTTGTGGGTAAGGAGAAAGGGACATTTTTTTTTTTTTTTTTAACAGAGGACAAGGAAATCTCAGCCTTCAAATTGCTTGTTTGTTTAGTGAAGGCGGCAGAAGAAACTCATAATTACAGTTCTCAATAGTCAGTGCTATGAAAGAAACGTGCTTAGAGAGTCCATAAGAGAACAGAAGTATAGCCTAAAGAATAGGGGCTCACCAGGTTAAAATGGGAAGTGCATTCTAGGTAAAGGCTGAGCAGTACAGGGAGAGAGATCTGTTTAAGGACTATTATAGTTTTCTAGACAAGATAAAACAAGGGCTAACCTAAGGTAGTGATAGTGGAATGAGAGAGGAGGAAACAGATTTGAGGTTGAGCTAGAATCGACAGAACCTGGTGATTAAGTGGGTGATAGGTTGTGGCAGAGAGGAGCATAGGTGACACACACACAGGTTCTAGCTTGGCAAATGGATTGGAGGTTGGTACCATTTATTTAGTATACATGTTAATATAAAGCGAAGAGCCAATTAGAAAAGGATGTGTTTCTTTTTGTATATGGTTAATTTCGGGTATGTTGGATAGAAAGATTTGGCACTCAGAAGAAAGATCTGGGAAAAAAAATAGATATATTTAGGATTTATCATTAAAAGGTGGTGGGTGAAGTCAGGTAATGAGGATGAGGCATCACCCAGAGGAGTGAGGAAAGGACCAAGAACCTGACAGCATGCTAATGAGAGAGCAATAGAAAAGGAGACTAAATAAGGAAAAGCAATAGAAAGCAGAGTAACACTGAAGTCAGGAGAAGAGTTTTAGGAAATAGAAACTGTAGTCTCCACATTGAGAAAGCAAGTGAAGAAGAGGACATTATAACCAAATTATGTAATCTGTCTGGGTCTCAGTTTTCTCATCTATAAAATAGGGGATCAGATTAGATGATTTTATAGGTTCCTCATAACTTACTGAGCACCTCTTTTGTATACTGGGCACATTACTAAGTATTTACATTGTTTCATTAATGGGTACTAATACCCTCAGTTTTGCATGTGAAGAAACCGGTTAAGAAGCATGGCCATGGTCACACAGCTAATAAGTGGTAGAGCTATTAAGACCCCATTTGGCCAGTTTTCTTAACCATCGGTAGGAAATATGTGTAAGTCCTGATTTCTTTAGGAGGTACAGTAGGGCATATAATCATTCTTTAAATGTTTAAGTTTTCCTTCATTGGATGAATATGTTAACCAACTTGTTAGTTGACCTAGATGTTGAGAACACACTTGGACAAAGTAATGAAGTGATACTGGGTTCTTAACTTACAGCTCTACTATAACTCATGTGACTTCCTCCCATTCCTTCTCCATGTTTGGTTTTTACTTTTCTGATGTTTAAAAAGTGATGTTAACACTGGAATAAATATCACAATATCACTGGAAAATATAAGAAATGTGATTTTGCTAATATGTGCATAAATAATTCAGCACTTGGCACGAATGATTACTTTCTGTTTGGTGTTTGTTTCTTAGTTAAGCTGGCTCTTTGCGTTACAACCTTATACTTCCTCCAGAATGAACTATTTTAGAGGATTTCCTCTAGCCTTGGGTATCTAGTCCTCAGCTTTATAGGCTCAGAAATTCATTATCAGTTTACCCAGGAAGGATCAAGCTTGAATACCTTAATACAAGTATGTAAGCCAGCATGTTAATTTGTTCCTTTGTAATGGGAAATTCTATTTTCCAGTCCAAGAATGTGTGTGTCCCGCATCTAGGGAACTGTTTCTCTGGTATCAAGGTATAAAAACTAAACCAAATTGGTCATGAGAAGGTTGCTTAGAGTTTTTAGCGTTTGGATAGTCTTGTGAGATATATTTTAGGAATTACAGTATAATCTGGAAAATCATTCCCCCTTGTACTATAGAGACCACAGCATTCTAGTTACTATAACACTTACTACCAGATACTGTAGCATTTTTTTCTCATGAAATAAAATTCAGTTTAAAAAGGTATATTTTCTTTAGCCATACCTCATTTTTCATTTTTCTTTTTTATCAGTAGGCAAAGCTTCTACCATTGTAATGTTTTTATTTATTCAGCAGACCAGATTTGTTCACTGTTTTTAGATGAGTGTTTTCTTCTGAGTATTTGGGCATCTGTTAGACTCTGAGGCCACACCCCAGTCCCATCCCCATAATATTTACTGTTATTGTAAGTAAGTTGCTTTTGTAGAGAGCTAATCTAGCCATTTATATTGGTTTCTTGTGGTTTATATTTCAGAGATTACAGTTTTCTGATCTTGTCCACAGTATCAGAATCTTAAAATATTAAAGATACAGAATGATTTATGCATTGTTTGCAGTGTTATTATAACATTATTAGATATATTAGTGCCATACTTTTACTGTTTAAAAGAAAAACAAAACCTTAAAAGTGAGTAGACAAAGGGCAAAAGATTTACTGCCAAAATATAACAAATATATTTAATCTTCACATTTTTTTTAATCTTCACATTTCTTTCAGCTTTCTCTATTAGAACATTTCTACTCCCAGCCCCTCAGTGTTCTATGCTGTAATCTCCCAGAAGCCAAGAGAAGAATAAATTTTTTATCAGATAATCAATGTGAAAACATCCGACGTCTTCCATCATTTAGGAGGTAAAAACAGAAGTTTAACATTTAACACATCTTATAATAGAGATTGGGGTAAAATAAAGGATCTCAGATCTAGCTATTTTTGAAGTGGGGAAAAGAAAAATAACCTTTTTATTTAGAGCACAATAAAATCCTCTGTTTCCGCTTGTGAGATTTCTTTGTTGGATTTGAAATTTTAGCATAAAGAAAAATATTTTTACAAAGGGACATGATTTGCATGTTCTCCAGGGTTACTTTTATAAATAACATTTCCTGATTCTGGAGTTTATGACTTTTGTTTATGATTCGATCCTTAGATTATGAAGTCTAGCTGATTTAAGGAGTTAGAAGTTACCATTAAACCATGACTGTTATCTTGAGTTTATTTTTGAGAATAAATGAAAGAATGTGATCACCTAAATAGTTCTTTTTCCTATATGATATTCAGATCTTTAGAATGTTTAATTTTCTCTCTTGGTATATGGTATGGTGAAAATTTTAGGTACGTGGAAAAGCAAGCTTCAGAAAAGCAAATTGCACTATTGACTGATGAGAGATCTTTGAAGGTAAGAATGTGGATGCATTTCTGTTTTATTCTTTTTTCTTCATGAGAAACAAAATATACATAATGTTTATTCAGTGAATTTATAAAACATATCTGTCCATCCTAATATGCTTTTCATAGTGAGTTAGTGGGTCTTCATAATCACAGGAATGTAACTTGAAGGTGACACAAAACTTTAGTTCTAAGATGACATTTTTTATTGAGGAAAAAGTGTTAACTACAGGTGTAATTCGAAAATATTTTTAGATCTCAACTTTGTTTCCACATAGCAGTCTTGGAATCTGCAGGCAATCTCATTTTAGTCTTCTTTTAAAAGCTGTCATAAATAAAGCCGTATAGAAGCCATGTACTTTAGGGACCCACTACTAAGTGGCTATTGATTTGACTTGAAAAGGTACCATTATATATTGATTATACACTGCCAGGAAAGAAGTGATGAACTTTGAAAATTAAGAGTTAGCAATTCAACATAGGGAATAGCAAAAGAAGGAGGGTTTTTTTCCTTTCTTGAATAAATGATACTTGGGCATGGTACATAATTCAAAAGGCAAAGATAAAACAGTCCCTCACACCTTTATCCTTCAACCACCCACTTCGCCTTGCTAGATATAGTCATTGTTACTATTTTCTTATGCATCATTCCAGAAATATTCTTCATATACACAAGTAACATTATGTACTGTGGGAATTCCCTATTTTAACACAAGATAAGTATATTGTATACGCTGCTCTGCACCTTGTTTTGCACTTCATCTTGGAAATCATTCCATATCAATGTTGAGAGTGGTATAGTACTCTATGGAATGAATGGACCTTCATTTTACTTAGTAAGTCCCTTAATGATGGACAACTAGAAATGTGTAGTGTCACCTTTGTTTTCATACTCTTCATGCCTTTTTTGAGGAAAAAAGTTGTAGAAAATTATAATAAAATTGAGGTGAGATTGAAGTAGCCCTAGTCCTATGTGTATCTTCAAATTTTGAATGGAAGAATGTTAGTTCCTAGAGGGTATGTGTGCTGTATAGCTCTGAATACTGACTTACCTCCTTTTTTGTAAATTCTCAAAAAATATTAAGAATGGCCTGGGGCGCCTGGGTGGCTCAGTCGTTAGGTGTCTGCATTCTGCTCTGGTCATGATCCCAGGGTCCTGGGATTGAGCCCCACGTTGGTTGGGCTCCCCGCTCGGTAGGAGGCCTGCTTCTCCTTCTCCCTCTCGCTCTGCCGCTCCCCCTGCTTGCGTTCCCTCTCTCGCTGTGTCTCCCTCTGTCAAATAAATAGATAAAATCTTTAAAAAAAAAAATTAAGAATGACTTTCTTATAATTGAGGTTTAATTGACATACAATATGACACTGGACATTGGCTTTTGAAAACATTATTTCTAATGCGGAATCCACGCTGGCCCATATTAAAAAATCACTTCTAGACTGGGCTTAATAATCACTTTAATAATCTCTATAGCCTTTTTAGAGCAGAATAAGAAGTTTTCAAATCCTAGTGCAGTCTGTTTTGGTAGAACCAGTGGAAAGGGATGTGTGCATGTTTACTGAGTTTTAAGATTAGATGGATTAGCTCTCTGCTGAGTCCACTAGTTACTAAGTGCATTTCCTGTGAGAGTATATTTTCAGAAGCCAGGAATAGATTTTTAAAGAGTACCTTTAACCATTGAGTTGATAAAGGGAGAGAATCTCTAGGTTGGTCTGTTGTAGAAAAATCTTGACATTTATCTGTGCTTCTCAGTAACTTTTCATGTATTTTCTGAGCATTTATTTATACTGTACTTGTTCCTAGTGCACTTAGCAGTGCTGTCCATTATTACCTTTGCTGTATTCATTTTAGGATTGCATACTTTGTTAAAGGTATATTTTCTTGAGATTTACACAGTGAGAAATATGAAGGTGCACAAGGATTTGTATCTTTATCCTAAGAAAGTTACGGGCAGGTTACCTGCTAAATTCAAAGGACAGAAGAGATCTATGAAAATAATTAGTTATCTATTGATTTTTATAGTTTAGAGTGAAAGTAATCTTTGTATATTTTATTCTTATAATGCTTTCTCTCTATAGCTTATTTTAAAACACAATCAATTTTTTTAAAGATTTTATTTAAGAGAGAGAGAAGGAGAGAGCATGTGTCGCGAGGAGGGACCAAGGAAGAGGGAGAAGCAGACTCCCCACCGAGCAGGGAGCCCAACTTGGGGTTAGATCCTAGGACCCTGGGATCATGACATGAGCCGAAGGCAGAAGCTTAACCAACTGAGCCACCCAAGTGCCCACATAATCAAGTTTGGGTTTTTTTTTTTTAAGATTTTATTTATTTATTTGACAGAAAGAGAGAGAGAGATCACAAGTAGGCAGAGAGGCAGGGAGAGAGGAGGAAGCAGGCTCCCCGCTGAGCAGAGAGCCTGATGTGGGGCTCGATCCCAGGACCCTGGGATCATGACCTGAGCCGAAGGCAGAGGCTTAACCCACTGAGCCACCGAGGTGCCCCCATAATCAAGTTTTATATGTATTTTTCCACTGTAAAAGAAATTAGAAAAAAATGCATGATAATAATATGATACGACATGATATTGGGGAAGATCCTGATTTTGGCCTCAGGAATATTGGATTTCAATTCCAGCTCCTCCTTAGCCAGGTGTATCTTAGAAAAATCACTCCTCCTATTTAAGCCTCAATAATGGGACAGTAGTTCCTAGTGTGATTTCCTCATAGGGTTAGTGATAATCAAAGTCTGTTGAGCAAATGAGAGTGAGTTAAAAATAAATACATAATAAAATGTTTATAAAGGTAATCATAAATATTGTTATTACTTTTCACTATAATAAAAATTAAGATCAATACATAGTTTTATATGTTACATATTGTTATACATATTGTATGTAATACTCTTGTGTTACATGGTTGTATAGATTATGTAGTTCTATGGACATGCCTACTGTGAAATTTGTCACTTTGTACCAATTTTCTGTGCTCAGATTCTGAAGACCTAGACCTCAGAGTGTATTTGTATCTAGATTCTTTCTGCCGAGATTCTACTTTGCTCTCCACCCTGATGAACTAAACCAGTGGCTCTCAAACTTTAGCATGTATCAGAATCACGTAGGGCTTGTTGAAACACTGATTTCCATTCCCAGAGTTTCTACTTTTGTAGCTCAGAGGTGGGCCCCAAGAATTCACGTTTCTAGCAAGGTTCCAGGTAGTGCTGATGCTGCTGGTCTGAAGACCTTCTTTGATAACCACTTGAATTGAACTGATTGTCTAGAAGGAAATGTTTATTTTTTCCCTTACCTTGTTTTCTTAAATTAGAACTAATCTAAATTCTCACTTAACTTAAATGACTCATCTCAGTTATCCTCTGACTGGACTCAAGATGTTAAAAAAAACCCTTAAACTCCTTTAGAATTATGGACACTCAGTTTCATAGTTACAGCTTTTAAACTTTATGCCAACTTTGTATTTCATAAACTTCATGGGTTTTTTGAGAGTATACTTTTAAATTTAAAAATTCAGCTGACTAAACCATAAAACCTTTGTAGAAGATTCACTCGGAAGTTCAAGAAAGGCACAACCTTGGAAGACCATGTATAGCTGACAAAAGACTAAAGACTGTGTGTGTTCTTTCATTTCTAAGTAGTCTGTCTCGTGAGTGATTGTTCAGTGCAGCTGGATACAGTGGCCAAAAAGTGTCTTCTGACAGTTATCAAGTTTTTCTGAGTTTAAGCCAAATAGGCTTGCACAAGCTCCCATTAATGACTCAGTAGCTTTCAAATCCTATGGTAGAAGTTTTACCAGATAGTCTTTAAAGTTTCTTTTGGCTCTAACACACTGTGATTTTATTTACTTGTTCGTTAAACACATTAGTAGTAATTTTTTTCTGACGAGTTAAATTATTTAGATTCCTCATTAAAATGTTATTTTAGTGCATATGTTTAATTGAAGATAGGTAAATTGTTACTATGGGTTTTAGGTGGAATAGCAGGAGCAGTTCCTGGATATAATTTTATCATGTTTTTGCCTCATAGCGTTGCTCTAGTAATCAAGGTTTTTTTTTTTTTTTAACTTAAAACTTTAACTTAAGAAACAGTTGTTCATGAGAAATTAAGCTGTCAAAGTGCCTTAAACAGAACTTTCAAATTCTTCATAATTACAAAGATATGACTTTTATTATCACTTATGCCTGAAATTTTGTTTCAAGTCCAAAATTAAGGAGAGCTTTGAAGAAGATTGTGGCCTCATACCACATTTGCATAATTATCTGGTAGTAAGAAACATAGGGCCTTGAAATACTGGAAATTTTTTTGAATAGTGAGAAATTCTTTTTCTTTCCGTGAACAAATGTTTTGGGGGAATAGAATATTAACAGCTTTTCCCAATTAGTAGAGATAGTTTTTATGCATTGTTTCATTTTGAGTCACAGCCACTGCATATGACAGATGTTTTTATCCCTTTGTGTAACTGAGGAGAGTCACAAAATGATAAATTAACTTGCCTATCTAACTGTCATTAATTGCTTTGGGGGTGATTCTACCTCTAGGGCTAAGGGGTCAAGGCCAGACCTCCCTTAAGGCCCTTGCTCCCCAACCTGTGAACTTAAATAATCAGGCCCCTGGTAGTGAATGCAGACATACAGGGTTTATCTGGGGAGGGGGACAGCCACAGTCTTAACACCATTTACTAAGGGTTCTCAAGACCTGACATCAAAGCCCCACATTTTCTGTGACACTTCATTGAAGAGTAAGTTGTTGAGAAGAATTAGTGTAAGTTGATGAGAAGGTGCCCGAGGTTCTATATTATTATTGTTTGAGAAATGAGCAATGGGCTTTTCAAATACTGTAGCAAGTTAACAGCGAAGTTGATTTATAAGAGAAAACCACATGGTCTGAGGCAGATTTGCCCTTTAGAGCCCAGCAGCCAGGTGTCATGCGGCACTGCACGTTGCTGTTCATGTTCAAGCCAGAACAGGAAATATCCCCTTTCTTCCCACCAAATAGACACAGGTGTGTATTGTATATGAATATGGATATATACCAATGTCATTTACATAGACACATAAACACACACACACACACACACACACACTATTTTCAAAAGACTTTTTTTAAAAAAAAGTTAGTTCCAGCACCATAGCTAGGATTAGGTCCATTTTAATCATGGACTGTTTACACCAATCACACTCTCAATAATGATTTCCTATTCATGTTGATCCTGTCTTGTCAAGAAGTTACATTATGCTGAGTATATTTAATAAATGACTAATTTCATGTATTTCATATAAGAAAATCAGTTTGTATATTTTTATTCAAATCTTCGCTAAAGCTTTTTGGCTTGGTTTCAACCCTTAAAGAGTTCAGCTTCATGCTATGTAGAAAATTTAGATTCAATCCCTTGCCAGTGACAGTTGGAAGTTTTATTATTCTGACTTGTTAATGTTTTACATCTCTATTCCGTATGTATCGAGCTAGATTTTAAATTGGTTGAGAGTAGGAAGTAAGTCTCAGACCCTTTAGAATTGTAATATATTCCTATTAGAAAGATAACTTGATTCAGTATGCTCATTTTACAAATGAAGAACTGCAGCCAAGAGAGAGGAAGTAAACTAAGGTCACAGAGCAAGTCAGTGGTAGAGCAAGAATTTCTTTTCACCATTTAATATGCTTTTCGTGGTGATTCATGATCAAAAGGCACAGAATTAGGTCATGAGTTTGATGGAAACCTGCCTTTTACCTTTGCTTCCACCTCTTTGTTCTGGTTTCTTTAGAAAAGAAGGGCAGGAGGAGGGGAAAATCTATTAGAATCTATTAGAAAAAAATAATAAAAGGAGAAGAGAAGAAAGGAAGAAAATGACTGCAAAACGAACTACTACTTGTGATCAGATGAGCGAGGCCTTAGCCCAGTAATGAGGTGGGCCAGGCAGATGAGAGAATGAGTGCTCCCGCCACGCTAGAGCTGGGAGAGAGCTGTGGTTTGGCACTGCATTAGGTAGCTGTCACATGAGAAGACACTGAGAACCAAATGCTGTCAGCCAAAATTCCTCTAACGAGAAAAATAATGCTTAATTCTAGCAAGAGGATGACTGAGAAAGTGCTGTGTTTTTGGACAGCTGATACCTCTTCCTAAAATCCAATGTCTGTTTTGCCAGTGTTTAGTTATGAGTGAATTAATTGAAAGAACAACATTATAAAAATGTACAGCCTTTATTACATACTTTAAATCTTCTTAGGGTTACTCTTCACCCTATACCTAAAATCTGGACACAAAAGCGATAAATACTGTGAAAATTAGAAGAGAATTGCAAAAACTAAGCATCATGGCAAATGTAACTCTCTCTGATGGTATTTTCTTTACCATGTATATATTTAAGTTTACATAGTCTTGGTTTCCCCTCCAAAAGAAGTAACTAGCTCTGTAACAACAGAGGCCTTGTCGTATTAGTAAACAATAATACGTGAATGATTTTGACTGAATAGCAGACAGGATTGATGTGATTGGAGATGGCTGATTTAAAAGGGTGCAGAGTAATGTATTATACATATAAAATGTATAGTAATACATTGAGTGGCAACCACAGTGTAATATTAATGTGGTGTTTTTTTAGTAGGTCCATAGTGGTGGAGGTAGTGGTGTTTTTTTAAAGATTTTATTTATTGGGGCGCCTGAGTGGCTCAGTGGGTTAAGGCCTCTGCCTTCAGCTCAGGTCATGATCCCAGAGTCCCAGGATTGAGCCCCACATCGGGCTACCTGCTCGGCGGGGAGCCTGCTTCCCTCTCTCTCTCTGCCTGCCTCTCTGCCTACTTGTGATCTCTCTCTGTCAAATAAATAAAGTCTTTAAAAAAATAAAAATAAGAATAAAAAAATAAAAACCCAAGCTAACTATACAAATTGAGACATTTTACTTACAAATTCAGACTTTTGTCTTTTGTTGAAAAATTAGTAAATGTGGCCCAAATCCAGCAAGATAATGTTGACTTCTTTTTTAAAAGTATGTATGTATGTATTTATTTATTTGACAGAGAGAGAGCACACAAGTGGGGGGAATAGCAGAAGGAGAAGCAGGCTCCCTACTGAGCAGGGAGCCCAACTTGGAGTTAGATCCCAGGACCCTGGGATCGTGACCTGAGCTGAAGGCAGACGCGTAACAGACTAAGCCACCCACATGCCCCTACAACATTGACATTTTAAATTCACCTTACTGAGAATGTGAATTTATAGACTAAAGGAGGTTGCAGGGCTTGCCATGCAGGAATCTGGAGGAAGGGAATTCCCGACAGACCGCAAATGTAAAGGACCTGAGGTTGGAGCGTGCTTGGATGTTTGTGGAGGAGCAAGGAGTATTGGATTATTTGATATAATAGAAATACCTTCTGGTTCACATCTCTTTGTCAGAGATAAGGAAAGACTACAAGTTCTTGTGTTTCAAGAATACAAGAAAGTATATCTCTTTGGGAAATAATATTACTAGGCAAAGTGTATCTCTGAGAAGAATCATCCTAAATACAGTTATGAAATGAAACAGTGGCAACTATGGCCAGTGTATAACAATAATGCTAGAGGAGAAAATGAATGGAAAGGAGGATTACTATTTCCGCAGGCTTTGTTTTTACATATGCATTGTGTGATGCTGCCGTAATGTATTGAGTGGAGAATTTTCTCAGCATCACAACCTATGAAGTATTCACAAAGTACATCAAGAATTGTTGCCTTGGATAGGTGCTAGAGAGGCATTTGCAGATACGTATCTCAGTAAGACAAAGAATTCAGAGAACAGGGTACATGAAGAAAGTTAATCATTTGTGATATTTTCTGCTACAGCTGGTAAGAACACAGATAGAAACAACAGTGAAATCTTTACTTATATAGGGAGTAGGTCCCAAAGTCAGAGCATAAGATAAAAGTGTGAGATGGTCAAAATAACTCCTGAAAATCCCTTAGTAGGATATAACAGATCGTCTCTAATGAAGTCTGGCATAGACAGTTTTATTTGCAGCGTTGGAATGAGAACTCCATTTCCTCAGTTGAGCATCCGGTGAAATAGTTTGCTGTGCTCTGTGAACAGAATAGAACATGTGTGAAGCGCTAGAATTCCATGGGCACGGGGATATCACACAGAAGCATGCAGGGACTGAGACCATCTGGGAAAAGAGCCTGTGCATAGTCCTCATCTTCCCCTTACCCAAGGCATAGTTCCTGGGTGCAACATTGCCCGCACAGTGTCAGGTATTTCTTTTCTCTCCTCATCCGAGTGAATTCAGTTCTACTGCATCACCCATTATCTGTGCGTGCAGTCACTCCACAAAGCAAAAGTAATAGGTAGTGGGAGAAGCATGAGGAACGATTATTATTCATAGATTCATTTCTCTCCAGAATACTTTCTTTGTTTAAAAGCTTTTTAGGCATACATTAAGGCAAACAATTAGTGGCTTTATGCGCCCTCTATGTTATAGCTTGTAAAATTAGAATTAAAATGTACTTTCCCAATGGTGGTTAAAATGCCCTTTGTTACAATAGGAAACCTAGATTTTTGAAATTGCCAACTAACTCGGATACTGAGAGGAGAAACATTTTGGTACTAAAAGCTTTTCTTTCATTTGCCCTGTGCTTCCAGGTAATAACCTAGCTTGCCGGTGAAGGAATTGATTTCTAAGTGTATTAGAGTTTAGGAAAATATATCAGATTTGTTGCTTTATATAGGTTGGGTTTGCTTGAATTTGTTGATATCTAGGTGTTACTTTCTGCATGCTTGACTGCTAAAAATAATGGGTATCTGCAAGATATTACTGAGGTAGAAAAACCTAGCCCAGCAGTAAAAGTCCTTCACTGACTTCTTAGAGAAGAAAAAAAATGTGAAGACCACACAGATCATAATCCTCTTAAGAAAATGTTACAGGATGAAGCAGTTATAGAAGTATTTGAGGTCTGAGAAATACGTGGATGTTGCTAGGAGGTAATGTTTTAAAGTCATTTCTAAACTATTTCAGAAGGTTCTAGAAAACATAATACTCCATTCCACACAGCTTCCAAAAAACCCTTTTGAAACTGATTTGTGAGATTATTCTATCAGTTTCTTAAGACACTCTCATATTATACTTGTTGAAGTATAAATTATAAAGCTTAATGGCTTCAGGATTTCTCATTTTCCTGTTTTTCTTAATGGTAGACTGAATAAAGCCAGTATTGGAATTCTCAACAAAAGGCAGGGATTTATCAGAATCACCTGTTGGTGTTTCTTCTGTAGTCTTCCCTTCTTCCCTTTGAAACACAGTTCTTCCAGTACTTTCAGAAAAGCATAGACCGTAAGTGGAACCTCAGAACTGTTAATTATATTGGTATTGCGCTCCCTGGTGACCTCCTCACCCTTCTGATGTCAACAAGGTAGAGTTAGATGGGCCTGCCTTGCTGTGGCACACAGCAGCTGACTGGCACAGGCAGGCATCTAGCAAGGTGCATTTTTGTACACTTATATTTCTGGGAACCTAGTTACAATGGCAGTGCAGAAGACAGAGGGAAACTGCGGTATCAGTTTTGGTGTGTGTAAGATACCACCAGACTTGGTACTAAGTCAGAGATGCCCAGCCTTTGTCCTGGATTTTGTGTGCATTACTGATTCTCAAAATTGAGGAGGTTAATTTGTACTTCTGAGTCTTCTCTTGTCAGTTTTCCAGAAATTATACATATTCATGAAGTAGATTTTATTCTTTTAATTACTGACTTATGTATTCATAATGTGTTCTGTGATTTTTTTTTTTTTTTTTTTTAAGGAGGAGACACAATCATTACTCGAAAACTTACATGTTTACCATTCCAGTTACTTCCTGGTTTTGAGATGTCTTCATCAGTTCACCTCTTCTCTTCCCAAGCATCCGTTGGGTCGACAGGTAACCAGAACTTCCTCTTTAGACTCTCTGCAGTCAGAGTATTAGTAGTTTCTTGCTTTGATTTCAGCAGTATTCAGTTCAGGCATCAGAATTTGAAATGGATCCAAATCATGCACTGAGCGCACAGTCTAAATCCATTCCAGCTGTACACATTACTGGTAATTGAAACAATATCTTTTGTTCTGATGGCCGCAGCTAGAAACAGCCACATGAATCCCAGTGGTGTTGCCTCTCTGCACTGTATTTGTCCTAAAGCATTTTAACTTTTTTTCTTTCATGCTTCCTTGTCACGTATACCAAGAGAGCTGATCCCTCACCTTACTGAAATAGAGGAAAGAATCTCTTTGAGAATGCTTAATGGTTAGCCTTGCATTACACCAAAAACTGAAAGGGAGGCAGCACTTCTGTGCTTGCAGAATTATGCTCCACTGGCCTTTGTGTCATACCGGAAGCCTGTGAACCATCTGTAGAGTGGATGTTATTGGAATAATTCTATATTCTTAAATCTTTGCATCCTTCACTCAGACACTTAGAGAACAAATATAAATACATAGGAATGATTTATTTAAAGTTGATTTCTGCCATCAAGCATTCTCTTTAATAATCACATACCAAGTTTATTACTTTCTTATTGCAGTGTGATCAGTGATATCAGCCAATCCCAATATAGTCTCATTTTGCTTTTATGTAAATACTATTCTTAAAAAGCCTGACTATGTGATATATGCCCAGTCTGTAGTCATCTAAAGAAAATGGTTGTTTTTAATAAGATTTATTTTTTGTCTTGATCATTGATGATTTTGCCAAATGAGTAGTGTACAATTTAGTACATCACTTTTGGTTCCTTACAAGTGTACTTTTTACTTACAGATCAGAGAGCTGTACTGCACTTGTTTAGAAAAGAACATATGGGATTCAGAGGAGTATGTGTCAGCCTTGCAGCTGCTGAGGTAGTTGGGTCTGTTTTCTTTTTGTCTGCTGTAAGCCTGCCAATAAGTAACAGCCTCCTCCAGAATTCTGCCTGCAAGGGGTTTCATAAGTAGCCATGTTGTGTCTAATATCTGTATATATGTTGAATTTATGTCTGTGGTTTATGATGTTTTTAATGTAACAACCATGCATTTCTTTGCTGGTTGTACCTTGTTTTTGAACTTGTGATTTTTAAAGTAAAAGGAATGTTTAACTACTGACACTACCTAAGGAGAGCTTAAGTTAGGTATGGATACTTTTATTTTTAAAAAAGATTTATTTATTTATTTTAGAGAGGCGGAGAGAGTGGGTGGAGTGTGGTGAGGAAGGGGCAGAGGGAGCGAGAGTCTTAAGCAGACTCTAAGCTGAGCGTGGAGCCCAACGTGGGGCTCAATCTCTGACCCTAAGATCATGACTTGAGCCAAAACCAAGGGCCGGATGATTAACCAGCTGCACTGCCCAGGAGCACCAGGTATGGATAATTTTAATCTTACTGGCTTGATGTCTTGGCAGGGAAAATAGAGATCACCATGGCCCTGACCAGGATGGGTGGAGGAGCAGCATTGCTGGGTAAAATGCATCCTGTGAAGGCAGTCACTGCTGAACTATATGAGGAGCAATAATGAGGCATTGGCCATCTCAGATGGTATTGGCCCATCTGAGATGGCCCTGTCTGCATGAACACTGGATATCATAAATTATTTACCTAATATTATGTGAATAGTAAGCTATCTTGGTGGTATTATCAGAAAGCAGAGATCGCTTACCACCCTGACAAATTTGCTTTTTAAAGTTAATAGTCATTTGTTTTTCTTGGCTTTATTTCTTATATATATGGTGACTTTTTAGTCTTAATGTCCACTTGTATAATGAGAAAAGGGAAATCAAATGTGAGTTAAGTTTCTGCACACAGACTTATAATTTTCCCCAGTGAATATAAATGCTTATATGAAAATATTATTTAATGAAAAGTCTGAGAACTGAGTATTTATTAAGTCTTGGCTTCCTCTGGGCCCACAAGAAAAGAACAGATGGGCACAGTAGGAGGAAAAGTCACATTGAAAGCACTTTAAGTCCAGAGACTTAATAATACAAATGTTAGTGATCTAGCAGGTGCAGCATAAGATAGGAAGCTAATTTTATGCTATCTGGAAAAATAACTCCCCATGGAAACTAGATTGCCCCTGAAAAGCTGTGTTTTATTTCGTTTTTTAAAATGCCAGTAAGAGATTTCTCTGTATTTCTATATGTCAACTGAGACTTTGTTTGCTTTTTATTCAAGTCAACATGCCTATCTCAACACCCAATTGATTCTTGCTAAGTTTCCTCTTTAATCTTTGTGATTATTGATTATCTTCCTTTCTCAGTTGAGTATTCTCAAATTCATAGATTCCTTTGTCAGAGAGGGGCTTGTTCTTTTCTTTCTGTACTTTCTGGCATTGGTAATCTGGGGATACAATTCAAGGATCAAGAATGCCAAGGCCAGTTCCAAACTAGAGTAAGAAAACATGAGCAATAATAGTAATGGTGACAGTCATAACGACTGTTTATGAAGGCTTGCAGTGTGTCAGGCACTGTGTTGGGAACTTCCAGTACATTTTCCTAATAATGTAAGCACACCTTTGTGTACATACTATTATCCAAACTTTACAACTCAGGATACTGAAGCACTCATAGGGCTTAGATGATTTACCTGAGATCTCTTTTAGCTGTTTGATGGAACCAGAATTCTGTTCCAGATCTGACTTCACAGCTATTGTACCTTCAATCGTTCTTGGCTAAGATCTAAAATACGGATTTGGGGATCTGAATAAAGCAGAAACAACAAATAGAAAGTGAAGTTTCAGTCATCTGGCTAAGCTGAGGTCAGAAACATAGGAATAAAAAAAGCACTAAGGATAAAATGTGGCAGGTACAGCCACATAAAATAAGGACAGGTTAGAGTCTGGGCACTACAAGAATCTGAGAATCTCCCCAGACTGGATTTCTTTTCCCTTTTTGCAGATTGGTTGTGGACAAGGAATCAGGGACATTTGTCAGTTTAGGCATTCTAAGTCGGAATCATCTGAATGTAGGAAACCAGACATTCTCATCATCTATCTTCAAACAGTTCAAGTCATGAGAGAAAATAAGATGAAAATGATCACTGAATGTCACTTGGGAAGAAAAACTAAGGCACTATTTCTAGAAACAGTCTAGTAACATTTCCAACTTGATTTTTTTGTTAAGTTCCTTAAATACAGTATTTCTCTTAAAAAATCCTTTTTATCTGGAAACTGACATGTTTAACCATAGATTAACTTGATGAAATATTTTGTGACCATTAAAAAGTATTAATTCCTGATATTTGTGTG
This sequence comes from Lontra canadensis, assembly GCF_010015895.1. NCBI lineage: Eukaryota > Metazoa > Chordata > Mammalia > Carnivora > Mustelidae > Lontra > Lontra canadensis. The sequence continues at coordinate 5,952,329 of NW_022631008.1, forward strand.
GAACCACAAAAGAATAGCCAAAGCAATCTTGAGAACACAGGTGGGGAGGCATTATGCTTCTTGATTTCAAACAATATTACAAAGCTGTAGCAGTCAAAAGAGTATAGCATTGACTTAAAAAAAGACACATAGATGAATAAAATGGAGAGCCCAGACATAAATCCACATATGTATGGATAATTTATGACAGAGGAGACAAGAATATATAATGGAGCAAGGACAATCTCTTCAACAAATGGTATTAGGGAAACTGGATTACTTTCTTACATTATTCATAAAAATCAACTCAAAAATGGGTTAAAGCCTTGGACATAGACTTGAAACCACAAAACTAGAAGAAAACATAAGTGAAGTCCTTGACATTGGTTTTGACAATGATATTTGGGCTTTGACACCAAAAGGAAAAATAAGCAAATGAGACTATATCAAACTGAAAAGCTTCTACAGAGTGAAGGAGAAAACATCAACAAAATGAAAAGGCAACCTATCAAATGGGAGAAAGTGTTAGCAAATCATACATCTGAGAAGGGATTAATATGCAAAATACATAAAGAATTCCTACTCAATAAAAAAAACTGGATTAAAAAATGGGAAGAGGATCTAATCTGAACAGTCATTTTTCTGAAGAAGATGTACAGATGGCCAACAGGTACATGAAAAGATGCCTTAGCATCACTAATCACCAGAGAAATGCAAATCAAAACCACAGTGAGTGAAATAACACCTCACACCTATTAGGATGTAACACCCCACATCTCACAAATTGTTAGGAATACTTGTGCCCAATTGGTGGAGATGTAAATTGGTGCAGTCATTATAGAAAACGGTGTGGAGATTCCTCAAAAAATTAAAAATAGAACTACCATTTGACCTAGCAATTTCACTTCTGGTTATTTATGTGAAAGAAATGAAAATGCTATTTCAAAAAGATAACAGCACCAATGGATGATACTAGTGTCCGTCAGTTGATGAATGGATAAAGAAACATACACACATACACACAAATGTTATTCAGCCTTAAAAAGAAGGAAGTCCTGCCATAACATTGAACTCCATACTGAGAACAGATTAGTGCTTGTCAGAGTTGCAGGGTAGGCAAAATGTGTGAAGGCGGTCAAAGGATACAGACTTCCAGTTGTAGAATAAAGAAGCCCTGGGGATGTAATGTATAGTATGATTGTAATTAATACCACTGTAGTGCCTACCTGAAAGTTGCTAAGAGAGTAGATCTTAAAAGTTTGTGTAACTGTGTGATAATGGATGTTAACTGGACTTATGGTAATCATTCTACAGTATATACAAATATCAAATCATTTATGTTGTACACATTAATATGTTAACCTCAATTTTTTTTTTTTTTTTTTTTTTTAAGATTCATTTGAGAGAGATAGAAAGCTCAGAAGCAGAGGGGAGGAGCAGAGGGAGAGGGAGAAGCAGACTCCCCGTTTAGCAGGGAGCCCTACACAGGGCTCAATTCCAGGACCCTGGGATCATGACCTGAGCTGAAGGCAGGTGCTTAACCAACTGAGCCACCCAGGCTCCCCTAATTACCTCAATTTTAAAATGTATTTACAAGGTATTTATAATGGGGGAAAATGTCACGTATTCATTAGTAGGAAAAGACTTACAGAATTTTATGTCACAGTTACTTTTAAAATGTGTGCAACAGACATTGGTGTGCATGCGGGAAGCATGCAGGTATGTCTTTATAATAGGTCATAATTTGACATGAGTGCGTTGGTTCCACATGTCTCCCATAGACTTTCTTCTTTTAGTCAACTCTTGGAGCATGAAGACCACATCCCCATACAGGATGTGAGTTGGTTAATTTTTCACTTGAGCATGTATCATTATATAAGGATATATTTCACTTAAAACACCATTTGCAAACAGGAAGTGGTAAAAATGTTGCTAACACAGCAGTGAGCTAGGTGAGTACCCTGGGCTTTTTGTGGTCAGCTGTGAAAGAACTTAAGAGGAAAAATTTGCCTTTCTTTTGGAGAAAATTTCTTAACGGCCATCTAGAAATCAAACACTTGATGAAGAAATTTTCAGACTCTTAAAATTCGAAAATCCTTGCTTCAGTAATAAGGTTTTAAGGGTTGACAAAAGTCATAAAGTCCCCGACTTACAGAAACACAATGGAATACCTGGACCTGAAGAATACTGCGATCGCACATCAGTTACCATGCGTTGCTGTGGCAGTGATCCTTGGCTTGAGGGTAATGACAAGTGTGCGCATCTTAGGGAATTTATTCTGCCCCTCGCCCTGTAATTGAGAATTACTCATCAAAGTTTATCTCATTTTCTTCCAAATAAGGAAACCAGAGACAGAAACATTGAGTACCTTTTCTGCAGTTGACAGAGCTGGAATTTAAATCTGAATCTTCAAAGTCAAGTCCATTTTTCAGCCCTATTCCAATTATTTGAGAGGTATATAAAAGGTAATTTCTGTGGGTTTGTGGCCAGTAGTCCATGTTCAGAACACAGCACAGATACTAAGGTGAACCAGTCAAGCAAGCATCTGTGGACAAAAACCCCTGTTCTACTCTAACACGAGGCATCTTGGCACAGAGTGTCGACCTCTAAATGAAAGGAGCCACAGTGTCTAGTCCGCTTATCCCAAGTGTAACCTTACAAGTTTGCTATAGAAACAGATTTGTAAACTGGAGTTGATTGACAGCTGACGGAATTTACTTTAGGCTGAAAGAAATTACTCTGATTTCTGAGTAAGGCTTTTGAGTTAAACAGTAATATATTAGCAGGTCAGCTCAGCTTTCATTGAGTTAAAAAAACCTGACCCAAGTAATAATATTAACATTTGATCACTTTAGTTCAAAGAGACTAGAGATTTGGAATCTAAATAATGCACTGTTTCCTGATTTTGCAGATCAGCTTTAGATGACATTTGAAGCTGTTGTCAAGAAACACAGCACAGCTCCACAGTCTTGGGGATGCTTCCTCAATAGCATAATTTAACTTTTGAGGATCAAGGTTTGTCCATGCAGCAGTTATATGAGACTGTACAGTTAAAATGTAATTTCTTTCTTAGAACAAGGATTGCCAGTCCTGAACTGGCGTCACATGAGGTCCTCCACGGTCATGTGTACACTTGGGGTAAAATCAAACAGCTGAATTGTTGAAGCTCATTTTGTAGCAAAAGATGTTGGTAGTCGTGGTTTTTACAGTACTGATTTTCAGGCCTTAGCGTGTATAAGAATCAGCGGAGGTGTAGAAAACATGTATTCCTTTGCCCTCTCCGCAGAGATTCGGAATCTCTTGGGAACCTGGCTGTGGGGCAGAAGGAATCTGCATTGAACAAGCACTCCGTCACATTTGGACACGTAATCAGTCCAAAGGACCACACTTTGAGAAACACTGTTCTAGAAAATAAAGGGGAATAAGAATGGAGTATGCAAAATTGAGGGGAAAAATGAAGCCATCAAAGGAAAAGAAAAGGCTTTATTGGTGGAGAAGCTAGGTGGCTTGAGGGAAGTGATCTCAGATTGGTTCTGAAATGAAACAAGGTCCTCCACTGCTAGTAGTGAGCAGTGGCTTTTTTAAGAGACAAAAAAGATCTGAAAATTTAAGTTTTTATCAAACATTTGGTGTTGTACTATTTTCTGCTAGAAAATGAACAGGTAGCTAAGAAATGTTACTTTAAAAACTCAGAAATAGCTAATCAAATTTAATTTGACAACTTTTTTCTTTTAAAAAGAAATATAAATATGATATATAAAAATTAAAAAGTAGTGCATCATAAGGTATGTATGTATTTTAGTTTACTAAAGTTGTTTCTAACCATATGATATAATTTAATTTATTCGTTTTGACATACATAAAAGAGCATAGTTCCCACAAAGGGCACTATAACTTCTAAGTGCTCCCCTACCTGAACCAATTTGTCAGTAGAGAAACTATTGTTCCCTAAGGCCTAAGGTCAAACTATCAGTGTATGGCCATTACCTTGTTCATCCATTCAAAAAAGGTTTTTTTAAATGCTTGCCATGTGGAACCACTGATCTAATTACAAAGATGACCCTAGTCCTTACCTACACTGAATTTTGGTCAAGTGAGAGATTAAGGAGGCCAAGTAGGCAGTTAGAATACAGAGTAAGAAGTGCCGTGGTGGGTGCTAAGGAGCTAACAGGCTGGACAGTGAACCTTCACTGAGGAGGTCAAGCAGTTTCTCAAAGGAAGTAGCATCTAACATGAAATGTCAGGGTTGGGAGGAATTATGCATATTTTTGGTTTCTGTTTCACTTGTTACCGTATCAGATGCTTTGTTGTGTTGTCTTTGAAGAGGATAATCTCTGTGAGTATGGTTTTTTGGTAAGCTATTTTGTTTTCTTCTAGTCTTCATCGATACATTTGCAGGTTTGAATTTTTGAAGCTGATTAATGAAAATGTCTGTTTAAAGCCTGAGAACTCATTATTTAGAGGATTTTTGCATTAGCCATGGATTGGCCAGTTTCTCCTTATTGCCTGTTCTCAATCAGACATTTATATAATCAGTACTTAACCAGGAATTATTGGCTTTCTGCATGATGAAGCAGAACACTCATTGCCCTCAAGGATGATTGTTTTTAATGATTGCTAAATGATTCCCTTTCTTAGTTAAGGAAACTTTTTTTTATGACAACCATAAAGCTTTTAACACATTAAGTATCACAAGCCTTTTTTGAATCATTTACCTGATGGTGATAAAAAAAATCACTTAATCAGGTTGTTTAAAGTTAAATAGCTCTTTTTCAGCATTAATGTGACCTATCCTAATGTGCTTTTTCCTTTGTCTTTAGTGGGGTGGCTTTCACACTTTTTAATTCTGATACTTTTTTTTCGATTTTATTCTATTTCTTTTAAAGCTAAATGGGATCTGCCAGAATTCAAAAGCATTGTCACACTGTCTCTAGTTCCTCTCTCCTCATTCTCTTTTTAACTGATTTGGATTTTGCACTCTATTAATAGACTACTTTGATTAAGGTCACTGGTGACCTTGATGTTCCTAAATCTAATGGTCAGTTCTACATCTTCATTTGTGTTAACCTGTTATCAGCATTAACACGGTTCATCACGCCTTCCCTTAATGACTTTCAGGACCCAGACTCGGTTTTTCTTCTACCTGGCTGCATGCTCCTTCTGTCTTCTTTGGTAGTTTCTCTTCTCCCTGATACCTTAACATTACAGTGTGCTAGAGCTTACTCGAAAGCCCACTTTTCTTATGACTGCAAGTCTGTTACTCCATGTACCCATTTAAAGTCTCCACTTACATACCCAAAATACATCTCAATGGTAACACGTTCAAAACTGAACGCCTGATCTTCCCTTTAAACTTAAAATCTTTCAGTGGTCTTTTTATCCTTCTCATTGTTGAAAACCAAAAACTTGGGTTCTGCCTTCAAAATGTATCAAGAATCAAACCTCCTCTTGCCACCTTCCCTCACTGGTACCACCACTATCCAAGTCACTGTTCTCTTACCTGGAAAATCACAGAATTGGTTTCCCTGGCTTCCATACATGTTCCCCTACAGGTTTTTCTCAAAACAGCTGTTAGCTCAGTCCTTCTAAAATACATATCACTCCTTAGCTCAAAAGTCTCCATTAACTCCCCGTTTTACTCAGAGTAAAAGCCACAGTCTGTACCATAATGACCCTGCATGATCTAGCCCCTCATTGCCTCTTACTTCATTTCCTACTGCTTGGTCATCTCTCTTTCCACTTCAGGCACCTTGGCTGCCATGTTCTTGAACATGCAGACATATCAGTGTAGGACCTTTGCAGGCATTGTTTTCTCTGCCATATATTTTATATGGCTGACTCTCTCGCCTCCTTCTCATGTTTGGTCAAATGTCATCTTCTCAGTGAGGCCTAGTAATCATTTTAAAATTGAAACCCATCTACTCCTCTCCCAACTTTCCCCCCCTTAATTGTGCTCACCTACTTTTATGTAATACCAATTTTTAGCATATATATAGTAATGTCAGGTAGATAGATACTGTTTGTTGTCTGTGCCCTACCCATACCCCTCCCCCTCAACCCTTTGCTAGAATATGAGTTTCATAAAGACAGGGGTCTTCATGAGATGAATCCCAAATGCCCAGAACAGTGCCTGGTGTGTAGTAGGCATTTAATAAGTGTTCACTGAAGGGAGGAGGGAAGGAAAGAAGTAAGGGTTTTATGACTTAACTAATTGTTAAAACCCATTTTGAAAACTCAGTTTGAAAAATGCTGGTCTAGTGGCTAGACTTAATCCTTAATTTTGTATTTGGGGTGCTAGTATATATTAACAAGCTTTCAGGGATAAAATTTTCATTTTTTAGTTTTTAGTTAGTTTTGTTCAGTTAAGTTTGGTTTGTCCAAAGTGCTGGTTGGAGTCATTCTAATAATAATCTAAATGAAAACGTAACAGTGCTTTTCAGATACTGCCATTTGTGTTTTATAACTTCAAAGGCCATCATTTACCATTTGCAATTTGTACTTTTCAGATTTTTTTCCAGGCACCAACAGGTATTAAGTCATACTGTATTTGATGTTACACAATTTTGGATTTTTGTGGAATTTGGTTGGTTTTTGTTGTGGTAGTTACGTGTTTTGCATCTAATAGTCTACCGTGGACACTGTATCTTGAGGTGTGGTACGTGGATGCCAAGCCAGACTTGGTTCAGATCAGTTTGTATTTAGGTTCTTTCTAATTCTTCTCTTCACCAAGGCTGAATGATTTGATATGTTTGTATAATTATTTCCACAGAGTACATACATACATACAGACAGACAGACTTTCTGGGTCTAAAATAACAGTATTTTTCCAAGGTACACTTGTGCCAGTAATATGTCAGTATTTGTTTCCCCACACTCTTGCTGATCCTAGATATTACAAGGGTTAAATATCTTTATTTTCTTCTAGCATCTTATAATTGATGGACTGCTTCTTTCCCCACCCCCAGGTCATACGCTCATTTTTATTCTCTCTGAAATAGATGTAATAAGAGGTGTAGTAATCTCTTTTTCTCAAACTAGTTATTTCCAGTACATCCTATCCCATGATTAGAAATGCTATGGGATCAAATTCCCATATGGTCCTCAAGCTCTTTATAGACTCTTACTCTCACTCTTGCCTGTCCATTCCTACAAAGTACTGTCTGATTTTAATCGCTGTATCTTACCCCTTTTGATAAATTCATAGCCCTACTACACACACTCAAGTATATACACATTGTTGTTCCCCCTTTTTAGGAATGATTATTTTTGCAGATATGTTTTAGAATAATTTTGTTGGGTTTTAAAGAAATACCCACTGGAATTTTGTTTCAAAATGTATTAAAGGTATAGATTAATTTGGAATGAATTTGTTTCTATACAGTATTGGGGGTTGGAACTTAAAAATGTCCATTTATTCAGAGCTTTCTTTTTGTTATATGTCTTACATAGTTGTTGTAAAATACATTGCTGCGTTTTCTATAGTTTTTGTTGCCATTTTGAGCATGCCCCTTTTTCCATTACATAGTTCTGTATCAAATGCATTACATGTACATGTGAGGCCCTGACACAGGTGTATGTGTATACATGTCCTACACCTATGCATCCTTCACACTCTTTAATACTTAGTTCTTTTAGATTTCCTAACCTTACAGTCAACATTGTGTGCAAATAATAAATTGCATCTTCCTTTCTAATGTTCGTACCACTTCTTTTTTCTTAATTTGTTGTAGCAACTAGACTCTAGAATGATGTTAGATAATAGTGATGATAGGCAGGTTTATGCTGATTTTGTGTATGTATAATTAGATTGAAAAAATTTAATTAATGATTTTATTGTGTTGATCACATTATTAGCTCTAATTAGCCTTACTTCAAGTCTTGTTTAATACTAAACCAAAGAGTACTTGGATAAGTGTAAGATCTTTTGCTACTCTGGAAACTACGAGACCATTGTCTTTGGCTAATAATAAAAAGAGTAATAACTTTCTGAACTCCTAGAAGTTTACATCTGAAGTGAAGGATCTACCCCATCCAAGCAAATGCCACATTAAGTTATGACTGTAAAGTTTGATTTTGAAATTATATGACTTAATGCCATTTTTCTTGCGCTCTGAGAGTGAGTAATAGGCTGGGCTTTGCCTACCTCAATACTCTGTTTCCTAAGCTGCAGACAGATGCCAGGTGTGGCTGCCTGCAGCCTGGGCCGCTAGTTCTCAGGTTGCTGCCCCTCCAAGCGAGCCTGTGCCGGTGGTTCCTTGGACCTGGAAAATGCTGATCTTGGCTATTTGAGTAGGGCTAAAGGTTAGGTATAACAGATTGTTCAAGTGTATCTGACTTTGAGTTAACTGTCAACAATTTAATTCCATCTAGGCAACAGAAAGCTAGACATTTTAAATCATGTCGAATGTAATTAAGAAGTAAATGTGTTGGCTTAATTTTCTTCGACCTGTTAGTTGCCTTTCATTCCCAGGTAAAGATTACTAATACTTCGGATAAATATTTTATTGTTGTGGAAGGAGGAAAGAGAAGATTTTGTACTTTTTCTTAAAACTGGGCAGAAGTTTACTTTTGTCTACCCCTACCTACCAGTTTCCATATTTATTGGCTATTTGACATTTTTTTAATTTTTAGGTTTGGGTTTAAATTTTAGTTGAAGTAATCAGCTTAATTTCTCAGTAGTCTTAGTCTACTTAGCTTTATACCTTTTTTTTTTTTTTTAAGATTTTATTTATTTGACAGAGGGAGGCAGCAAGAGAGGGAACACAAGCAGGGGGAGTGGAAGATGGAGAGCAGGCTTCCCGCCAAGCAGGAGCCCAGTGCGGGACTCGATCTTAGGACCCTGGGATCGTGACCTGAGCTGAAGGCAGACATTTAATCACTGAGCCACCCAGGCGCCCCTTAGTTTTTATATCTTTTAACTAACTTAGTAATATTAGTATTTTTCCCAGGTTTTTTATTATGAAAAATGTCAAACCTAAGATGGTAACCTTGTAGAATGGCCCACATTCTGGATCTGAGTGTTCCTTCATGATTAATGTAAGAACTTAAAATCATCATAGTCTTCGTTACTTAGGTCCATTTGCTGAGAATAATTTTTATACTTGTGTCATGGCACTTAATGATTACTAATATTGACCTAATTCCATTTCATTCTGTAACGGAATATGATCTTAGTGGAGATATCCTAATGGTTCTGAGAACGGGATCCTAATTTTAGAAGATCTGTGTTCTCTCCATTTCTAACAAAGATCTCCTCTGTGGACTTAAATGAGTTATACAACCATTCCACCTGTGCTATATAAAACACAGAGAATTGCTTACCTCTTTTAAAGTTTAGTGGATTTACTGACTGATGTTCATAAAGCCCATAGAAGATGTAAAATATAGCTAAAATGGTAATAATTAGAGAAATGATTGTGATTTTTTTTTATCCTTTCAAACAAACTTTAATGTAGCTTGTGTGTTGTATCCTCAGCAGACATTCTGTCTCATACTTAGAGCTGAAGGAAAGGAACATTAACCTTAAATGTCTACTAGGTGGTAAGCACTGTGCTAGAGTCTTCAAATGCATCTTCTCACTTAATTTTTAAGCTTCTGTCTAACCTGTGAGATACGTGAATTCTTATTTCCATTTTATAGAAGAGGAAACCAAGGGTGAGAGGAGTTTACTAGCTTGCTCCGTATTACAAACGTAGTGTACGTGCTGCTGTCAGGCTGTGAGCACGGAGCTCTGTACATTTTCTAAGTTGGGTTTCATCATGAGAACTTTTCTAAATACTTCTGAAATGTCACATATGTTGAAGAAGATCTCTCCCCCAGATTTGGTAGCTACTAGTGAAGAATTTACACCATCAAAACATTTAATATGCAGACAGTGTTTTTTAAGTATATTAATTTTCCAGTTACAGTATATCTCCTGTCACTGATTCTGTTCCAGGATGTTGGCAAAGGATGAACTGATGGCCATACTTCAGAAATGTTTCCAGGTTTTTAAGTCCTCTTCTGAAAAGCAGCTTGGGAGCACAGCAAAGAGAATAGAGGAGTTTCTGGCCCAGTTTCAGAGTCTTGATGGTGAGAATATAATATCTTGCCAATTCTACTGTTTATGACAGTCATTTAAATAAAATAACATGGAAAAATCCCACTTTTTGATGTTTCAGAGATGAAGAGATAAAGTAGTTCACAGTCAGTCAGCATACCAACCCTCAGAATGTCAAATAAGGCAAATCGTTCTCTTCCAGATCTGGTTTAAACAATAAAAGCATCAAATGGGCAGGAAAAAAAAAATTCTTCCTCCAGACAGACAGTTTAGAGGACTTACCTTTAAAAAAACAAAAAGAAATCAAAAAGATTGGAGAGAGTAGCAGGGCATCATAATTAAGGATTCCTTTTAGATGTTTTTTCTTAAGCATTTCATCAAGTTCTTTATAGATTTCAAAAACACTGCATAAATCATTTGTAAGCCTGAAAAATAATAGCTGTGAACCACTTTCACAGCAATGAGGCTCATTGGTATGCTGATTACCAAAATATGCACGAGGTCGGCTTTAATCGGATTTATGAAAAGTGGAGTCTTTCAGTCCTAAACGAACTGAGGCAGCCTGGCATCCCCCAGTGTTGGAGTGTTATAGTTTTCCTTGATTTTGCCTGACTGCCACGCCATCATTTCTGTTTGCTGAGTGCAGGCGTAGCCTGATTGTGTATAGGTAATCAGGTTCTGTTTTCTAATGTAGACAGACTTTTGTGTTCTGATAGGGCACCATGGATTGATCCTGACCATTCATGGGCTCTTGCTCTTTTCTGGCACTAAAGGATGGCATTCTTTTGGTAAAACAAACAAAACAAGTGTGCACCCTTTACTTCCCCCTAGAGGGAAATTGTAATTTGGGAGGTGAGGGAAAGAGGCAGCTTGGTATGTAAGCCCATAGATGGGACATGGCATGGTGAAAATACTTCGCTTGGAATGTCTGTATCAATCCTTTCTCTGTTTGGCAAGGGTTCCTTTGTCTTGAGAATCCTTTGGGTTAAAGGAAACTGCTTTTGCCGAACTCCCTCCATATCTGTCCACAGCTGCCATGCTAGGTACCTGATGAGTGCTTAGTCAGTGGAAGACGAAGAGACAGTTTGCTTGCCTGGAGTGACCTGAGCAGCCAGAATGAGGAAGAACAATAGTAAGAGGGTTTGCTTCAGGTTCTTTGTAGGCGCTGCTCTTTTGCAGTACAGCATGAGCCAAGCCATTTTTCAAGTCATAAAATTTTAAAGGACTAGAAATTAGTATCATAGAGAGCATTGAGTTCGGTTACAAACAGAAACTAAAGCCCAGGAAGAGAATGTAACTTGCTCTGGATCCCACAGGTAGCTAGTGCTAGCGCCCCGGCTAGAGCCCACCTCTCTTAAACCAACTCATTGTTTTGTTTTGTTTTCCCTCATTCATAATTTAAATGCCCCTTAACTGTGGCCACTAGGACAGTGAGGGGACACCCTTAAGGACACAAAATAGGTAAAAGACTTAATATAAGTAAATTAGGTAAATTTCAGTCTTTTACAAAATTGGACTCAGATTTGTCTAAATTAAAACTTCAGATATCACAATAAGTTAACAAGTTGGTGAAACAAATTCTGTGGCATACTAAATAATAAAGGAATGCAGCTTTTAGAAATAGAAAGTTTGGAGATTAAGATCATTACCATTCGAAAGGTAAAGAATTTTACAAGTTGGAGCAAAACCAATGTCTTGAAGAAATATCTGTATTTCTTTATTCTCAAAATGACACATTGTTAATAATAAAGTGAAATTAAACTCCCCACATTGGACAAGTACAAATATTTGGCTATATGCTATTTCTGGTTCCTTAACACTTGCTACATTTTATAGTCTGGGTTTAAAATTACATTTGGAGGGTTAAGTAGGTCAGAATGTCATATCAGATTTATTTTTAAGGCTCTGCTATGTGTTAATGAAATGGGACAAAGAATTTATTAGATATTTTAATCTTAAATTGTATCTTTCTTGAGCCAGAAATTACCCATCATGGCGAAATTGACTGAGAATGATGCAGATTCTGCAGTCACATCCTGTTGTCTTAGATTTGGTCCAAATAAGCCATGTGAGTGTGAGGTTCCTAAAACCTGCCCTTACGAGGAAAGCGTTTCTTAGAGCCCTCATGCCCTCTAGAAGCACAACTACACCTTTTACCAGATACGGTTTTCTGTTCCTTTTGCCAAAAGAACTATAGTGCACTTTGTTTTAGTAGATTATTTCAAGTATTTTACACACTACCTCTTTCATACTCAAGTAGCCTTGTGTCAAAAATAGTGAATTGGAAGGTTGAGGCTGGGTTTGCAGGGTGTGTGTTTGTGTTGTTTACAGTCTTGGCATAATCAAAGGAACACAGTTTAAATTTGTTTCTTAAAAAGCCATTTATATAAAGAATTGGAGTTTTTTGCTCTTGGCTTATGGGGTTTTGTATGTACCTTTGTTTTGCTTTCATTGTGGTCATGTTTTTAAAATCCAGTTGCTGGTTTGTTGAAGCCATCTCTGCGACATAATTATGTAATATTTATAGACCTTCAGCTTCTGGGGGAAATCGTTAATTTGATGTGACCTTGATACCTTGCCACATTGGAAAAAAATAGATGAAACTTTATTTCCCTTGGAGTAGTAGAAATAGTTGTTCTCTTTGACTTGAATGGATTTACCCTAGTTGCTATATATTGGTTTTCTATTAAAAATTAGAAGCCAAAGAAGAAGAAGATACTTCTGGGTCACAGCCAAAGGGGCTTCAGAAGACAGACCTCTATCATCTTCAGAAGGTAACTTCTCCTTCCAGCTGCATCTTGGCACTCCTTTTTTTCAGTGTGTGCTCTAGATTAGCTCTGCCTAAATGTTTTTGTTTTTAATTTTTAAACCACAACCAGCAACAAAGCAGATTTTGTAACTCACTTATAAATTGAACATCCTGTTTATCTGGTCCATTGCCGTCCTCACTCTGTATTTATGAAGGGTGGAATTTACTGGAGAGGAATTTACTAGCCAACATAGGTGGGAACTGTTCTTTAGCCTCAGAGAGAAAAAAAGAATCAACTACTAGTAAGGAAAAAAAGGGAACACTGTTGCCAAAAGGAATCTAATTATTTATCTGATGTATTTTGTTGTTGTTGTTGTTTGGTCAGAGAAACCCAAAAGAGCCTAATCCATTAATTTTAGATACTTTTCTTGATTTTTTTAAAATGCATATTCAGTAGAGAGTAGAAACTGAGCCACAGTATGTCCAACATAATCTTTTTCAGATATTTCTAAGTTTATGATCTTCTTTGTCAAAGCAAAGATCCTTCATTGTATCATAATAACAAGTTATGATAAATGTAGAATAAGCTTTCAGTCAAAGCAAGACAGAACACATTGAATTTATTCTATTTAGATGGACAAAGGCTAAGGCTATTTTTGTTTCTTTTTCTTTTAAGTCTCTTCTTTATTTTTATTTTTTATTAACATATAATGTATTATTTGTTTCAAGGACACAGGTCTGTGAATCATCAGGCTTACACATTTCACAGCACTCACCATAGCATATACCCTCCCCAGTGTCCATCACCCAGCCACCCCATTCCTCCCATCCCCCTCCCCTCCAGCAACCCTCAGTTTGTTTCCTGAGATTAAGAGTCTCCTATGGTTTGTCTCCCTCCCTGGTCCCATCTTGTTTCATTTTTCTCTCCCTCTTCCCCCCACAACCCCCTGCCCTGCCTCTCAAATTCCTCATATCAGAGAGATCATATGATAATTGTCTTTCTCTGAGTGTTAAGTCTTTCTCTTAACTGAAGTAATGGGGTTGTGGATTGGTGGCACTCTACCATGATAGCAATAAAGTGAGCTATCCTTTTTCTCTTTTCCTGAAAATCTACTTGATACATACTTGAAGCAAGACAGTTAGGAGGGATTCTGTCTAGACCTTAAAAATCAAAACCCATTTTGATCTGGTTCGTTCTCTACACATTCTGTTTATGGACCTAGCACTCCCTGTTGAGGACTTTTCTGTTGCAGAATCACCAAAAAGAATATGTTCTTTCATTCATAGTCCTTATTGGAAATGAAGGAATTAAGAAGAACAAGTAAGAAGCAGACCAGATTTGAAGTACTCAGAGAAAAAGTTGTCAACTTCATTGAAAGTCTGGTGAGGTGAGTCTGTTGCTCTTAAAAGCTAAAAGTCAGGCTGTTTTCCCAACAACACTGGAGTGACAGCTGTCCATAGCCAGTCCAGGGCACTTTCTCCTAAATTAGATTAGGCTTTATTCTTTTCAGGTCCCTCTGTACAGCTGAGAATTGTAATTTTGATTCATTTTTCATCCTTATTAAGATGTCTGATCAAATGACTAGTTCAGTCCTTTATTGCCAGTTGAAGAACACAATTCAAATTTGATCTAGTTCATTAGGCTGGAGTGTGGGGTGGGATGGGGGTGGAAACAAAAAGTGAGTGTTCTTTCCCCTTTCTAGTAACAGAGTGTTTGCATTGCACTTTATCCTTGTTCTGTCTTTGCTGGGAGAATGCTGGATCTGGGCCAAGCCCAGAAGACAGAGTAGGCTAGCCATAATGTCCTCTTTTATCCCGAGTAAAGGACTTTCATTCTAAGGAATAGCAGTGCCTCTTATGAGGACTACCTTCATGTTGGGAAATGTACTCATAGTAATTTAGGAGTCCATTAGCTCTGCCTGTATTTTAAAATAGGCTTCCTTTTTGGGAAACCCAGATCATTCTAATTCACAGATTTCCCAAAAGGCAGTTTTATGTAGGTGTGTGAAATTACCCACCTAAAGGCTGCCTTTCAAGCAGTTGGGACATGCTATAGGAAAAAGAGAAATGTGAAAAACAAAATGATTTAATAGTTAAAAAATAGGAAAAAATTTATTTGTCATTGCTGCTTTTGTGTTTTAACAGCAGTTCAAACAGCAGGCTAGGCACTGAATATAATCAAGTACTGAAAAGAACAGCTCAGTCACTGAAGACAGAGTAGTTTTCTGATAAATTACCCGTCCTCTTAAAAGTGAAAAGTTCCATTTCTAGGACAGTGTAGGAACAGGGTCATTGTTCCTAATCACTGGAGAGAAATTACTAATGCCATGGAGGAGGTCCAGATGATCAACCAAGTGTGACAAAAGGAAGGTTAAAGTGAGAAATGTGTCATGTACGAGTGATGCAATGCAATATGCTGAACTGTGTCCTGGGCAGAATTGACCTTTTAGAACTCATACAGTTAACCTTGCCCTGCTGGGCTTTCCTGTTCTTGTAGTTTCTTGCCCAAGTATCTGGCTCCTTTCTTTTACCAACTTGTGACCATTGCTATTGCTGAAAAAAATTATAGTGTATTTTAGCATAATTTGTAGGCCAGATGCCAGGTTCCTTTCTGAATTCCCGCAAATCCAAAATTGAAGGCTCTGAAATCAGACAACCATTCCTTTTGCTCTTTGACCATGATCTTTCACCTGTGTATGACTTTTTAACCTTTCTGAGAAGTTACTGAATAAAGGTGAGCATGACCAAATTGTGCTGTGTTGTGAAATCATAGAGTTTTCCATACCAGGATTTACTATTTTATCAAGATTGACTCTCCCAGGCAGGAAGAGATTGGGATTGTAGCATGTTAGAGCTAAAACAGACCTAAGGAGACATGTGGCAGCTAAAACCCAGAGAGAAGCTCGGACTTAGGGAATAGTCCTGGTCTGGAGATGTCCAACAGAAGTGCCTCTCCATCTCTCCTGACTTTCTCCAAGGAGGCCACATCACAGGTGTTTGAACAGAACTTAGAGCCCTGGAGAAAAGATGTTCATTAAAGATAAATACAAGCAATAGACTCCAAGAGCCAGGCTTCCCAGCTCACCGTGAGCAGCTCTTGATGAAACTCCTGAGAACAGGAAATAAAAGTGCTACTTTCTGCATTACTGTTTTCATCAAAATACAAGCTTCAGCTTTGCAGCCCTTGTTGATACTAAGTGGTCCCTACCCATTTCTTCAGAACCATCTCTCTTTTGTTTGTGAACTCTGATCTGAATCCAAAATGAGCACCATGCAGTGCTCTAGTGCTGGGCTCATTGCTTACTTCTTCTCACAGCAGGTAAGCTGCAGGAGATCTCTGCTCATCTCCGCATTTGCAGTTGGACACAAATTCTCATGTGTGATGTTTTGTCACTGGTGGTGGCCAACTAATGTAGCAGCCAGTGTGAACAAAACATAGGCAAATATTTTATTTTGCCTCTGATGGAGGTTCTTCGATGAGATCCAGAAAGTCCTTTTGCCTCAGGAATTACCTAAATTTCTAAACATTAAAGATGCTAAAGAGGGCAGAGAGTACAAATGTGAGATGATTTTTCTGAAATTGACTCTGCTTGCCTTGTTTGATTTCCAGTCCTTATTACATAGCAGGACTTCAATGGGGTCTTTTAATGACAGTCATTATAGTGATTGGGAAGAAACAGCCTGAGGTTGGTGTAGAATAGTTTACGGTCAGAAATTACAAATGGGTAGCTAGCTGGCTAGGGAGGCGGTTGATGTTACAAAACCCATGTTATAGGCTACCGCTAAATTAACTTAATCTTGAGTAAGAGGTTAGTTAGCAGTACTATAGAATGCTATAGTATTGGTATAGAACTGGTATAGAATGGTATATATGGTATAGAATGCTGAATCCTTAGGGCCAAGTCAAACCCATACGCTTTTTTGCAAGTGGGCTTTATTCTGCTTAACTCTAGAGAAGGAGCAGCAGCATTTACAAGTGGAAATGAGCAAGGGGCCAGGAGTTCTCTTGAGATGGGGAGGAGTAAGGTACACGGTTAATACCTCTCCTCTTCCTCTCTTCCTCAAAGCCACTGACCACACAGGTGGAACAAGTGGAGTGGGATTTTCTCCCAGGATGGGAAAAATCTAGGATCCAGAGGAAGACGGTAATTTTCCTGGTGCATGGGCTGAGGCAGCTGCTTTGTTCTGCCTGCACTTGGTGGGAAAAGGAGCTGACAGAAATCCATCATGTGGCCAAAATATTTAAAGTCCAGTACTGGACTAAGCCCCAAATCTTTATGAAGGCATGTGAGTTAACTACTTTACTCAAGCTAGCGACATATTACTCTTACCTTCAGGTTGTGTTTGCCAAAGTTTCTCCCTTCCAGTTTCCTCCCTCCAGGCTACCCAAGAGGGATGTCACTGTCGTGGCACAGGCAAACTCATAGGCTCATTAGACACTGAAAGTGAACTTTTTAATGCTTTATTTCCTAAGTTCAGATTTCATTAAAATTAGGTTGTCAACTAACTCATAAATTGGAGAAAAAACCCGAGTTACAGTGGTTTAACTGAAATTTTAATGATGAACAATTTGTTTTCCAATATTCTAAAGCTAAAAGTTATAGCCTTTTCTGCCTTCTTAAGGTAAAATTTAATTCTAACATACAAAAACCTTCCAGGTACCATTTCTGTGAAACATATCAATTAAAACATTTTCTGTGATCCAAAAAGAATTTCCTAAATTCTTAATTCTAGGTCTGAGGTGTGTTTTTAAACACTGTCGAGAGTTAAATGTCTGCTGTGGTAAGGAATGTGGTTATCTGAGTTTTCTAAATAATTACTTTAAGAAAGTATTCATTAATACTCTTAAGAAATTCTGGCTTTAAGGTTTTGAGCAGAAATGTGACTTAGGTGCATTCGTTCCTAAAGGTTTAACTGAGAACTAAAATACGGTTTCTTCAACTCAAGTGAATGTGAGTTTTACAAACTACATGGAAGAGGTACAATTCTGAGTGAACCTGTACTAACTTTGCTCTTTGGCTTTTGTTTCATTTGTTTGTTTCTGGTTGTTGATTTTGCTTTTTAAGTTTGTTGCTCAGTCTTCCACAGAGGATTGACAAAGATGTTATACTGAACATAAATGTGTGCTTATTTAAAAACGGACACCTCACTTTGGCTGTTTCAGAGAATACCTTCTGCCACCAGAGACACAGCCCCTGCACGAGGTGGTGTACTTCAGCGCCGCCCACACCCTGCGGGAGCATCTGAACGCTGCGCCAAGAATCGCCCTCCACACTGCGCTCAACAACCCTTATTATTATCTCAAGGTAAGAAGCAGATTCATCACTCTGGAAGTTTAGTTCACACCCCAG
Source organism: Lontra canadensis (assembly GCF_010015895.1). Taxonomy (NCBI): domain Eukaryota; kingdom Metazoa; phylum Chordata; class Mammalia; order Carnivora; family Mustelidae; genus Lontra; species Lontra canadensis. The sequence goes on from NW_022631008.1 coordinate 5,970,447, forward strand.
GCTTTATTCACCACAAAAATACTGTAAATTTGCAGTCCTAACGACTAGGGAGTTGGCAGTACAGGATTATACCTGTTTCAGGTTTGTTTGTTTGTTTTTTAAGATTTTATTTATTTGACAGACAGAGGTCACAAGTAGGCAGAGAGAGAGAGGAGGAAGCAGGCTCCCTGCTGAGCAGAGAGCCCAGATGCAGGGCTCGATCCCCAGGACCCTGGGATCATGACTTGAGCCGAAGGCAGAGGCTTTAACCCCCTGAGCCACCCAGGTGCCCCTGTTTCAGGTTTTTTCAAAAAATTATTTAGACTCCATAAAATCTACGAAGAATGTTCCAGTGTACTGGTTTCCTATTCCAAAAAGGCACCCAAGTTAGCATGCTCATAAGCATTACAAGTTAATACTGAATAGGAAAATATAAGTCAATGGTTTTCAATGATGGTGGTAGTGGAGAGCTTGAATAATTTTATATTTAAAGCACAAAATATTTTTATTATATAAACCACAAATTAAAATTCTTCTCTTTAATGGTAGGTCACAGAAGAGATCTGGTGCGATTTTAGGAGTCTTTAGGAGGATATATTACAATCTCTGTGTGTATGTATGTGTGAGACACTTTCTCAATAACCATGGATTTTGAATAAATTTAAAAAACACCGATTGTTGGGACCCCTGGCTGGCTCAGTAGGTGAAGTGATCACTCTTGATTTCCTCTCAGGTCGTGAATGAGGGTTGTGAATTGGGCTTCACACCCAGTGCAAGGTCTCCTTGAGGATTTTCTCCCTCTCCCTCTGCCCACTGCTCCCCGCCCCACTGCCAAATAAATCAGCCTTTAAAAACACACACACACTGATTGTTTTTATAGGGATTATTTAGGAACCTAGTCTTTTCTCGGAGAGCTAACTTACAGCCTTGGTAGTGATGTGTTGGTATTAATAGGCTGTAATTATTGCTATAATCACAAATGTTGGAAGTGGCATTTTACTGAAAATCCCCAGGAAGTCCATAAACTTTTTACAGAAACCAGAAATGCATTAGAGCCTCAGAAATTAGTAGTGTATGATTAAAATAAAAAATTAATAATTTGCTTAAAATGAAAAATGGGCTTTTCTTCTGATCCCAAGTATTCTTCTAGTGATCAGGAACTAAGGGGATTATAACGAAGACCTAATTCTAAACAAGAACTAGGTAACTATTGGGGAGCAAACACAACTCACTAAAGGAAACCAAAAGGACTTCATTTACCGGCTTACTAAATTAGTTTGGGGGTTCATTAATGTCTGCTTCTGTTCCTGATCATCTCTAAAAAGTAGTCATCTAAGTTTACTGTTGTTTTTAGAATGAAGCACTGAAGAGTGAAGAAGGCTGCATTCCAAATGTCGCCCCAGACATCTGCATAGCATATAAACTGCACCTAGAGTGTAGCAGGCTAATCAACCTTGTGGACTGGTCAGAGGTAGGTCATGGCGAACAGAGTAAGCTATTTGTCTAATCATCGGTGACAGTTCTGCTAGGGTTCTTATACTTTGGGGACTTTGGAACTCATCTTTTCATCTTTTTTTTTTTTTTTTTCTGTTTTTAATGCCCTGTTCTTTTGTTTGGGAAGCATAAATCACCTCACACTGTAAAATCTCTTGCAGAAAAGCAGCTAACTGCTCAATAGTCTCACTCCAAGTCCCCTGCACTCTCATTCCACACTCCTCAACCAAGCCAATTCTGCATTCATGCCAGGTCAAAATAAGTAGATGATCTAACCCCACAGTTAACAGTAAGCAAAAACTATACAGTTTAGGTTGGTTCTGTTTTTCCACAAAACAAAGGTGTATTATTAACTAGCTTTTCCTTTATCACAAAAAAGAAAAAAATATCGGAGTAACTGTACAACAGATTTAGCAATCAAGAAGTACAATGAATACTTGGCAAGGCAATGGAAGACTAAGATAAGTAATTTCTTTCCATCCTCAGAAGAGTATTACAAAGTTAACTTTGTTGAAGGCCTTAACAGATGTCACCTTTTAAAAATATGTGTAATTGGCACCTTCTAGGAATGAGAAGTTTTGAGAATCTGAAATTTGGTGGAATATTTTAAAAATGCCAGCTATCAGTTCCAGCAGCTTGACCTGGCTCCTTACAGAGTCATCAAGTGCAATATAAAATATCTGGCAATGGTAGAGATTTTTGTTTTCTTCTGTCTCCTCTCTGAAAAGGCCTTTGCAACAGTTGTGACAGCTGCTGAAAAAATGGATGCAAGTTCTGTAACCTCAGAAGAAAGGAATGAAATTATCCAGTATCCTTTTAACAAACCAGTTCTGTAATGTCTGAGTATACATGGAGTATAAGTTTATAGTTTCTCTAGACCAACAATAGATTTATAAAGACGTTTTCCAAACAATCTTATTACTTGTTAATACTAATACTAATACATATCATCCCAGAATAACTTGTTTCTAAAAACCCATTCCAAATTTAATCTAAAATGAGACCAAATATAAAATATTTGGTCTAAAACTTCTATCAAGGTCATACTCCAGAATTCAGCAAAAATGTCCAAAAACTGTCATTTTTAAATTCTCTATTATTTTTCTATGGTGATTATATACTTTTAGAAGTTAAAGGGGAAGCAGTTTTCATAGTGTTATGAAAAATTAGAATTAGGTAAGCGTTAGGTACTTTACCATTCATGTCTTAATGAAAGTGGATTGTAATTACATTGATGTTTTCTAGTAAGGGTTATAGTTTAATTTAGCATATGTATTTGAACTGTACTTCAGTTTAACAAAGCATGTTTTAACATTGAGACTTTAACTTCTTTATGTCAAAAAACGTAACATGGTGAATTTCCTTAGCCATAGCCTCCAGTGCTCGGTTTATTAGAGCTGTTTCTGAACTAGAACTTTTAGGATTTATAAAACCTACAAAACAGAAGACTGACCATGTGGCGAGGCTAACATGGGGAGGCTGCTAGAAAGCCAGTGAATGAAGCCAGAAATACCACATTAAGCTTAAGAGAGAAAAGGAGACCAGTCATATTTACATACCACCAGAAGACTGCTGGCAAGAAGCGTGTAATCCTTGTGTACTGTCTGATCAGAAAGTAGACTGTTAACCCCAAACAGGAATATATCAAGACACCTTTGGAGTACTTCAGAACCCAGCAAATGACATGCTTACATTGTAACTAAAACCTCTCCCACATTATCACTGTAATCTTCATAGTCATTATTAAATTATAAATTGTTCTTGAGCATACATAGTTTACAATGGTAATAAATTCCTTTATCCAGGTGTTACACTTGATTTACTATCCCTCATTCTTGCTCCCCCAGCTTCTTGGACTGGCATTCCTCACTTTAGTAAGTTGTGTAGTAAGTAAGATAAATATCCTACAGGTTGATTTCTCCTAGGTGACTATATAGGTTCTAAAACTGCCTCTGCTGCCCCATTGTTTTTAGCCTAAAAACTTTAAAAATCCCAAGCTCTTTAGCTTTATGCTTAAAGGCAGTAAATATTCTACTTTAGGATGACCCATCATGGAGTTGTACAGCCTCTAAGACCTTTACAAATTACATCTCAATATTAAAAAATCCAAATGAGGAAAAAGTAAAACCCAAATGAAATGACATCTGGATGGATCTCTTCATGACAAGAACTCATCAAGTTAGTGAAACAAAGATACCCCCAAGTGCATTATTTAATATTCTACTCCCATGAGAATTCTGGGATATATCTTTGAATATTCACTAACTTACCAAAATTATCACGCAGGTATGACCACAAGGAAAACATCCAAATTCATTAAGAACTATCTTGGGTCGCAAACATTAGTGCTATGTAATTGTAGGCCTTTTTGTGTGTGGGCTTTGAGGACAGATTTAATTATAATTAATTATTTTAAAATTTATTATGAAGAAATTTGATAGCTTAAACCTCACTTCCGGAGTGTAAAGGACATATATAGTATAGAGCATCTTTGTCCTCTGGCAACATGATGGGCTGAGACAACATTAGTGGTTAACTGCTGCTTTCCCCTTTTCCTGCTCCAAAAACAAATTGTCAGATGTTGCCAGGCTCAAAAAGAGGGAAATCCCAAGGTACCAGAAATAAAGAACCACATGCCAGAAGAACATCTTGCCCTGTAGAGCTCTGAGAAAGACAATTACCAAAGCAGCATTACTCTGAGCTAAGTATCTTCTCATCTTCATCTAAAAGGTACCAGGATTTCTTACTGAGCAGTAAATACATGTACATATGTGCACAAAGAGCTGTCAGCTTTGAAATAAAGTTTATGATATGCAAACACAAACATCACCACGATATAGGAAGAAACTGGACAAATAGAGGCTTTTGACACTTTGGAATCCATGTGTTAAAGGCCTCTGCCAAATGGGTATGATTATAACAGAGAATCCATTTCTATTCTATGAAGTCTCCATGACTTCTCTTCACAGCAACTCGCTCTGTATTTTTTTTTTCTATATTCTATAGTCCTTCCCCTCCAGTCAAGTGTCCTCTCACGTGTTTCATTTTTGATTAACAGTTAATAAAATCTGGGGAAAAGAACATATAAGTGACTTAGAGCATCTTCCATCTGTTGCCTATTTAAGTGAGGCATTCGGCGATGGGAAAGGTTTTCCAATATTCGTGCTTGTTAATATGAAGACACCATCAATGTCTACAATGTGATTTTTTCCAGCTTTCAAATGGTGCCCAGTAGGCACCAGAGAAAACTGTGATTAGAAACTATGAATTTGGGGTGCCTAGGTGGCTCAGTGGGTTAAAGTCTCTGCCTTCGGCTCAGGTCATGATCCCAGGGTCCTGGGATCGAGCCCCATATCAGGCTTTCTGCTCAGCAGGAGCCTGCTTCCCTCCTCTCTCTGTCTGCCTCTCTGCCTACTTGTGACCTCTGTCAACTAAATAATAAATAAAATCTTAAAAAAAAAAAACCCGAAACTATGAATTTCAGCAAGATTTGTATAGCAAAATGCTTACACAATTAAGAGTCAGGAACTGGCTTCCTACAGACCAGACTGACCTCTGAGGCACACCAAGTAGTAGTAGCCCTGCTGGGCACTTAGTTGCATTCATACTCCCAAAATGCATATCATATAGTGAACCACTTTTTCTTACTAAAGATTAGACAAGAGAGCAGGATAGAAACTCTTCTGTTTTTATAGTGAATACCCAAAAATGCTACAAAATTAAAGGTCATGAAGCCCATTTGTTGTAATCATTATGGAGCACAAACCCCTCAAAGCCAGCCCTGTTTTAAGAGTCATCTCAATTCTGTGTCTATTTCTTAATACTTTACATCCAAACCTCATCCAAAACCTCTTCCAAAATACTTTACAAATGGGATATTCTGATCCACTAAATCTCTGTTCAATGAACTACTAATCTGAAAACCCTGAAGTAATTTGAAATTCATTCAGAAACTATTTACTGAGCACATACCATGCTTGAGGCACTATTCCAGGCACTGTACGCTTCCATGAACAAAGATCTTTGCCCTCATTCCATTCTAGCAGAGGGAGCAGAACAGATGATTATATAGTATGCTACGGGGAAAAACAAAAAACAAAAACCAGGATATCATGCTACAGTTTAAACAGTGGTCACAGCAAGTCTCATTGAGGTAAGTTTTTGAAAAACTCAAAAATTGGCCAGTGAGGGATAGGCAGGGTGAACAGGTGAGACTAGAATTAAATAAAGTGGGGTGGAGTACATGTAATTTAGGGCCCTGTAGACCACTAAGTCTTTTTTACTTAGGAAGCCCTCTCAGTAAAAGACTTAGACCTTTAAACAATCACTCTGTATGAGAACAGACTGGGTGGGATATCCCAGGTGATGAGGAGATACAGATGCAACAAGGACCAATTAGGCAATCACTGAATAGGACATGATCATATAATAAAGATGGTGAGACTTCAGATGGAACCAAGATTAGATGGACTTTTTTTTGGCTGAGAAACTAGAATAGAGATGCCATTAACTGATTGGGGATGATGATCAGGAGGGACAGTTTAAGAGGCAAGAATAAGTTTGGTTTTAGACCCAAGTTCTGAGACCTCTATTAGATATCCAAGTGGAAATGTCTCCATAGAGAGGTGAATATAATCTTACATCTCTATGATTAGATATGATCACCAAACTGAGTATGAAAAGAGGAGGCAAGGAGCCCAAGGCCAAACTCTGGGACACATACGTTTTAACACTTGGGAAAATGAGAGCAGGGAAAATGAAAAACAGTTACATAGAAGAACCAGATAGACCAAGAAGGAGCAGCCAATAAATTAGGAGGAAAATCAGGCAAACGTGGTATCTTGCAAGCCAACTGAAGAGTGTTTCAAAGGTCAAATGTAGATTTGGCAATGTGTAAATCATTTGTGGTTAATAGAACAGTGGAGAAATGTCTGATAGGGAACAGGTATCAGATGACGTAACAAATGTCCAAACTATCAGTAGTCCTGGGAAAGGTATACATTGTGTGATGTAAATGAAGACCACAGCAGTGGATGTACTCTTACAAAAAGGTTTGAATAAAAACATTAGACCTAACTTTTAGTTATTACAGGGAGCTAAGAGCGATGTAAGTTGAATTACTGACATCACAAACATTCAAGAAGCCAAAAGGTCTAGCTGTTTCAGAAACTCAGAGTCTTGATCAAATCCTGCTTCGGGGAGAATAAAAAGCTGCAAATGACATTTGGGGAACAAATGGGAAAAATCTAAATATGGACTGGTTATTAAATTAGGTATTTTAAGTGGAATAATGGTATCTGTATAAGAAAACCACCTTATTCTTAGATGAATCATGTGCACTTCAAAAGTTTAAAATATATACATATGAAATAAATATGGCAAAACAGTTTTTCACTTTAAGTAGATCACTGGATTGTCCTTTAAGCTTTTCTATGAATTTTTTTCCCTAATAAAAGAAGATGGTGAAAAGAGGCAACAGAGGAAGGTAAGAAAATTCTTGACTTTTGCTATAACGGTTATAGGCAGAAAAATAGAGTAGTAACTAGTAGAGGGATCGAAGGAGCAAGGTTTTTTTTTTTTTTTTTTTTTTTTTTTAAGACTTATTTTAGAGTGAGCAAGACAGGGAGGAGCAGAGGAAGAGAGAGAAACTCTAGCAGACTCCTCACTGAGCTCAGAGCCTGACTCAGGGCTTAATCTCAGGACCCCAAGATCATGACCTGAACTGAAACCAAGACATTAACCAACTGTGTACCACCCAGGGACCCCTCAAGAGATTTTTTTTTTTTTTTTTTTAAGATTTTACTTATTTGACAGAGCCAGAAAGCACAAGTGGAAGGAATGGCAGAGGAAGAGGGAGAATCAGGCTCCCCACTGAGCAGGGCACCCAACCCGGGCCTGGGATCATGACCTGAGCTGTAGGCAGATGCTGAAGTATCTGAGCCACCCAGGCACCCCTCAGTAGATTTTTTAAATAGCATGTTTACTGTGCTTTGGGTAATGATCTAGTAGAAAATAGATGTAGTACAGAGAAAACACTGCCTTTGAAAGATACAGGGGCTTGAATCTAACGCTTCTTAGCTAGGGCAAATGTAGGAACAGAGAACTGCAAAGTCATGTCTAGGAATAGACCAGGGACATGCTATTAGGTGCTTTAGAAGAATATTTGCTTATTAACACCAGCTACTATATAAATTTGAAGTAAGGGGTTAAAGAAAACCCAAATGAGACAAAGAATTGTTTCCAGCCTTGGGTACTTGGATCACCTAAACAGATTCCAACAGTCCTCTCCTCCACACTTCTAAAGCAGTCTAAGATTGGAACCTGGGAATCTTTCCTAATAGCTCTCCAGTTTATATTGCTGACACAATGTCCTAATTATTTACCATTTTCTTTAGAGAAGTTCTTGCCCTAGGTCAAAGATAATTTTGATATTCTAAATCTCCAATATCTAGTCTTCTCAGATTGCATATGCCTATTTTTGCTCAAAAATACAAAGAATTATACCTGGTCACATGCCCTTGTTAATCAGGGAGTTACTGAACACTTCATAGCAACCTAAGCATAGCACCATACCAGTACTACTTTTTACTAAAAGAATGACTGTTAGCACATGGAATTCTGTAGCTATTTATCTGATAGCAATTTCAGGGATCTCTGGGAATTTAGAATCCCTAGGTAGCTAGTAGGATCTTTCTCAGGGAGATCACCTGTGGTTGGTTCTTGGACTAGAGTATTCAACTTACTGGGTCCGTCTAATTACAACTAAATCCAAAAGGTTGCCTTTATCTTTTATTTTCTGGCATTCCCTCACACAGTTACTGATAACCAGTAAGTAGTCTATTGGTCAGGACTTTTTGGTAAGATAATAAGCAGAAATTTGGCTGTGGAGAAAAACGTTATTCTTGATCTAACTTGAATTTAGAATTAAAACTATTAGTTGTGGCTCCATTGAGATTGCCAGTATTGATTTTCCTTTTAGTATATCTTGCCCTCCAAGTCTAAAAACCAGCTCTTTCATAAATTTAAGTCTATGTGAAAACTGAGTGTTGATTATTTTGCCCTTACTGGGGTTAAGGGATAAAATGTATTTATATTCATTCTTCTCCCACTTGTCCATATTCCAACTTATTGCTTGCATTCCCTTACAAATACCAGGGACCGTTTCCTTCCTCAGCCTTCCACATTGGCAGTATATCTGGAAGTACATCTGTGGTTGTCACAGGTTGGAGGGTGCTACTGGCATCTAGTGGTAGAGGCCAGAGATGCTGCTAAACTAATCCTATAATGCACAGTAGGACTCCCACCAGTGATCTGGCTCAAACTCTCAGTAGTGCTGAGGCTGAGAATCTCAATTAGTCATTAAAATTAGGTACAATTATCCCCCTTATTTTATGGCTACCCTGCACTGTACCAATGTTTCTCGAGCACTTAATGGGCATATGAATTATCTGAGCAACTTGTGAAAGCCCTCAAGCCCTGGCCTTGTTTAAACAAAAGAATTGGTCAAGTATAATCACCAAAATTAAAAAGGCAAAACAATCCTTTTTCCCTCACTAATTAGGTCAATTATAAATATATATGCCCTAGTACATTTGTGATTGGTTTAATTAGTGGAAATACGCTAGAAGAATTCAACAAAAGAAATCACTAAAGCATTTTTTGCTCACTTCATTATACCAAAGCTATGTTTGGAAAGGGAATTAAATGTGCTGAATCATGCTTTCATCTATCATCCTTTAAAACACAGACTTGGATTATACTGCTCTCTTGGAGGTAAAAATCCTATAGCTGTTAAAACTGATTATGTAACATTCTATCATGCAGTCAGTTATAAGCAATTTGGAATCAGAATTCAGTTTTTGAAAATAGCGCTCATAACTTAGATTATTTGGTATATGAAAAGGTTTTTAAATCTTATTGGAAAATTAACTTCATTGATTTCTGGAAAATGCTTACATTTAAAACACTAGCTTTATTCAAATACTACCCATCTATATACATTAAAGCAGATTAGAAGTAAATGTTTTATTCTTCCAACTATATTCCAGTACTACAAGGGCAGTAAAACAATGACACACTGGGAAAAAAAAAAAATGCAGCAATAAACATTTGTTTAAAAAGACTGATAGAATAAATAAAAAACTACCCCAAAATAAGAAAATTTAAGAAAAAAAAAATCCTAGAAACCCTTTTTGAAACCCCAAGAAGTCCTGGAATACAGAAATGCCCTCCCTCCTTCACTATTTCACAGGAAGTACTGTAGGCTATTTGCTTAATAATGTTCTGGGATTACATTCTAAATTATTAATAACTGGTTACAGCTTGGTTGTAGTGCACAATTAAAATCACACTAACTTCATCTGAAGTGTCATTCTACAGTTTTATTTACACAACCAGTGAAGGGCATGTTCTTAGAATACCAGCTTTAATCCTTTTCAAACATATTAATATAAGAAGCCAAATTGTAATGATACAGCAAATGAGGCCACTGGCATTAATACAGGTAGCAAAGGTCCACATCCAGATGGTACTGACATCAGGGAAATTTCCAAAACCAGTTGCTGCCTAAGAGTGGTTGCCACTGACGAAAGCTTGAAATAACCTGTATTCACAGGGGGGGTATTGGCATTGCTGCATGTCATAATTAGGACCTCTTGCAACAACTCAACAAGGAACAAGGCAGCCCACAAATGCAGAAAACGTGATTCATGAAACATCTAAAGGGGGAGGAAAAGAAAAATTAGTGCAAAGTCCAGGTCAAAATTCAAAGACATACCAGATCTTCATCCCAACACTACCCTAGATATTTAAGTAACCAAAAATAAACCTTAGTAAAATTTTACTGCCTATTTCCTCCAGCCTTTTTCTCCATTATTTTGTTAAATTCTCTTGAGTATGTAAGTAATTATAATAAATGTCTTCTCTTTTAAAAGATGGTTTTGCATTCAGTTCTAAGATGAAATACTGGGGTGGGGGGTAGGGAGAGGGTGGTTGGGTTATGGACACTGGGGAAGGTATGTGCTATGGTGAGTGCTGTGAAGTGTGTAAACCTGGCAATTCACAGACCTGTACCCCTGGGGCTAATAATACATTATATGTTAATAAAAAAATAAAAAATTTTTTTAAAAGATGAAATACTTACAACTAGCAGGCTGTTCTCCATATCGTCGCATTATTTGATCATGCGTAAACTTCACAAATGCATCATATTGTTCTATAAATAAAGGTACATATCAATTACATGATCTGCAAAATATACTCTCCAGTATATTAGAGCCAGATAAACTGAAAAATCTAGTGTACAGTGAAACAAATAAGTTGGTCCTCTGAATCAAACACATAACCTCAATAATAATAGTAGTGTTACCAGAAAGAGCAAAACTTGGGTCAGAAAAACTGCATTTTAGTCCAAATCACATGACCTCATGTATAGATTGGCCCTCTTAGCCTTTTCTTAACCTATTAAAAATAATTTCTTAACCTATTAAAAATAAAGGATTTGAAATAAAAAGGTATCTTTCTACTCTGAAAGTTTAAGTGATCTATGAATGGCAATTAGAGGAAACAGGAAAACTAAAGCTTAAAAAAGTATGTCTAAAAACATCCACATGATAACCTAATGAGATGTCACAGAAAAAGATGTTACATAACTAAGCAAATTCCCTTGCCTATATTAGCACCTTCATTTAACAACTTAGAATAAAGCTTATCCTTATCAATACCCAGTAGTGTCTGGCTTAAAAAATCAGGAATAAAAATCCTAATTAATTGACCATATACAATAAATGTGTCTAGGCTGATGGGAAAGTTACCATGAAAGATGTAGTCTAAAAATCTAAAACAAAACTGAGGTAAGTAGACAAAGTCAAGTTTTTAGCACAGAATATCAAAGGAAAAATCCAGTTCACATGAATACTGTTGCTGATCTGCAAGGTTAACTAATAGTATTTCTTGAGGTCACTAAGAAGGACCAGGAGCTACAGGAAGGCTCACTTCCTTTCTTGAACTGAAATTCAACTGGTTCTTAGAAAACATACTGTAACCAGTGGATAGAAAAGGTAATGAATTAAGACATTAAGGACTGTGGAAAATAATGCATTTCTTACAGTGAGCTTCTGGAAGAGTCCAAAATAAGCTCATCTCATACCTGCAAGTTTTGTGTTCAATATTTCTTCATACTCTTCTCGAACTTTCTCTTCACGTTCTTTCAACAAACGTTCACAGATCATCCCAACCTGCCGTAGAGTGAATAAGGGCTGTTCTTTTTTTAATGGGGAGGATGCTGCAGATGAAGTCCCTATGTAAAACAGAAAAAGCACATGATTTAGAGCCATCATAAAAAGTACCTTCTAACCAAAGACGTTTCATTTGGATCTTTCCAGTGTTCATAAAAGCATTTTCTATCAGTATTCTTAAAACAGGTTTAGTCCTATCAGCAGCTTACAACTGTAGAAAAACAAAGCAAAATGTACATGATCAAATTATAAGGTAAAAAGTCTGAAGGTGACTGGAGAAAAGTACAAGATACAAAACAAGATACAAAAAAAGAAAGTTTTTGTTTTTTAATTAATGATAACAGCTAGGAGACTGCTTGGTAAAAATAAATACTGAGAATATGTTCCTAATATTCAACATTAAATTTTATGGTTCAGTCCTTAAAGACTATTAATCAAACAGCCACATCATAATCAGATAGTGATACTTGATATAAAAGATTTCTTCAGAATGCATTCCTCTTAAAGTACTAAAGGACTCTGATTTTCCAAAAACATCATTCTTCATTTATTGAAAAGAATATCTGAGAAATTAATGTTTTGATAACTCAGGATTATGACATCACGTATCCATTTTAACAATGCTGCAAATATTTTTATACAAACTGAAATACACATATTTGCTATCAATAGTCCTACTATGTGTATCTATCCATTTTCCTCTTTTCACTTGTTTTTTGAAACTTGCTTGGCTGGGACCAGTTAATTATGCTTGTTAGAGCTATCACAAGATAAAGTACACCAGCTTTAATCTAGAACTATGAAGGCTATCTTTACTTTCAAATTCCTAGCTTTGTTAGTTGAGGCTGCCAGTTAATTGATCGAAGTAAATGGACTAAAAGAATGATGAACTTCAGTTTCCTGCTGATTTAAGTCTCTACTCTCACCTCCCCTAACATTTCACCCATAAGTACTGCAGAATTTAGTTTTGAACAATTATACGTCTTCTAATTTTATTTGACTATTTTATAGCTTCTGAATGTTGTGTGTGTGTTTTTTTAAATAAACTCTACCCCGAACATGGAGCTCACAAACTCACAATCCTGAGATCAAGAGGTGAATGCTCTACCTATTGAGACAGCCAGCAGCCCTTGAATGTTTTTCTATTCTGCCAGGTTTTCTTATCCCTGTTGGGAGGGAAGAGGAGGAGGGCAGGCAACTTTGGTCACAAGAAACCTATTTTGCTGAGAATTTTACTGAAGATAAGAGCCACTTTTCACCTCTGAGAATCTATCCTAATACAACAAATGTGTGAGGGTATATGTACACGGACATTTTTGTAAATGCTTTTTAATACCAGAAATTCAGTCTGATTATCTTCATTAATGGTTAAATAATTATGGGAAGTCCATAAAATAGCATAGTATTCGACCATGGCAAGGTAGATCAATACTTAACAGAGAAATACATGGTATATTGTTAGTATTTTTTTCTTAATGAAGGCTACAAGTCATATCACTTATGGGGAAGTCCACTAGGGGAATATTATATCCAGGTGGACATCTCTGAGTAGTAAGAATCCAGGTACAAGTACTTAATTTGTGCCATACTTTAAGAGATCATGAATTATTTTATAAATATTTTTTAAAAACCAATGGGGAGAAACAGAAGCTTGAGTGATTAAAAACAACTTTAATCACCTTTTCCCGTATGAAATAACATTTCCTTTCACTTATTAAGTTTATTATTACCTGGTGAAGCTGGTCCACTGAGGAGAAATGCATGTGGTTGTGCCTCGGAAGTACAACATGGATCTGTCTGTTGGAAACTAGTTTCTAAATGTCTTCTCTTCTGCATGCGTTTATACTCTTGTTTTATGTTGTACAGAATTTGTTCTAGAAAAAAAATTTGGGGCAAGAAAAAAACTAAATTTTTAAAAAAGGATGGGTTTCCAACAATTACTTAGTACAATTAATCCACTGAACATATTCTCTTCAAGTAATATCCAGAAAACTGATGCTCCCGAAGAATTTGTTTCAACATTAATGGGGGGAACTCATTCAGAAACAGCACATACACACCACCCGGAACTCAGCTATTCTATAACACCATTCTTTCTTAGCACTGATTAGCGAAAGATAAATTTAAGCTTTTCATTAAATGTAAAGATAAGGGAGTCTTGTGAACTTCTAGTTTACTTCAGTTCACTCAGATTCTTAAAAATCCCAAATTCAAAGGCCCCTTACTCATCACATAGAACTGTTAAACAGTCTTCTCAAAGACCATAAATAATTAGAAGTGGGGAGCACTATGTATATACAAGCACAAACCAGTGAGAACGGACAGCAAGTAGGTCAACAAAATGACAGAGTGGATGGGAAATAAAAAATTATCACACATTAAATTGGTCATGGTCATTAATATTAAACTCAGCAGAACCAGTGACTATTACAGTATTAACAGCAAAAAGTTTTGTTCTGAATCTTGGGGGTAAAAGCCCATGTAAAGGGATTGGTACATAAAAGGTACTCACTAAGGACCACTATAACCACAGTGCCATTATCTTCGACCAAGATCATCCAAACCAGTAAAATCCTATCAAGCATATCCTTTAGGTAAGTATGGTTCATTTTAGAGAGAGTTCTAAGTCAAAACAGTTCCCATTCAGACTCTCTAGAAAATCCCTCGAGATTCAAGTGTACTTCCCTTGAAACAGACTTTCTCACCACACATCTCCTAGACAAGATTATCCATGTGAAACCACATCCTATATTTATTAATCCCAATCCAAAGCAAAATTAAACAAAAATGATCAGGCAATAAAATGATTTATAAATATAATGGAGTCTAATTTTAGCAATCAATTCTATAATATCTTAATTTAAAAATGACCTGAAAACTCGGCTGAAGTCTAAAAATTTATGTAAGATGAAACTAATCCTTTTTAAAAAAAAATTAATACTGGTGGTTTGCTTAGATATATACTTAATTCTCATCTCTTTTCTCCCATCATATTGTTTGTCTAGTAAGAAGAACTTCTATGGGTTTTGAGAGAGAAGGCTCTGAGGAAACATCAATCAGTCCCTTAAAATTCTAGATTCTGCCAATTTCATTATTTTAACTGAGGGAAAAAAAAAAGTTGCAAAAAGATACATCCAATGAAGAAGATTCCATTTATGTAAATTTTGTGCATAAACAAACCTATTACATATACATGAATCTGTGGCTTAAGTACCACAGAAACACACTGGACAGTTGTGTAAGGGATACTTAACCTGCAACATTTTTCAGACTCTTAACACTTGTTTATATTTAAAATGGTCATTTTCAGTCCTTTTCCATTTATTTGAAACAGTCTATGATTTAAAAATGAAGTTACCAATGTGAAACGAAATGGCTGAGCACTCAACAGTTATTAAGCACTTTGATAAAAATGGGTTTCCTGAGATTCATAAGGGGTCCAGCAAAACTACTGCAACTTCCTTTTAACAATCAGGATAAACACAGATATCATTTTTTTTAAAATAACAGAACTCTTTAGTAGCAATGTTCTAAAAGATTTTAAAAGTAATGATGTTTTGGTCTCTAACAGCAAGCTTCACTTATTTACCTACTTTCTGATCAAAGCCACCACCATTCTGATAAAAAAGGGCCATGTACATAAAGCATCCTAAAGTTTATTCACAAGCAAAGACTTCAAATGTACTAGATGCAGAGTAACTTGACCTTAACATTTCTTATGTGACTTCTTCTTTACAACTGCTTAATATTATGTTAGTCTTCCTTTTGTTTCACAAAAAAATCAAAGCACAACTATGACGTAACAAAATAATAGCTGGACAAACTCAATTTGTTCATTTGATAGTCTCAAACAAGATCTAGCCTAGGATTAAGATGTAGTAAAACTTTTTTAAAATTTAGCTTTGTAAACCTCCACACCATCTAATACTTAAGAGATGAAATAATAAGCTAAGGAATTTTTGAAGTATAATTTACAAAATGAATTCGCCAATTTAAATGTACAATTTGACAGCTTCTCACAAATGCATAGGTCTTGAAACCATCATAATCATAATAAAAAACTTTATCACCCCCCAAAAATTCCCACACGCCCCTACTCACACCTTCACCTTCATTATCACTGCAATATTAATACATCTTTCACTGTTCAAAAAACTTTTTGCCTTTCTGAAAATTTCATATAAATAGAATCATAAAAAGTGTAGATTTTGGTATCTGGTTCTCAGCTTTTGAGATTCATCATAATGTTACATGAATCAGTAAGTCCTTCCTTTATTAATTAGTACTCCATTGTGTGTATTTATACACACACAGACAAACATAATCTTTTTATCTAACCTTTTAATGGACATCTGGATTGCTTCCAATTTGGGGCTATTATGAGTAAGGCTACTATGAATATTCAAGTACAAGTCTACAGGTAGATAAATGTCATTTCTCTTAGATAAATTCCCAAGAATTTTTTTTTCTTTTTCCTTGGAAAATTTTCTTTTTCCAAGAAAATTCAAGAAATTTTCCACAAGTTACATTCTAAACTCAACCTAGATACCTGGCTGACTGAAGTTGCTTCTTATGCCAACTGGATAAAGGTCTTCTGCTGTTCATCAATAAAGTTCTTATGTCTACTTAGTCTTAAACTACTTAAATCTAGCCATCTCTCATCAAACTGGAAAGTGACATTTTTATCCCAAGTACATGTAGTATCTGACATGGTGTTGCCAACACAATTTATGCTCCATTAAAGAGGAAGTCAAATGAAGCTTCATTTATACATCAATTGCACATT
This sequence comes from Lontra canadensis, assembly GCF_010015895.1. NCBI lineage: Eukaryota > Metazoa > Chordata > Mammalia > Carnivora > Mustelidae > Lontra > Lontra canadensis. The sequence goes on from NW_022631008.1 coordinate 5,986,941, forward strand.
CCAGTTTTAATAATGCAACCTTCCTATTTGGTTTATGTGCATAGACTGAATTTGCAACAAATCAGAGCAAAATACACAGTTATCATCATAACAAACTACACCACAAATGCCTCTTATATCCCTTTTCAAAATCCTAAAAACTATATCCTCCTTTTACCATAAAATACTAAGACTTTTTTCCACTGTACTAGGTCTACATGAAAGTATCAACAACTTCTGTGACAAATTCTGTAGGCGTTTTCATTCCCGTACCTAGCAAATGCCATTAAGATTGCCAATAAAATTCTCCTTAACAGATGAGAGATTATCAGTGAGCCAGCACTTATTCCTTTGGAATGTTTAAAAAAAGAAACAAAAACAGCAAAGTACCTAGGTAAATGTGAAAAGAAAAAGCCTGGCCTTGTGGCAACATTAAGCCTACTCCCAAACTGTTTTATTCTTCTTGGTTGCCACTGATTACTAAGCAAGACTGGACACAATAAGGTCAATACAAACAGAAGAAAGCAGTTGATGGGATTAATAACTGTTGACACAGATAAGAGAAACAGCAACAAGATGAAACTAAGAGCAAAGGGAGGAATACAGAATTAGAAGCAAATGCCTTTCTAGGATATAGATCTAAAAATCTGTGACATGGGGGTGCCTGGGTGGCTCAGTGGGTTAAGCCTCTGCCTTCATTCATGATCTCAGGGTCCTGGGATCAAGCCCCACATCGGGCTCTCTGGTGAGCAGCTGAACAGAGTCTGCTTCCCCCTCTCTGCCTACTTGTGATCTCTCTCTGTGTCAAATAAATAAGATCTTTAAAATAAATAAATAAATAAATAAGATCTGTGACATGTGAAACTAAACTTCTGCTCCAGACCTGCACAGACTTGCCTTTTTCCTACTGTCAAAATTAGTAAATCAAAGATAATAGGTCTCATTAACAGTTTTAAGTTGAGGAATATAAGACATTTTGTACCTTACATGCCATTTCTTTATGGAGTATCTTTGAAAAAAATGAAGTGAAACTTCATCTAGAAAGATAACTCAAACAGTGGGATTAAAAATAAAATAGGGACACCTCAGTGGCTCAGTCGGTTAAGCATCTGCTTTTGGCTCAGGTCATGATCCCAGAGTCCTGGGATGGAGTCCAGCATCTGCACTGGGCTCCTGAGCTCACAGCAGGAAGAGCCTGCTTCTCCCTCCGCCTGCTGCTCTCCCTGCTTGTGTCCTCTCTGACAAATAAAATATTTTTTAAAAATTAATCATTAAAGATCATCAGTTTTAGGCATGGACACAAATGAAATGGAAAACCTGCAGGAGCCATTAACACCTAAAAATAAGGAACTGCCCCAAATAAAGTAACAAACCAAATCTAGATTTCTGAACTACATACTAGACACTGCCATGTCTACTTTAGAAATTAAAACATACACAATTAACAGCTGCTATGGAGGCCCATCTTTATAAATAAATTATTTTCCAGGATATCTGTCCAGAAATCCAAAATAGTTCTTATGTTCTCCTTGAAGGAATCTTAAGGACAATGTTCTTACTCAGCCAAGAGCTACCTAACTAAAAAGAATGAGTTGACAGCATTTTTAACTCACTTTAAAATTACTACTACATCAAAGGGACCTGGAACCAAATTTTAACACAAGACTGTCAAATTACATCTAGAGTTTTAATTTCTATTTGGATTAACATGGATCCTAATAAGCATAATATACCTGCACACAATTATATAAACATTAGAGTATTATCTACAATGCTTCAGAAGCAACTTAGATTCTAAGCTTACAATACATAATATTTTACTGTAAAGAGGCATTCATTTATCTCCCACAAGAGGAAGAAAAATCATAATCACTACAGGTCAAATTCTATTATTTCACTGGTACTATAATAGCCAATGATTACTTACTTGAAATAGATGACTCAATCTGTTAAAACGCTGAAAGTCTAAGTATAAATTTTACAAATTAACTGCACAATGGGAGTCACTAATGCATGGAGTCCAACAACGCTCATGCAGCAGGAGGTTCCTCCCTGATATCCAGTAATTATTGTTTCATACCTCTATTTTCTATTACACCAGATTTTAAAGGGATATATTAACTTTGTTGTTTTTATTGTTTAGCTCTTTACTATCTTTAAGTATCTTCTCAAATAGTTTCCAATCTAGGAAAACCAAAAAAGCAGTAAACAAGGAAGAGAAAGGAGAACTTGAACCATCCCAAACCCAAAATATACATACTACAGAAAACATATAGTCCAGCTTCTATTACAGTTAATCATGGCCCTGAAAACAAGGTAAGGTCCAGAAGGACAGATAGCGGATTCCTTGAGGAGGACTCTAGGGCAACCACAATCAGGCTGAAGAACAAACCCATCTCCTACAACTACTTATTAAAAGCCACACACACACACACACACACACCAACCACAATCAGGCTGAAGAACAAACCCATCTCCTACAACTACTTATTAAAAGCCACACACACCACACACAGAGGTAAACTATAGTTTACCTGGAAACCAGAGATTGCAAACTGATGATACACAGGGTAAATTGAGCCCAAAGATATGTCTGGCCTGAATAAGCTTCTTTTTAAAAAGAAGTATGAATTTATACCAACATTTAAAAAGTTCATGATTTTAGTTAAAAGTCAGATTTCTGGCTACTGTTAAGAGAGGAAAACTGGACTATGTACAAAATTCAGCTGAACAATGGCTGCTATCTTTCAGGCAGAAATTCTCAAATGCTTCTAAAACTTTGAAGCATACATCACCAACGAGGGACTCTGTTAAACTGTAGACGATGAGGGATGAAGCCTGAAATTCTGCACTTCTACTGTGTTTCCAGGTGATGCTGCAGATCAGTAGCAATGTTGGAATTCATGAATTCCCATGCAGTTTACTTCACTCATTTTTATTACTTGCCTGGGAACTATGGGCATTCATGATTCTATCCCCTCCTTCAAATAATAACTCCCCCACTATGACAATCAAAAAGTGAAGTGGTTGGTTTATTCATTACTGGACATTCTGGGAAATGGAAGGAAGAAAGCAGTAACAGCAGACTATTTCAAGTACAAAAATATTTGCCATTGTAACCCGCATGGCTTCTGTAGTTCAAAATCAGACATGCCCCTCTCTAGCAAGAAAATACTCTATAAACAATTTAAACTTGATTGTAAATCAAAATAAACTTACTCATTACATGAAATATATACTGATTCATTTTTCCTAAAACATCTTCCTTAAAATATGAAATTCATGTTATGTGATTGACAGTGAACAAATGCATTTACTTTTCTATTACATCTGCTTTAAAAAAAGCAATTAAGACTACCTTTCATACCAGGAGCCAGTAACTGGAAGTCTACAGATATCTTTTGTTTAACCCATATAGTGTGTAAATTAGCTGTGAATATTTAAAAGTCAACACGCTCCACAAAAATCCTGACTTCTGGGGGAAGCAATGGCTTCTGGAAAGATAAAACAATAGGGGCACCTGGGTGGCTCAGTGGGTTAAAGCCTCTGCCTTAGGCTCAGGTCATGATCCCAGGGTTCTGGGATAGAGCCCCACATCGGGCTCTCTGCTAGGCAGGGAGCCTGCTTCCCTTCCTCTCTCTGCCTACTTGTGATCTCTCTCTCTCTGTCAAATAAATAAATAAAATCTTAAAAAAAAAATAAAACAATAAAAGGTCCAATTCACCATGACTGGAACTGAGAGGAGTGATCTGAATAAATATACAAATTAGAACTTCATCTGTAAGTGAAAAACAAAGTCAGTAGCATGCATGTGATTGCTATGGAGCAATTAAGCTAGAGAGGAGTACAGCTGAAACTAGAACCTAAGCTATTCCTAAGTTTAATGGGCAGATGAAAACAGCAATCAAAACTGAAGTGTTGTCACAGAAGGAAAAAAAGATATTTAAAAAGAAGTGAGTGGGAGAACAGTATAAATGCTGTAAGGAAGGTGAAACAAGATGAGGATTGATAATAAGGCAAGGAAATCACTGGTGACTTGACAAGAGCTATTTGAAAGCTTTCTGAATTTTTCAAGTGGAAGAATCTGGATGACTGCTGGAGGAAAACAAGGATGTTTCATTATTTTATAATGGAAGTCTTGACAATACTTAAAGCCACAAGCAAAGGTCCAGTTGAAAGAGAAAAATAATCAAGAAGGTAGGTTTCCCTCGAGAAGGGGAAGCTTTCTCTTACTGTGTAAAGTGCTCATTTAAACGTCTTTAGTGATATTAAAAGGAAAACAGGATAGGCACAAATATTGGTGGTATTGGTACTGGGAAAAATGAAGAAGCTGCCATTAGATGGCTTATTTTATTCATGAAGTTGAAGGCATGGTTATTCACTGAAATGACAGGAGTGCTGGACAGCATAAAATGTCCCATTTGAGGGTAGCCCACTGTGACTTTCTTCAGCACTCAGGGACAGGAAATGCTCTCTCTTAATCTTCACAACCATCCTAGGAGGCAGGTATTACTGTCATCATGTGCATTATTGTATAGATAAAGAAAATGTGGCTTTGTTTCAGTGTCTTCTGAAAGGTCACACAACTCGAACAAGACAGAGCCAAGTCTGACGTCAGGGCTTAAGCTCAACATTTACTGCCCTCCCCAGTACTGTATTACTACAGTACCTAGCTGATATTCCATGAGTACCTAAATTACAGTAAATCCACAAGGAGGAAAGCTGATTTTTAAAAATCAGAATGTCAGAATAGAGGGATTACTAAGTATTATTGATACTTCATACCCTTAAACTTCAAACTCTAATAAGACAATAGTAACCAAAGCAGTGCATAATTCTCATGTACCCAGAGCCCTAAAACTGTGATCACTGGTGAGAATAATTATTTAAAAATCTTCATGTCACATTCAAATATTTATGTAAGGAATACTTCAACATCTCTAAACTGCCTCCTCTTAGGACAGGCATCTGTATCTAATCAGAAATGTTTTACTAATGTTTTAAAAAGGGGAGTTATTCTGAATTGGTAGGTCAGCACTGCCACACATACAGGACTGATTACAACAGTGCCAGCCTCTGATAATGTACCATTTCACCTTGGGCCAAGGATGGCTGTTACAGTGAACATCAGGTTCCCCTGTTCTGTCATGTCAACCTAAAACTTCCTGTACTTTTAACCAATTATACCACTTAGAAAGTTTTTCTTTCAGAGAATTGTATTTTAGGAACAGGAACAAGGCAATTCTCTATAACAAGGCAAAGTTTAGGAACAGTACTATTTGAAAAACTAGCTTTCTGCTATTTTTCAAATTCCACCCTACATTCTTCTTTCCTTTTTAAGATTTAGTTATATATGTTAGCAAGGCGGGGGGTGGTAAGTGTAGGGAGAGGGAGAGAGATCTCAAGTCCACTCCCTGCTGGTGGGTGGGCAGGGCTTAATCTCAGGACCCTGAGATCACAACCTGAGCCAAAACCAAAAGTCAGACACTTAACCAACTGCACTACCCTGGCATCTCTCCACTCTACATCCTATTTTTCAATTACTAGATCAATTCAACAACATATGTATTATATATATATACATACTATATATATATATATATATATATATTTTTTTTTTTTTTTTAAGGAAACAAAACAAAACCAATTCTTCCAGACCCCCCCCCAACGTTTAGTTTGAATTTTGGAGGCAGTGTTCTAAGAATTAACATTAATGGAAATGAAAATGAATGCTAAACCAAAGTCAGAATATACATCATATACTAAGACAATTTCAGAAACAACCAATAAATAAGCTTCAACTCTCAGCTTAAAGAAAACAATCACTTTAAGTGATTAGTAAATCAATTTCAATACTTGTGCTGCCAAAGGTGGATATAATGCTTAGGCAGATGAATGTTCACAAGGAATTAAAATAGATAATACTGATAAAGCATAAAGATTACAATATTTTTATTCAAGTTTAGCTAGCTAATAAAGCATCCACAGTGATGGCTCTAATAAAGCATCCACAGTGATGGCTCTATCAGTCCCTTGAGAAACTCTTTGGTTAACCACTATCTGGAACTCAAATGAGGTTCAATAAAAGCTTGAACAAGGGGCTTCTGAAGTAAATATTTATATTTTTAATAATGTTGAGAAAAACCAGGTACATGAATAGACCTAGAAACTAAAAATTAAGTCAAACCCAAAAGATTTATTAATGGAAAGATTACAATTTTACTATAATCAAAATGTTGCAAAGCACTAGTTCATTTCAGGATTAATCTGCCCATGACATTTAACAAAAACTAATGACTTTTGATTTTTTAAAGGGAGGAGGAAAGTAAGTTATAACCCTTAAGACAAACTACAAGCATATTATGAGCAGTCCTTCTAGTGCTGGAAGGTTAAAAACTACTACTGGGGTGCCTGGGTGGCTCAGTGGGCTGAGCCTCTGCCTTCGGCTAGGGTCATGATGTCAGGATCTGGGGTCAAGTGCCTCGTGGGGCTCTCCGCTCAGCAGGGAGCCTGCTTCTCCCCCACCCCCTGCCAGCCTGCCTCTCTCCCTACTTGTGATCTCTGATAAATTAAATCTTAAAAAAAAAACAAAAAACAAAAAAAACACTACTAACCAAAATAAGCCTACTATCACAAAAAAAGATCACACAATCTGGCATACTGCAAAATTCTAATCAAAATGCCCAAAATAAATACCAGAAAAAGTAATGTTTAGTCTTAAAATTAACTGCTTCATTTCTTATTACTACTCATTTGTTTGGGTCACAATCTACATGTTGTCACATATTGTGGCTATATTGTCATAAAACAATGTAAAAAAGAAAAACTGGCACAGAGTAAGGGGTAGAAAGGAATTTTTTTTTTTTTTAAACTTCAGGATCTCGGGGCGCCTATGTGTCTCAGTAGGTTGAGCCTCTTCGGCTCAGGTCATGATCTCAGGGTTCTGGAATAGAACCCCACATCGGGCTCTTTGCTCAGCAGGGAACCTGCTTCCCCCTCTCTGCCTACTTGTGATCTCTCTGTCAAATAAATAAATAAAATCTTAAAAAAAAAAATAAAAAATTAAACTTCAGCATCTCTAAGAAACTTGGGAAATGCCAGGGCTTGATTAATTCAACAAATAAATTTGACAAAAATCTCTTAAAACTTTGTGGTAAGACATTAACTAAGAGGGAAGGTAGGCAGATAAGAATACCTTTGGGGTTATATGCAAATTATACAAGTCCCACATAACCCACCATAACCCCTCAAAATCCAGGGGGCAATTCCTATTAAGAGTCTTTGCTACAAGACTGATATTGATAGATCACATTTCCCAGGTGTGTTTTGGAAGTTGAGAAACATTGGTAAGCTGAGCAATAAAATTAAAGATGAATCTCTTGAACTATATTCATTTTTTTTAAAGATTTTATTTATTTATTTGACAGAGAGAGATCACAAGTAGGCAGAGAGGCAGGCAGAGAGAGAGGAAGGGAAGCGGAGAGCCCAATGCTGGGCTCGATCCCAGGACCCCGGGATCACGACCTGAGCCGAAGGCAAAGGCTTAATTAACCCACTGAGCCAGCCAGGCGCCCCTTGAACTATATTCATTTGTTACAGATTTCTTTACTATCTGCTGATGCCAGACTGGATCATATAGGTTTGAACAAGTACTCCACCCTTCACACTTTTTCAAAGTAGTCTTTTCAAAGGCAAGAAATTCACTGTGGTTTCACATATGCATAGACAACATCTGTGAGTCAACAACACTGGCACAGTGTTAATGCAAAGATTGCAGAGACCATAACTTGCTGGTTAATTAGTTATAGGTATTTAAAAAGACCAGAACCCCAATACTTTTATCTAGTTTCATGAGCCACCTATCCAAGCGGTCCAAACCTAACCCATGTTATCATTCTGATTTAAGTGATGGGAGAATCAAGAGTTTGTTTTCAAACAGAAAAAATACCACAAAACTAGGCACTTCCACAGAATCTCTTGTTCACAACCTTTTAAAACAGAAGTGATTTCCGATCATTTGTGCCCCTCCGCGGTCCATCAAAAACTTAGTAAAAGATCTGAGTACTTTCACAGTGTAATTTTTTTTTCCCTGTAAAGCCATTCAAGAACTAAAGAAATATTTTACATCTCAAATTATTTCTGGGGCAACCATGGTAACTATTAGCATCTATAACTAAAGAAGAGCTAACCACTCTCGGACCTAGCCATGTTTACCTTATGTGTTTCGGTGCTCAAGTTAGGCTTTTTCTACTTTCAAAATAAAATAGCTCAGTAATGAATACAACTGTGCTCTGCTTTTAAAGGCCATAAACTCACACGATTCTTAAATGCATAATCCACAGAAATATGAAATAACTGCAGTTACATACACAGTCCTAAGTAAAATATCAGGTTTAAAATTTGAAGTACAAAGACCATTAAAAACAGTCTATTTGCCAAATCCACTGAGAAACTAGAAGCAATTTAACAGCTGTCTAAATAACCACAAAATATTAAAAACACTTCTGGCTCAATATAAATGACATCTGAAGTGAAATGCTGCCTCCTCTAACAGACATCTCATTTGTTTGCCTAGAACCGTTTATACTTCATTTAAGCCAGCTGGTGTCTCCGTTTGTGGGCATGCATCACTGTCTACTGAACAATCTAAGTTCCTGTAAACCCTTCCCCATTCACAAGCTGCAATTTCCATTTTTAATGGCAAGATTCCAGCAAATACAATGAGTTCTTACAAAGGAATTTAACTCTTCATCCAACTCAATTCCTAAGGCAGACTACAGCAATGGATAACAAACCTAAAACAATGTGTATAAAAATGCCTAAAAAACTCCCAAAGCGTTGACACCAACAGAAGGACCTCTTCACCAAACCCCTCATTCAGTACACAATTATGAAAAATCATGTGTTTGATTTGACTGACAGAGTCTCTTGTAATAGGATATTTCAGTTTTATTAAAATAATTTTGTTCTTGGGAATGTTATGAGAATTTTTGGCTAAGAGATAATATTCTGAGATGTTTCAAACACCAATGGAGAAGTATACAGAACACTCTGAATCTGTTTTTAACTAAATTATGAGGGTGAGTACTGATGCAGCTACTAGTAGTATTCATTTTCCTAACCAGTCTACCAGCCCTCCCCCCCTTCACTTTTCCTTTTTCATATCCTGGGCATTATAAACCTCACTGCTGACCTCCTAGAGCAGCAGTGGACACACTTTCTGTAAAGGATCAAGACAGTAAATACCTGAGCTTTGGGAAAATACTGTCTATCACAAATACTAGCTCTGCAGTTGTAGCCTGCAATGGATCATTCTTCAAAAAAAAAAAAAAAAAAAAAAAAATGAGCATGGCTGTGTTCCAGTAAAACTTTTTTTTGCCAGCCCTTTCCTTTTTCCTGGCATTAAGCTGCAACAGTTTGAAAAATATAGATTTAAATTATTTAAATAGTCATCAGGTCAAACTTTGGAATCACCTTCCTGGGATGACTAAAATAAACTGGGTTTCAGTCCAAGTTCCTGAAACTAGTAAAGCTGCAACATGATTTCAGTTACAGGTCAAAACACACTATGTAAGTATCCAGAAAAGAATGATGATAAAACAATAAATAATATGCATGCTCTGAAAAAAATTCACACGAGTACTCTAGTTCTAAACTGTTTAAACTATACTCGAACTCACAGAAATGAAAGGAAAACAAAGTTTCCGCAGAGTCCCCGGCAATGTCAACTTTGTTAAGTCACTTTCCATTTCCAACCCTCGTTACTTATTTCTGCAGAAGATACACAGATGTTCATTCACTCTTGTGAAGTTTGAGAATCACCACTGTTAAAACAAAAATCTTAAAATTAAGTGCTTGGAAAACTTATTTCCAAGACTGGGGACATGAAAACTGAAAAGGTCTTCAATACCTGCACAACACTGCAGCTCCCATTATGACAGTATTACTACAGAAACCACACAAGAGCCTGCCCAAGCTGGCCATCTAAAAACAAAGCCAAATTAAATTACATGCAGAATAGGATTCAAAATTACAGTAAAAAAAACCCTGAATTTTAGCAATTCAAAACTTTAGCAATTTCAACTGCTTTTCAAGTCAACTTTTTCTGTTAATATACTCAAATCAGTTGAAAAAAACAAATTCTCTTTTAGCAGACTCAAAATTATCATTTAGGGTGTGATTTTAAGAGATCAGGATATGGGGGCGCCTGGGTGCCTCAGTTAAGTGTCTGCCTTCAGCTCAGGTCATGATGCTGGGGTCCTGGGATCAAGCCCCATATCAGGCTCCCTGTTCTTAGGGGAGCCTGCTTCTTCCCCTGCCTCTACATGTGCTCTCTCTCAAATAAATAAGCAAAATCTTAAAAAAAAAAAAAAAAAAAAAAGAGTTCAGGATATGATCAAACTTCCAAGAGTAGATGTTAAAAACACCTCGAAGAAGAGAAAACCACAATATTTTGGAAAACATGAATTTTAAACATCAGGCTTAAACAGTTTCAGTAACTCCAGTCATTTTACTAAGTTTTTGTCCATTCAATTGAAATTTGAGACAATGTGGAGCCAGCTGCATTAATGAATACTACAAATACATCAATGAAATGACAGATTATTGTAAAGTATCACAATTCTTTCTGAGTAAATTCCCTTTAAAGTGAAGACAAGTATTACAGCTCCTGGCTAGTTTACCATATATGCTGAAGACTACTGCAGCATTGAGATACACTTTAACTCCCAAACCTAACACTGTAGTAATTCACGAACTCTGCTAGTTAGCCAGGGCTATTTTTAAGTGGCCCTATTTGTTGTTAAGTGCAGATTCCTAGGTATCATTTCAATTTTCAATACCATTTGACTAAAAAGACAAACTCTAAAAACAATGCTAATCACCAGCACATTCTTAACACTGAATGTCTCTTTTTTTAATGGAAAGCCTAACAGCAAATCAATGAATGCCTTTACATACAAGGCAGTTTAAGTATAGTTACTAAATAAAATGATCTGAGAACTCTGAAAACTTGCTACAACTCTAAAATAGTATATCCTTAAGTTAGGTCAAACATTTTAGCAGAAATGTAGTCTAGACATTTGAAGGTGTCCCTAAAAATCTGAGGATGGATATTTAAAAACCTGACTTGAACAAAACAATTCCAAATGGAAGTTACCAAATATACAGGTATATATTGCCCACAGTTTTTTAAAAAGTTAACAATAACAAAACACTTAAATCAAACTATGAAAAGGCTTTGTGTGCAGATGATACTATTTCCAAAGGCTCAAACATAAAACCTTTGCATGCTATACACACAAAGAAAAAAGATTACACTACAAAAGCCTATCCTAGGACTGTGCCAGGGGCACACAAGGATTTTCAAAGTACAAAAAAAAACTAGGCATACACATGCAGTACAAAGCAGCCAAAAGGCATTTCCCCACAGTCACTTTCAGGAAATGTTTCAGGATGAAAAGCACAGTCTTAAGTCCCTTAAAATCATGGGTTGATTTCTTTATTTTTCTCAAGGCCTAGGCTGTTCTCCCCCACATACTTTGTTGAGGAGAAATAAAGCACCTCCAACTGAAAGCAACTACTCAGGCCCAATTTTCAATACAATTCGCTTTTCATAAAAGTTCAAGTTTCTCAGGGCCTAGATGTACAGGATGATCATATTACAGTACTCGGGAAGAGCATTTTCTTTGTTGTTGACCCTGCTAGGGAAACAGGTCTTGACTCAGCCAAAGTGGCGTTCTTGTGGGTGATTAATGACAGGCCTAGATCTCGCCCCAGTGACATCCATCCCCACCCCCCACCCCCTCTGTACTAAAATCAGCCATGTCTGAACTGGAGGAGGGGCTGCCGCCTCGCCTCAAACCACCCAGTCCCACAGTCAGTAGCTGCAACCAATCGATTCAGGGAGACAGGCATCGAGATTCGGGTGAAATGTTACCCTTCTCTCGCCTAAATTTACGCATAATATCACCCTCTCTGATCATTTCCGCTGGGGCTCTCCAGACTACGGAAACACTCAATTCCAGTCATTCAGCCCAAAGAAAAGGATCTTCCTATTCCCCACAATACCCGGCAAGACACAGCCCCTACCCTCCCCACCTCCCGACGCCCCCCCCCCCACATCAGGCCGTTTCTATTGTGTCGCCGAGGCTGGAGGACCTAACTTAAAGAAATGTGGTCGCTCTTCTACTTTCTAAGGAGGAGGGCCAGTCCGGCACCCCCACCCCTGGGGCGCGTTCCGCGTCCCGGGACCCCCGTTCTCTACCCTACCCCGGCGGCTGCGGCGCCGAGTCCCACCTGTGGTGAGGCGGGAGGAGACGTCGCCAAAGGGGGACGGCTCCATTCGGAGATACTTCTGCGGCGAGGCGGTGGCAGCCGAGAAGGAGGCGGCGGTGGCGGCGGCAGCCGACGACGGAGAGGCGGCAGCCGAGGTGGGCGCCGACAATGGCGCACATCGCCTGCGTTTCGGGGACGCCGGGCTGAGCAGCGGGTCGAAATCCAGAGTCCTTTTCAGAGTGGCTCCGCACGCCATGGTCGGGGCAGCCGAGGGCCGGGCTCGGGTGGGGTTGGGGAGGGGTGACGGGAGGGGAGGGTGAGGGAATTGGGGAAGAGCGGGGACTCGAGGAAAGCCTAACCGTCGGGCTCAAGAGCAGAAAGGCGGGTGGTGGAGCGCCGGTGAGGAGATAAGAGCCGCCGCCGCCGCTGCCTCCGCGGCAGGGGCAGTGGCCCGGCCGGCCCGGGCGAGAGCGGGAGGGGCGGTGGCGGCCGCTCACGACAGCCGCGTCAGGGGTGGAGGGGCTCTTCCGCCTCCTCAGGCTCAGCTCCCCCGGGAGAGGCTCCGGCCGCCCCCGCCGTCCGTTCGAGCTTTGCGCCGCGCCTGAGGCGCTCCTGCGCTGAGACCGGTTCCCTTCGGAAGTCGATACCAGCCCCGTGAAGTATGAGGCTGGAACAAGGCTACTAATTCGCCCGAGTAAGGTCAGAAGCTTGAGAGCGGCGGTCGATGCGGAGAGATTGCGAGGTGGCGGCGGTGGTAGGAGCTCAAGCGGACACGTCCAGCCGCTTCCACCTCCACTGTAAGACTATTCCACCCGCCGCCGGCCCCAATATGGCGTCAATAACAACGCTGCCGATTCAAATTCTGCGGCCTCAGGGCGCGTGCGCACAGAGGTGGCCACCCCCGTAGGTGCTTCTGGGAATTGTAGTTTTTCACTGTGGAAGGGAATCGGCGTGAAAAGCGATTAGGGAGGAGTCGCGAAAACTACGACTCCCGTCATTCAAGGCGCGTCATTCCGAGTTCCGGGTTGGAATTTAAATCCCCTACACAGTTTAGGTGTAAAACGTACTAAGCAAAAGAGAAAAAAGGAAAGGCTGTGAGAGAATGGGAGAAAAGAAAGCCAACTGATGAAGAAAACAGGCTTAAAAGACCTTTAAAATTCAGGACATAGTTATCGTGATATCATTCCCACAGTAATTTAACAAACGGTAAATAGAAAACTTAGCCAGCCTAACAATCCAGAACAGATTAATTTTGGTAATAAGAATGCCAAAAACAAAACCTGTCATAATGAGGGGCTAGAATATAAGATTATGGAACCTATTTAGGACTGCAAGGGAGAAAACAGTAATAGTATCAAGATTACAGGATCCTTGAATGAACTGGATGCTTTGCCCTTCCCAGATAGCTTCTTGCATTCATTCATTAAATTCTACAAAACCAGGGACGCCTGGGTGGCTCAGTCGGTTGGACGACTGCCTTCGGCTCAGGTCATCGGGATCGAGTCTCACATCGGGCTCCCAGCAACATGGGGAGTCTGCTTCTCCCTCTGACCTTCTCCTTGCTCATGCTCTCTCTCACTGTCTCTCTCTCTCAAATAAATAATAAATTAAAAAAAAATTCTGCAAAACCAGCTTTATCCTGTAAATGAATAGATTTGAAAGACGTGCAGAACGAAATTATTTCCTGTTGGATAAAAAGCGACTGATAGCAGAAATTGAATTATCTGTTGAATATTACAGTATATCTTGTGAACTGTAAAAATTAAATCAAAAATCGTAATGAAATGTCCAAGCGTAGGTAATGGACTTATTTTGTAAGCAAAGTTCTTTGTAAAAGCTGTACCTAAAATAAGAATCAAATACGGCATTAATGATGTAAAAAACTACCACCAGTCTTTTGCCTATGGAAACTATCATCAAGCCAATACAAAACTAGTTATCTGTATGAATGCCATATTATCAAATGAGCATGGATATCCAATACTGGCTTCCAGTGCTTATTTATTCCTGTCACTTATTCAGCAACTAAAGGATATTTTGTACTATTTTGTCTATTATTCCTCATATCATTTTTGACAGTAGTTTGATATATTCCTGTTTTATTGACTTATTCAACATCTTAAAGATTAGCAGTCCTGATCACATTGTGTCAACTAACCTGCACTAATTTTATTTTAAGATATATTGTTCAGGAAATGTTTTTTGAAAATGATAAGCATTTAATGAAACAACAGCTCATCTCTGACACCTAATAGTTAAATTTTTGCTAAATTCTAAATACCACGAAACATAAAACCTAGGATATGAAGTTTCAGAATATACATATTTTATGTAAACGAGTAGGGAAAGATTAAGCTGTGGAAAGCAAATAACAAAGCCTTTCTATTTCTGATATTTTCTGAAATTAGGATTTTCCCCTGATTTATAGAACTTACATTGAAAAGGGACTGTTAGGAATTGAATTGTGTCTTTTCAAAACTCATATGTTCTAATCCCAGGTATCTCCCAATGTGTCCATATTTGGAAAGAAGGTCATTTCGTACCTAACTAGTTAAGATGAGGCCATACTGGAATAGGGTGGGCCTCTAATATATAACTAGCACCCTAATAAAAAGGGTAAATTTAGAAACAGACAGGCAGAACACCATGTGAACCTGAAGATGTGTCTATGAACCAAAGAAAGCCAAAGATTGCCAGCAAATCACCAGAAGCTAGGAGAGAAGCATCAACAGATTCTTTTTCACAGTCCACAGAAGGAACCAATACTGCAGATTCCTTGGTCTCAGAGTTCTGGCCTCCTGAATTGAGACAATACATTTCTGCGGTTCAAAAAGTGTCTGGTGTGTGGTACTTTGTTACGGCAGCCCTCGGAAACCTATAATACAGGGGGGTTGCGGTTATCATTTGTGTTACCCTGCACTGCCTAGAAAAATGAGGAGTTTTACGTAAAGATGTTAGGGGATATCTGGTAAACTTGACATTGTAATCCTAATACCTGCCCATGAATCGCCACTGCACAGCGCATCTGCAAAGGACTCTCTGTTATCATTAAACACTGGCAGGGCTGGGGCAGCCTCCTCTACTACCAATGACTAAGGAGCCTGTTAGAAGCTAAGAGAAACAAGGGGAACTTCCCTATTCACTTCTGTGTCTTTGCTCAGGCTCTCTTCTCCACACTTTTGCCTGACTCCTTATTCTTTAAGACTCAACCCAGACATTAACTCCTATAGTAAGTCTTCCCCCAACACTTCAAGGCTGAATTAGTTCTATAGCTTCACAGAACAACAGATACCTATCATCATATCTTCATCGTTACTCTCACCACATCGCAATAATTCTCTGTTCATGAATCTGCTTCTCCCACCACTGTATTAGTCCCTTGCCAAGGGTATAGTAAGTAACTTGCACACTTCAATGGATACCCATTGAATGTTTCTTAAACATTTTTTTAATCACCCTATTCTCCCAGTAGCGTACATTATCCTTGTCTCTTTAGATGTCCACTAAAATGTAGCAACCCCTTCAGAGTAGAAAAAAAGCTGTTGAAGAAAAAACTTTAAAAACATTTCTTAGGCTAAAATTAAAAATAAAAACAATACTTGAAAGCCCGTAAGTCTTAACTTGTTGAGAGGTAAACATGTATTTTGTTGTTCAAGAGGAAAAGAAAACTATATTTAACACTAATAAGTTGAATCGGGTCACATGAATCTAAATATACAGTACAGCTAATGGCTCCAGTGACCTACACAGACCAAAATTGCTCTTGTTGTGACTAAAAGGCCTATATAACAAATTTCAAAGGCTTGAAATAATTAGAATAGTTTTGTGACAGTCTAGAAAGTATTTCCTGCTTTGCACAATCTCAGAAGCCTCTGAAGAAAAATTGTTTTACCAAGATGCTAGTCTCTGCTTGGTATTGGACTTTTCTAGCATCTCCCAAAATATTCCCCAGGATCTGATTCTGATGAGTCATTCTTTGACTAAAGCCAGTAAATGTAGACATAGCTGGATGACATAAACTATCATCATCCTGAGCTTGAAGATCTTTTTTATACCATAAATCATTTTCAAACAATTTTTCTGTTGTCAAATAAAGATAAATGCAAATATGTAAGGTGTGGAGAGGTGTTTGCTGACTTTGCATGCTGAGTTTGAGTAATCGGAGGCTCAGCTTTAGGAATAGCAGTTCTAATTCAGGAGTTACTTCAAATCTATATTCAGAACAAGCATTGCTACAGCAAAAAAAAAAATTGTTTAATCATTGTGTAAATGAGTGCAGTAGGGGAGAATAGACATTGTAATTCCTTCCACGTGAGGTTTTGCAGGCTGGCCGGAACCTCTTCTAAGAACCATATTAGGAATACATATTAGAATACATATTTTCCATTGTAGATATGATATGGCTAATATTACTTTGGTTTCATTATTTTGGATGTGGTCATTATTTTGAGTTAATTAGATAGTCCCAGAGTAATCAAATCCATATATCTGTAAGCGATTTCAAGAGGTCACCTAGACTAGTCCCCAGCTCCAAGGTATGATTAACTGTAAAATACTCGAGCCAAATCAGTATCTATTTCACTCTTCCTAGAGATTTTCAGGATCAACATCCAAAATCTTGTGGTTAAAATGTAACTGCAAATTCTCTTATATCTAGCTTTAACCTCTTCTCCATTGGAGGCTGATCTCGATTGTATAGTGCTCTATAAAGAACAACGCACTCCAGGAAATAAGCCATGATTCACTTATCCCGAGGGACTTTCAAAGAAACCACAGCATAGTCTGATCAGTCAAAATAAGTTTTTATGAAGTCCTTATTTTAAAATGTGCATGTTTTTCTCAAGTATGACCAACAAGTACCTGTATCTTTACTCAGAAACCATTTACTCTTACTTTATAGGAAACACAATCACGTTTTGGGATCTTATTTCCCAGACCAGACCAATTAGAAGAATCAAGTACAAGAGGGGAAAGGGAATTGAAGATGCTCTGCATCGACTACAACAAGCAATACAATCATTGTATAGCAAAGAAAGGGACTGTATGAAGTAATTACAAGATTAGGAATGCACGACTGTCTTGAGCCCACTGAAATATCAGGACGATCAGTCCAACTGCACTTGAGACATTGCTGTATTACTACAGTACCATATAATTAGGGTAGGGATGCCAGATTTAACATAAAAATATAAGATGCCCAGTTAAATTTGAATTTAAGATGAATAAGGAATGACTTGTATGAGTATATCCCAAATACCACCTTTTTCTATTTGAAATCCACATTTTACTGGGTATTCTATATTTTATCTGGCAACCCTAAATAAGACAGTGACCCCAAGTCATCAGTAAAGCACAAACTATGTTTAATATGCATTTCAGAAACTACGTAACTAATGGGATATTGGAAAATGTTCCATTGATAGAATTTCAGATTAAGAAAATCAAAACTTTCAGTTGTGTGGAAAGTTAATTTATGTTAAATACTTTAGGCCATGCATGTTCTATTCATCACAGAGTGCCAGGCATAAAATAAACCTTTAATAAACATTGGATGAGGGGCACCTGGGTGGCTCAGTTGGTTAAAGTTTCGACTCTTGATTTCAGCTCAGGTCATGATTTCAGGGTCCTGAGATCTAGCCCAGCATCAAGCTCCAACCTCAATGCAGAGTCTGCCTCTTCTTTGTGTCCCCCTGCTTACTCTCTTAAATAAATAAATAAAATCTTTAAAAAACAAAACAAAACAAAAATCATTAAATGAACAGTGAAAAGCTTAACACACCGTCTTCCCAATGGTGGGGCACCTCACGCCCCTGAAATTTGTCCCTATCAGTTGCTTGTTCTGTCGTCCTGCCTGAGTCTAAGCCTGATTCAGAGTTGGTGTCGCTGTCCATGTCCGACTCCCGTTCCCTCTTGTGCCTGTTGTCGTGGGTTTCCATGATGCTGCCGTGAACATTCCCTGATGAGGTTTTTCAAGAGACTGAGATAGTACCTGTATTTCCCCAACACTGGGGGCTTCCTCTGCAACCCCATTGTTATAAGGGTGAGTCAGGTGTGCGGTGTGAAGGAAATGAAGAAACGGGCCCCACTCCTCCCGTGGGAAGCAGCTTTTCCAACCCCCTCCATTGATAATAAGCAACGACCTGGGAGCAATTATTGGTTACTTGCAGCCCTCGGGGCCTGTGTTAAGGCTAGGCATTCACTGGGTGTCCAAGAAACTGCTAGATTACATCTGGACCTGTGTCCCACAGTTATTCTTTGTTGTCTGATTAGTCCAAGAAATTGTTCCCATCTTAAAGGACAGAGTCTGTACTCTTGACAGGATATACCTCTAAGAAGTGGGACATGGAGTGTGTCTGTGGGAACAAGATGAACAGGACAGGTTCCCACCCTCAAAGAAACTTAACTTTCTACTTTATATGATTGAATGAAGATTCTTTTACAGAAATCCCATTTATCACAATAATTTAAAAAATAAAATACAATTTTCTGGAAAAAAATAAGTTATCTTCATTACCATTGGTCTGAAAACTAAAAACCTATATATACATCACCAAACAGTATCTAACACACAGTAAACCCTTAGGAAGTGACGGCTACCATTATCATGCTAAGGCAAACTCTGAAGTTTCTTCAAGCCTGAAGTAGTGGCAGAGTTTCCAGAACCTTCTTGCCCAGAGACCAGTCACAACAGCTGGGGTCCAGATTCTCAGCCAACCTTTCTTCTCCCTTCTATACACCCCTGCAGAGGGAACTCAGACAAGATCTAGGTTCCAAATCAGTGTAGTTGGGTTATAAGGCATGCCTCACTTTAATCCCACTTATATGGGAGAGTTAGAGCCTAAGTAGGCAATATTTGGGGGGAATAGAAATATTATTTACAGGGACCCCACTATGGCCCAGGTGCTTTCTCAGCTTATCCTAACAAAAACCTAAGGTAGTAGTGTTAATCTCATTTTACTGTTGAACCTGTGGCTCATGCCTGAGGTCACACAGTCTTAAATGGGACAGGGTTGGGACTATTACCTGAGTTTGTAAGATCCCAAAGCTGTGTTCTTGTACTCCATGCTATTGACTTGGGTAGCAAAGAAACATGGAAACAAAGAGATGGGTTAATCTAAATTTTGCAAAGCATCATAATGGAAATAAGTAACAAGTGGTCAATAAAAAAAAATGTTTTTAAGGACAGTGTCAGCATATGCTCAGAAGACTTCAAAGAATGTATCCTCTGACAACCTTACTGTGTTTTGTTTCCCTGTAGAACCTGATACTTGAGTGCCAAGCTTTAAAAGATTGTTGCAGTATCACATTTCTGTTCTAAGGCAATTGTGAGTTCCCAAGGAGTATTATGGAATCACATGTGGCCTACATGATTTATTTTCCTTTCCTAAAATGGTCTTTCACTGTGTCTCCAAAACAGCTAGCTACAGATCGCTCAAAATCATTCCTAAGTCATATTAATGACACCTTTTACTTTATTTGCTAACAGGCAGCTAAGTAGAGGTTCAGGTTCCTTTTATTTGCCTTGGTTGCTTGCTGCTCAAAATGTGGCCCACGGTCCAGCAGCACTGGCTTGACCTGGGAGTACGTGGATGCACACCTGGAGCTCCTGAATCAAAATCTGCATTTTAACAGATCCCCCAGGTGATTCCTGTGTACATTTAATTTGAGAAGCTCCGTTCCCGTTTGCTTCTCCCTGGCAGATGTGCTAATAATAGCATGTCATGGTCCTCAGGTGTGTGCCAGGCCCTCTGTGAGGTCACAGCGCTACTAAGGTAACTAAGATATGGCCTCTGAGATGGAAAGTGGAGGAAAAGAAAGAGGGCCAGGCAACCTAAAAACGCCCACCTGGATTAATGTGGATTCCCATGTCTGCTCTGTGAAGGAGTGGTGTTCAGAATGGTTTTCAATGGAGATAACACGACCAAGAGTTGTGTGTGGAAAGTAGAAAGAAGAAAAAGGAATGCACACATCTACCCTGGTGCTGAACTCTTCCTTCCCTAGTAACTATTCCCCTACAGAACTCCAACAGAGATGTAAGACAGCTAAGCCTCTAGGATCCACTCACTTGACAAACGTTTATAGAGTGTTTGCTATATACCTCTCTCTGTGGTAAGAGCTCCAGTTACAGGTGAGAACGACCTGGTCCCAGCCTTCAGGGAGCTCACAGGTGTGTGTGAACAATGACTACCCAAGTGTGTGAGTATGAACAGAAGGCTGCAGCTTGCGGTTTGAGAGGAAAGGATTAATTCTGCCCCTGGTTTCTCTCTGTGCACTTTGTAACATTACGCTTACTGCCTGGGTGTTCTTCTCAAGAATTTCTCCAGCACCTAAGATGCGAGGTATATGAACAGGAGACAGCTATCTTCTTCAAAAGTGGAAATGGTCCTGATTAAAAACAAAACAAAACCAAAAAAAAAAAAAAAAAAAAAAAACATCTGAAGCATTATCTGTTACCCCACAGTATTTCTCCTAAAATTATGCAACTCGTCATTCCAGCACTGGGCTACTCAAACTGTGGTCTGTGGGTTTGCTCCAAGCCACAACCCACTAAGTGTAGAAATCAACAATGAGGCTTTAGAAACTTTTCTGGCAATTTGACATCATCACAACAGGCAAGGGCATCACCAGAGGACCAGTCTCGTTGCCCAAGTGCTGCAGGTTGAATGTTTGTGTCTGCCCCCATTCATATTAATGAATTTTGTATAACCTCAATGTGATCCTATTGGGAGGTGGGGCTTTTCGGAGGTGATTAGTTCACGAGGGGGAGCCCTCGTGGATGGTTGTTAGTGCTCTTATAAAAGAGACCCTTGCCTTTTGCACCGTGAGAGGACACAGAAAGAAAGTACTCTCTGTGAAAAACAAGTGAGCCCTCTTGGACTTCCCAGCCTCTGGAAACCATGAGAAATAAATATTTGTTGTTTTTAAGCGACCCAATATATGGTATTTTGTGACAGCAGCCTGAATAAACCAGACACGGTACAGCCCGGTTGTTGAACTGAACAGGTAAGTCACATGTGACACAAGATTCATGCTAGCAGTCCCCAGTAGAATCGCATGCAATATTTTAAGGTTAATTTGTCAACTCTATCCCCAAAACGTATAAAATCCAGAGTTCATCTTGTTCATTTGTTTATCAAAGACAACTGAACCTGAAAGGATCAAAGTTGGAGTTGATGACTCATGACGGATTGAGAATGAATGTTGAATATACAACATCACCTGCTTCATTTTTGATAAAAGTGAAAAATGAGTATGTGGAGCTTACAGAAGTTGCTTTAAACTCCTCTCTCTCAGGCACTCACCTGTATGAATGTTATTAAAATAACCATAAAATGTTTAGGTATACACAATCCCCTCTTTGTAGCCCTATCATCTATCCAACCAAAATTACATAAATTAACAAGCAAAAAGCAAGCTCACTTATAACATGGAATACTTTACTAATAAAGTGTTTGTGTCAAGGATGCAAATCAGCATTTAACATGTAGAATCGCTATTTTTTTAATAACTTCGTTTTGTGACAAACGTGGAGAGACAGCAAAGTACTAAAATACAACTATTAATTGCCTGTACTCCAGCTTTCAGTGAACAATGTACACATTACACATTTTTTCCCTGTTTTTCTCTGATTGTTTTTATCGAAGTATGTCTACTGAACCTAATAAAAAATGTGGGCTTATGTTTTATACTTATTTTTTTATTCTTTTTTCTAGCAATACATTTGTTCTGTTTACAAAATATTGGTCCACAGATATTGTGAGAGAAAAACCTGGTCTTTCACCTCAGACAGTTTGAGAAAAGCTTTTCTATAGTAGCCTGTGAATGACTGCTACTGTCAGACTC
Source organism: Lontra canadensis (assembly GCF_010015895.1). NCBI lineage: Eukaryota > Metazoa > Chordata > Mammalia > Carnivora > Mustelidae > Lontra > Lontra canadensis. The sequence goes on from NW_022631008.1 coordinate 6,009,039, forward strand.
AGCTGGTGAAAAAGAAAGAACACTATTAGCCAATATGTGTATGGTGTTGAGTACCCACCAGGCACGTTCTGTGTGCTTTTCCTGTATTAACTCATGTACTCTTACCTTTATGAATTATGAATTAGGTGCTATCTTATCACTTATTACTGATGAGAAAACTGAGTCACAGAGATGTTGAGTCCTTTGCTCAAGGTCACACAGCTCTAAAGTGGCAGAACTCAGTTCCAGAGTTCATGCTCCTTATCTGGGGAACGCAAGTCAGGTATTGTCATCATAGTTCTCCACCAAAAAACTATGGGCTTACGTGGGTCATTTAACCTGCGTGGGGGAAGAGAAAGAAGAATTAGAAAAGATACCAACAGCTACAATGCAGAGTCCTTCCCATGGCCAGGCATTGAGCTCAGTGTCTAAGTGTGGGGTGTTACAGGAAGTGATTTCTGGTAGCAGGGGAGGGGACTTAACTAAGTCAAATTGTGTCACAGAATGAGAAAGCCGTTTCTTCTTTAAGTCTCTGTGCTTAATCACACTGCTAGAGTCTCTTTGCTGCACGTCTTGAATGACACGGACTTACTTCCTTTTGTTACAAAAGGAGAACAGGCCTTGGGTTTAACGCAGATTCTGGTAAGAAGGTCTTTTTTATTTTTTAATCGCATCTTCGATTTAGGGTGCTTTGTTTTATATTTATAATAAAGATATACAATTTAAAAACAAATGTATGTTTGAAAATGGGCTATGGCCAAAAATTTAAAGATAATAATATAGGTCTTACAATGAGTTGAAAAAACTGGGACCAATGAAGTTGGTCACACCTTTGGCCATTATACACCCTGTCTCCCGCAGGGACCTGGTTTAATCTAAACCATGCATAGCTCCCCCCAGAACTGGCACTCCAGCACTCTATGTACTTCCAGATCTCAGAGGGCAGTTCTCAAAGGGCAGTCCTCCCCTAGGTGTTTTCATCATAATACTAAGCTGTTTCTCTCTTTCACTCTTGTTTGCTCACTAGTGTACAGAGCCCACGTGATGTGAAAGCTGAATGCAGACATAGATATGAGGAGGACCCAGCTGACTTCTATTAAGCCAGAAGTTAAAAAGATTTACTAAGATGTAAACAATGCCATTCTTCTCATTGAATCTTTTTTGTTTTTGCTTGTTTTGGAAATTACAGTTATTTTAAATAAAAATACATAATTTGTGTTAATATGTAATGGCTTATTATTTTTAAGTAAACAAATATTTTACATATTTATCCATCTTAATTTCCAATACATTAAATATCAATACATATAACCCACACAATTTTGGGGGTCTGTCAGAGGAGTATAAAGGGATCTTAAGACAAAGTATGTGGTGGGATAATATATCAATGGAAACTTTTCTCTCAAAATTCTGACCTTCCTTTCCTTATACCCCCTTCTCCCCACCCCACAGCTTCCCCCTCTATTTATGCAGTAATCACTGCAATTCATTGCTTTAGGGGAGGGAAATTATCAAGCGGAAAGCAGAAATAGCTTCTAGCTTTTGTTTTTACGAAAAGCCAATCCCATTAAGAAAGTTATGCTAGGTGCTTTAAAGCAGTAATATCAAAGAATAGCGAGTGCCACAGAGAAAGAAAACACTAGCAGTATTGAGAAAAGGCAGCTTTCCCAGGACTAGAAAAATATTTCTCACCTCTTGAGGGTGGGTGTGGTAAAGAACAAAGACAGAAAAGAGATAAGAACAGAAAAGTGGGGCACCTGGCAGGCTCAGTTCGTAGATCGTGAGGCTCTTGGCTCTTGATCTTGGGGGGTGGGGGGATGGGGGTGCTGCAAGTCTGAACCCTAAGTTGGGCATAGAGACTACTTTAAAAAATTTAAAAAAAAAAGAAAAAAAAAAAAGGATTGGGCCAAAGGGGCAGAAAGTCTAAACACTTCTCAATCACAGGGAAGCATCTTCCCTTGTGGGAGCTGGGAACTGCCAACGCCTAAATCTGGTGTTTCTGGGAGCTGGCTTCCCTTCTCCAGCTCCATGACCATTTGTAACAGTAACACCATCTGATTCATCAAACCTGGACAACTGTCCTCTTGAAACATCCCTGGCCCACTAGAAACCCAAGAGAGGGGGCTGGGACCTTGGACCTCTGGAGGGATGGTGGGTGTCAAGAGATAATAGCTCTAAACCCTGAAATTGGAAGCTCTGACTTGAATCAGCTGCAAATCCACTCTGAGCTGGAACAGCAGATCAATACAGCTTTTTCTTGAATATTGGGAGCGCCCAGCATAACTGATGCGTAATAAGAAAACAAGGGACTGTGTTCCATTCAAGCAGAATTTGTGAACTGATCGCACTGTCATTGAGTTCAGCCCACACTAAGTGTTCTTGGTCCAGTTGTTTTCATTCGAACGCCTTAGGAGTCCATGGACTACCCAGGGCCCACAGTCCTTTCTCTCCTTCAGTGTCTTCACTCATCAACATTCCCTGCCTTGCCCCAGAGGACATCTGAAATTTCTGAGCCCTGTAATAAAAAGCACTTGACATATAGTAGGACTCCTCAAACTAAAGCCACAAAACTAGACAGAGTCTAGTTATGAGTCTTTATTATGAGTCTGTGCATTTTTCTGAGGAGAGAGCCCTAGCTTTCAACATATATAGAATATGCAAAGGAGTTTCTAACATCTGGGGTGGAATCCTGGCAGATGTTCACGGGCTGTGTGATGCTGAACATGTAACTTAACCTGTCTGTGTCTCCATTTCCTCATCTGTGAAATGTGAAATGTGGGTGTTAGTGTTTAACTCTAAGGGCTGATGTAAGGAGTCAATGAATGGCGAAGTCGTTGTAAGTGTTCGCTGCTGTTGTTAGAGAGGAGGTAGACCATGGGGGTTTGGGACGGATAGCAAGCCTGTATCAGAGGGGCTAGCCTTGGGTAGAGAGGCAAGTGCAGGCACATTTGGTGACCCCAGCCCACCTTCAGTATTTAGCCTGCACAGTCCTCAGAGCTCACTAGTTCAGCAAAGGGTCCCATCACATTGGAAATGAATAGCAAAGCTTCTCTGTATGTGGCCAAAAAGATCACCAGCAGCTGGAATACATGTGCCTCTTGTTTTGAGAAAGACAAGCATATGAAGATGGCAGTCTGCTAGGGCCTGCATCCATGAACTTGGAGAATACAATTATGCCCTAGAGTCCAAATCTGCCTTAGTTCTGGTCTCTAGACATGAACCAGGGAGCAGAAGGGATAGCAGGGTCAGAGACAGCAGAAACTAGAATCCAGCTTCACCACTTCCTAGCTGAGTTGTTTTTGAGCAACTTATTGAAACTCCCTAAGCCATAGTTTCCTCTTTTGTAAAACGGAGTAAAAATATACCTACTTATTAGTTAAATAACATAACACAGGCAGATATAATATAACATGCAGCTAGTACGTGCTCAGTAAGAAGAGCTATTGCCATGGTAAGGTGTGCAGTACCAAGACAGGGCTCATAGGGAGCTGAGGGGCAGCAGGGGTCTGGGCGTCTAATTGGACAGGGAATCCTGGAAAAACAAATCAAAAGATCACTACCAGTGAAGCTACATCTGGCCCATTGTGCACTTTCTCTTCAGTTTCCCTTCAAACTTGGCAATCAGATTTCTTAGGGCTCCTTTGGACTTCTTCGGAAATATGAAAGGGGAAAATTAAGATCAGAATATTTTCTCGGGGCTCCTGGGTGGCTCAGTGGGTTAAGCCTCTGCCTTCGGCTCAGGTGATGATCTCAGGGTCCTGGGATCAAGCCCCGCATCGGGCTCTCTGCTCAGCGGTGGGCCTGCTTCCCCCTCTCTCTCTGCCTGCCTCTCTGCCTAGTTGTGATCTCTCTCTCTCTCTCTCTCTCTCTCTCTCTCTGTCAAATAAATAAATAAATAAAATCTTAAAAAAAAAAAAAGAATATTTTCTCAAAATCATTTCTTCCCCTGCAATATTCCCACAGTGGAGAATTTGTGATGCTGCTTATTTTAACAGAAATCCATTCAAACCAGTTTAAGGAGACAGTTTTCCTACAAGCCTGGAAGACAGGAAGTGCTCAAGGCCAAAGACTCTCATCTCTGCTTCCAAGGGTATGCCTGTTTCTTTCTTCTTTCTCTGCAGATCTACATTCTTTTCTTCTTTATGATGCATGTAACCCCAGACTGCTGGCCTAGCCCAGTTTGGCATCTCCCAATGCCAGGGGCCCCTGGGTGGCTCAGTCTGTTGAGCGTTTGCCTTCAGCTCAGGTGATGGTCCCAGGGTCCTGGGATTGAGCCTCACATCAGGCTCCCTGCTCAGTGGGGAGCCTGCTTCTCCCTCTCCTGCCTGCTGCTCCCCCTGCTTGTGCTCTGTCTCTCTCTGTCAAATGAATAAATAAAATCTTTAAAAAAACAAACAAACAGATTAGAGGTGCCCTGTTATCAAATCCAAATTCCTAGGAGAGGACATTTATCGGACATCTCCTGACACATACCTGGACATGCAACTCTCAACCAGAAGTACATACAGATGGGGTGGGAGAGGAAGGAAACAGGAGTGGACTAGGCACACAGGTTCAAGCAATTAATAGGAGAAGAAAACCAAATGGCTAGGAAACACCACCTGAAAAGAAGCTTAGCTTCACTAATATTCAGAGAAATGCAGATTAGCACAAGAATGTGAGGTGCTCATTTTTGTCTTTTTGGACCACCAGATTGGCAACAATGAAAAATAAAGGTAACTGTAGGAAGCTTGTTAGGAGTATAAGGTGATAGGATTTTTCTGGTGTGCTACTGGGAATTATGTTGTAATATTTTAAATGTACTTAAACTTTAACCCAGTCATTTCAGTTGTAGGAATTTATCCTAAGGAAATAATTAGCATAAGCACAACTATAGATAGATAGATAGATAGATAGATAGATAGTAGTGGGAGTCAAGAGATGAAAGCTCTAGACCCTGAAACTGGAAGGTCTGACTGGAATCAGCAGCTGTATATAAATATATATATATATATTCATGCATATATATGTATATATACACATATTTGCCTGTGCCTATGCTAATTATTTCTAATTATTTCCTTAGGATAAATTCCTTTTTTTTTTTTAAGATTTATTTATTTGACAGAGATCACAAGTAGGCAGAGAGGCAGGCAGAGAGAGAGGAGAGAGAGGAGGAAGCAGGTTCCCTGCTGAGCAGAGAGCCTGGTGCAGGCCGCATCCTTAGGATAAATTCCTATAATATATATATATGTGGAAGTTTATTACAGTAATTTTAATGTTTAAGAAAAACTTGGAACATTGTAAACGCCCTTCAGTGGAGGGTAGAGATTATGGTACAAAGGAATACTGAGAGGCCATTATAAACAATGTGGTGGATTCACAGGTAAGAAGTACACAGCAAGGGGTACCTGGGTGGATCAGTGGGTTAAAGCCTCTGCCTTCGGCTCAGGTCATGAGCAAGCAGCAAGGAACCTGCTTCCTCCTCTCTCTCTCTCCCTCTCTCTCTGCCTGCCTCTCTGCCTACTTGTGACCTCTGTCTGTCAAATAAATAAATAAAAATCTTAAAAAAAAAAGTACATAGCAAGCTATTTAGAGCTTGAGTAAAAAGAAAAAAAAATGCAAATGACAGAAACGAGTAAATAATATGATCCCATTTTTGTTAAACACATATAGTATATGATATATACTTCACATACTATATTTGGAGTATGTATACATACATGTCTATATGGATCTGTCTGCACATGTGTATACATCTGTAAGGATGTATACTAATAATTGTGGCCATCTCTGGGAATAAATAGAAGTATGGAAAGTTCTCACTTCCTGCTTTATCCATTTCTGTAATGTTGAACTTTTTAAAAAACAGGCATGGATTACTTTTACAATCAGATAAAAAAATAAGATATTCCATTTTGGGGAGGAAAAGAGAATCCAGAGCTTATTTATAAAAGAGAAACATTTGATACTTTAAAGAAAGACAACAAAATTACATTTTCCCAGTGGAACAGGCGTAGTAGGTAGGCAACAAAGGCTGCCCCTGCCCAGGGCTTGGGATTATTGGCAAGAGCTTTCTAGCACAGAAAGGAGAAAAGTCTGCTTCTGTCAGTACTGCAGAACGCATCAGGGAGAGAACATATTTATACATTTACGTACAAAGAGAGGAGGCAATTAAGTGATGAAAGCTGAGGTGTACGGTCAAGTGAGGGGCTGGATACAGGAAAAACTAGAGGCTGACTGGGAAAAGTGGAGGGGGCCCGGGTCAATTCCAGAGACACTTTTACCTACTGCCAGTCATGGGTTTGTGTAGGTACTTGGCACTTTTTTAATAGGTTGGGAAATTGAAATTCTCATTGGGATTATTATATTATATTATATTATATTATTATTATATTATTTTTATAATAATAAATATATATAATAACTTTATAAGAAAGCCTCAATTATAAAAAGGCTTTATAAGAAAGCTTCCATTTCACATATTTTGAGATAGCTGTATTAATTTGGCGTAGATAGAGAGTAGTTTCCATTAACATAGTCTAGTCTCCACTTGGAGTAGGCCGTTGACCAATAGCGCATTTTAGAACAGTGATCACTGACAACATTAGAATTGAGTGAATTTTGCCATATTACTTTTCAAGCGTCTAACATCTTGACAGGCAAACTCTTTTATTTCTTTATGTTTTTTTAAATTATTTTTTTCTTTAAAGATTTTATTTAGTTATTTGAGAGAGAAAAATAGCAAGAGAGAGCACAAGCAGTGGGCAGGGAGAGGGAGAAGCAGGCTCCTTGAGGAGGAGGGAGCCTGACAGAGGGCTCGATCCCAGGACCCCAAGACAATGACCTGAGCAGAAGGCAGGCGCTTAACCAACTGAGCCACCCAGGGACCCCAGGGAAGCCCTTTTAGAACAAAATCTGTCACTCCTCTTCTCTTAGAATTCTACTCTAAGCAAGAAGCATTTGCTGAATTGCCTACCTAGGGACTTCAACATTGCTAGTGCATATAATGGCCTTCCAAAAATGTTTACAGTAATGGTAATGTTGGGGATAATACACCACTGGACTTAATGCAAAGACAGCTCTTTGAATGATTGTTCATATAAAACCTGCCAAATCATTGATATTAGAGTTGGTCATTCCTTACATCATGAGATTCTGAAGATGAAAATAATAATCATAGATAGCAAGAGCTGGAAGGTCATCTTGTTCAGCTCCCTCAGATTACAAATATGGAAATGAGTCCCTGAGAGATTAGGAGCTCTGTCTACTTTCAGGACTAAGAAGTTGCAGAGATTTTTCTTTTAAACTCCAGATTTGATGCTCTTTTTATTACAACTCAGCATACCTCTCTCAGATCCAAGTCTGTCTCAGAGATGCCAAACATTCCCTTCTCCCTAACCACGTTCCACCTTGGAGACTCATCACCCTGGGAGGGACAACACCAATACCGTGTGACGGTGCTCCACCAGTCTTGGTGACTGACCCAAGGATAAACATCTGACCTGAGCTGGGCTTATCCGATACTCTCCCAAGAATTTGGAATAGAGACAAAGAAGCTGAGTCATTTAGCTGTGCTGAGCCAAGCTGCAAGGTCATGCCCCTTCAACCCCCCACCTGCCACAGCAGGCCAAAGCCTCATACTAACATGTGAGGGGAACCTGAGAATCCATGAGTCAGCAGAAAAAGCAGGTCTGTAAACAGAGGAGCAGAAGGATGGAGGAGGTACCCAGAGACAAAATGAGAAACAGGGACCTCAAAAGGTAGACAAGAGACAGGGAGAGAGGAAAAAATCTGCATTATCCCCTTCTTGGTCCCATAACGTCCAGCTTTATCTCCTGTACCGGCTTATTGTAAGCCAATAATAAACTCTGCCTTTCAAACAAACTTCTTTTTATTTGAGCGAAGTGGAATTCTGTTATTTGCATCTAAATTCTTCCTAAAACATGCCACAATTTACAGTGAATATATTTTTGGGTGGAAAGACTGTCTGTTTTTTATGAAGATTGGAATTGAAGTCTTATCTCAAAACCCACAACAAGTTGAGTGGTTTTCCCCATTTTCCTCAGTAACTATCCAGACCCTGGAGACCCAACTTTCCAGGTGAGTAGTTTCCAGAACTTCAGATGGGAGCTAGTCCCCCTTTGGATCTTTTCCCAAAATATGCTAGAGAAATTCTATCCAGAAATAGAGATCTTACTGGGGTATGTATGTAAGGACTTCTAAAGTCTTTACATCTAAAGTTTCTAAGGTTGGGCCTGTTTTCTTACAAAGCCTCTATTTCTTTAGATTTCTTTAGATGGAATCTCCATAGGCCCAACATCGACCCAGCTGTGAGGTCATATCCCTGAAAAATAGTTCAGGTACTATTCCTGTGCTAATCTCGTTTGAATAATAGAAAGAGCCTTTTGAGAAATTCTACTTACCTTTCTAAAGTTCTTAGGACTAACATAAGTATAAAATGATGGAAAATGGTTGAGTAAATTAGGGTTCATCAGCTGATGGAATACAGATATTTTAAAAGGATTAACTACCAATATTAAACAACATGAAGAGATATTTATGACTCAGTGAATTAAAAAAGCAGAATGCAAAGTTGTAAGTATCGACCATGTGAAAATAGGTTTTTTTTCTTGAAAACAGGACATTTTTCTTGAGAGCTCTCAACAAGGTATTTGAGGTAGCCACAACCAATCCATAGATCTTGATGTGTAAGATAAAACCCACTGGGCATTTTTGTCTTCAGTGATTTTTGGCTAGAGAAAATCTGCTGACATGGTTCAGGTCCCGAACTTTCTCTTACATTAGCCTGATCCTGTGCCCTGTGCCGATCTACTTTTGTGTCTGTCCATGGCGCTCCCAACTGTTGTGACCCACTGATTTAGAGAGTGCTCAGTCTCTGTCTACGATTACTTAGTCTTGTGTGGAAACTTCTTGTTTTGCACCACACAGATTTCAACACCTTTATTTAGGTGCTTTCATGAGTTTTTTCCTCTCTACCCTTTCTCAAATCTGGGATGAGGTGGAGACATGACTTCCTTCCCATGTGCTAATACCTTCTGGGAAAACCCTCTGAAGCTAAGATGAGAGGGAAGGACATTTGATCTCTTCTTGCATTAGGAAGGAAAAAAGAAACTTATGGACCCAATACTGTCTGAAAGGCTTCTTTTTGTTACACAAAATTTCTTCTATGGCTGTTTCCTAAACAAATCATGTTCAGTCAAAAGTCCTAGACAAGCACAAAGAGAAATACCACCTTCTCGCTGCTTTCCAAGGGTTTGGTCGCCTGTGTCATTCCTACTCCAGTAGACATTTGTTATGTTTGTGGCCATGTATTGTTTCTCAAAAGGCTTTCCCAGTTCAAGGAAACTTATACATTATGAATCCTGCCTTCTCTAGAACCTCTTAAAACACACTCCCCCCAGCCTTCTCTGCAACCAGGGTAGAAGCATGTGACCTGGTTTCTGCAGTTAGCTGTAGCCATTGCAAGACTGCAATGAAGAAAAGAAAACCACGAGAAAGAAGGGGTCACACAGAATCGGTTTTCAGGGGAGGGCTGTGGAAGCGTCAGAGGTAGAAGTGGCAGCAGCTCTACGACTGGCACTGCCCACGGTGGGGTGAGGGGCGGTAGCCAAAGCTGCCCCAGGGCCTTTGGGGCCACCCCTGGGGCACTGCCCCGCAGTGTAATGAAATAAAACTTCTTACAAAGGAGCTTCAGAGCCTTACTCTCTGACCCTTCCAGAAGTCTATGTGCTCTTTAATATCCTTTGATATATTCTTTTTAGTTTTAAATTAGTGAGAGTGAATTCTGTCACCTGCAACTAAAAATCTCGACTGATACATCGATTTTCTTGATTTTATATTAGACTGAAGGACTTAGAAGTGATCTCCTTTTCTTATTCATCATGCTTCACCAGCCACTAGAGAGGAGTCAGGTCAAATGAATGGCAAATCTTAAATTTTACTGGCTCTCAATTCTTGCTTGGTGCAGTTTTCCTGGCCTCACCCAAAGTCTCTTCCAGAGTCCCCAGGGTTGTGGCCTGTGTGTCACAAACAGTTCTCTGGTGTTCTTCTCTACTGCCTCCTGGGATTTTGGCTGTGGGCTAAGAAACCATTAGCTGGTGTTGGCTCAGTACCTACATCAGCACCAAGCATGCATGGCAAGACTGACACCACGTCAGATGTGTGCTGCCTCTGATGTTTTCATTCTGTGTCATCAGTAGACCAAAAGCGCCACAGCCCCCCATGTCCACTCGTTTTATGGGTGTAAAAATACACTTCCTTTATAAAAATATAAAAATTTTATAAAGACACTTACATAAAATACTTATAAAAATACTTCCTCTAGTGGCTACATACAGCCCATCTCTCTGATGTTCAGATGTGAACACCTGGGAGTGAGCTGAGAGACCAAATCGGGTGTTGTTTATCTTTTCCATTTCCTTATTTTTTCCCCCAACACACAGGCTCTCCTCCCTACTTGCCCATGCAAATCACCTCATGCAAACAGACATCTGCAAAGAAACATCACTGGTTGGAACGTTACAGTTCATCATTCAAGCCTTATTCTATCTGTCATCCTCGAGGTGGTAACAGTTCAAGGCAAAACTGGCAGACTTTTGAGGCATTATTTTTATTTTTCAGCATTGCACAGTTGTCACTATAATGCTATTTTTCAACAAGTAGAGAAATATGACCTGAAACAGTCTATTTATCCTGTGAAATTTATGCTGACAGAGCCTGCCTTTGCCAGGATACTTTCTTACAGATGTCTTCTTCCCCCTACACCCTTGGGTATTTGTCTATTAACAGAATGCAGGCAAGCTCTTTGGCAAGTAGATTCAGAATGTCAGCACAAGTGATGAGTCTCAGGAAAATGGAACAATTAGGGGATTTCTCAGCAATACCCCTGCCAGTTTTCCCTGGGCACTTGTATCAGTGTTTATTTTAATGACTTCAATCAGGAGATTTTACTCACCCTAACTCAGAGGCTCACAATTTTAGAGATCAGTAGAGGATTCAATGTATTATAGACTTGCTTTGCAGAAATTATTGGGTGGGGTTTTTCTGTGAGCAAATGGAGCAGTAAAAGTCCCTTCTTACCACTACTTTCCACCCCAGCCTTATTATTTGGCATTTGTCCACCCAAAGCTATTTGAACAATTCCAGCTTATGGTTCATAAAAGATCATAAAGCAATATTATGCCCATAGATCAAGTCCTGCGAAGAGCATTCAAAAATCTCTCCTCTGGAAAATGTTATATAAAAAAATGTCCTGGAATTCTATAGGTACCAGATTTCCATTGCTTTTTTGATCTATGTTATGACTCCTTTGGGAAACACAGCTGGCTCCTATACAGTGAACTCCACCAACCTTTTCCAACTTTATCAGGGGGCAAAGAAAGGAAAGACTGACTGGTGAGTGTGAGGAAGGACAGCCAGTGTGAGGAAGGACCCAACACATTTGAGGGTCAGAGTTCATAAGCTGCCAAAGGGGCCCAAAAGGATTTAAAGGGAGGAGACATTCCAAGGAAGGCGTAAGTCCTCTAGTTGATTTCAAGCTAAAGATGACCTCTGGGGACACTGGATTATGGAAAAAGTATCTCAGGATCTCAGTTCACTCCTCCTACATCTAGTTGGATCCTAGCAGGCAAAGGAGACATATTTTGAGGAATGCGATAGGAAGGAAGGCAAACTACAAGAGAACGGACAGCAGGAGATGTACAGGAGAAATGGACTCAAGATGTGTTTGGGGATAGTTTGACTTTCAGGGAGAAAGGGTTTTCTCATCAGTGCCTGATTCTGCCACTGTAGTGCAGAATCTACCCTTTCTTATAGTTTTGTTTTGTTTTTTTAAGATTTTATTTATTTATTTGACACAGAGAGAGAGATCACAAGTAGGCAGAGAGACAGACAGAGAGAGAGGGGAAAATAGGCTCCCCACTGAGGAGAGAGCATGATGCAGGGCTTGATCCCAGGACCCTGAGACCATGACCTGAGCAGACGGCAGAGGCTTAACCCACTGAGCCACCCAGGTGCCCCTCTCTTATAGTTTTTGAAGAACTGACAATCAGTTCTTCAAATCATTCACAGGGATATATACAAATACTATTTTAAAGTATCTAAGCATGTTTTTATGTATACGAAATGGATTCTCAGATCATTTTAGCAGCAGTTATATTGAAAATGTAGAGTAAAAAAGAGAGACAGAATGAGGGAAAAAGATACTGACTATGTCTAATTATTTTTTGTAGAATATACAAAGTGTCATGATACATGTATGGTTAACCTGAACCTTAAAATGTATTAATTCTAAAGGTCAAGTAGTTCTGAGGTACGATTTTGGTCTGTGTCCATGAAATAAAATTTGAGATAGGGGCACATGAGGGAATTTTCCCAGATGTTGCACTCTCTTTGTCATTTTTCTCATTTTTATCAGAAAAGTATAAGAATAAAGTACAAAATGCATGGCAAGATTAAAACTTCCTTGCATCTTCTTGATGACAAAAAGGTGAGTGAGTCATTTGCTCAAATACCAGCCCAGAAATATGAACCAGGCACCCCTCCAGTTGGTAAGAGGATCTCCAAGGCACATGATGCAGAGGGGAAGATTGAACCTGCAGCCTTCCCTTTTTCCTCTCTTTGGGTTCTGGCAGCCTTTCTGCACACAGATCATCCTTGACTGTGATTCTAAGTGCAAATTTCCAGTGCCATTTCCCCTCATCCCATTACCATTTGGATTAGAGTCCTTAAGCCTCTGTGGCGATGTAAAAGCAGGCACATCTGGCTCAATCTCACTTTATGACACAAGGGAGATGTGACCTTAAGTTCCCTGGGAATGGTTTGTGCAGTTGGCTGGGCCCCAAGATCAAGGTCATCTGTGTGATTCCTGGAAAGAGATGCAGAGTGGGAATCCTTAGTCCAGGCCAGGTGCCTCAAATCATAAAATTTTGGAAGAAGAAATGTGTTCTGTGGTTCTTGGGAAGGACTAGGCAAGGGAGGAAGTTTGCAGGGATGGTGAACACTTCCACTTGGGAGATGCAAAAGTATGTCCTGAGCTGGGTTACTTAGCTCAGCTGGGTCACCTGCCCAGGAGAAATTCAAAAGCACAAGCATCAGACATCATGCTAACCCCAGTGCATGACAGCCTAGGCTCCTCACCAGAAGAACAAGTCCCAGTCACTTTCCCTAGTAGGGGGCAGAGAAGTCCTTTCTCCTGTGAATTCTTTCTACTTCACTTTATAATAATTACACAATTGGAAAGGAACTCAAATGAAGGAGACTCTGTGGCTTCCTTGGTGAAGTAAGCCAGTTTGGACCAGAAAGAGGTGAGTAGCTAATGTCAGAGTAGGAACAATACTTCCTGTATCTCCTCCTGAATCATTGTATAATAAATAGGCTTCTGACATGCAGAAAGCCCTGAAGAAATGTAGCAGAGAGGGAAGTGAAGAGCCAACTGCTTTGGCTCAGTGCCTGAGGAACACCCTGCTTTGAGGATAAAATTGCACCTTTCATGCCAACAGTTCAGGCAAGGGAACCTACACAAATAATGCTTGGAATTCAGTTAAAGAACAAGTCAAAAGAGGTCTTGTAGGTTTGTTTGTTTGTTTGTTTGTTTGTTTAATAGCCCCTAAGGTTGCTCTTTTCCTTGATTTGTTTGCTTGCTTGCTTTAGCTCAGGTGATGAGATGAGGGAGTAAGTAATCCACCTTCTTGTTGAGAAGAGCATCTGTTTAGATGACACAGAAGGACGTCATCCAGGTAAAAGAGGGTGTGGAAACTTACTACCTCATACTGCCTTCCCGGGTAAATGAAAAGCCAAGAGATACTATAAAAAGTAATTTGTATCTAGCTCTTGGGGGACGGAAGCATTTTCATACAGAGAATGTCACACTCCAGATTTTAACCTAGTGTTGTTTCCTGCTCTTACTCATAAAGTGACCCACATGACTTTTAGTAGCTTTAGCTTCTTCGGAATGGAGGAACCAGAAAGCCAGTGGCTGCCCAATGGAATTACACAACATGGTTTAATTTGGAGGAAAGGGAAGTCAGGATGAGGATCATTTATTTCATCAGCCTCATGATCACAAAAGTTACCCAGGCTAAAAATGGTCTTTAGTCACTCTGCCATTTATACTTTTCCCCTAGCTTCCAGATTCTCATGCTTAAATTCTTTTTGTGAAAGCCACTTTTAACTTAAAAATTCTTCCTGCTGTCTTTACTTTTTTGTCACTTTTCTCCTTGTTTAATCCTCTCCATTATCCAATAATAGAAATAGGATAGCAAAAGAAGTTGAGGTTTCTTAACTCAACCCAAAACCAGGGAGTAAGAAGAGAAATGGAAGACCCTCAGACCCATTTCTTGGCTGTAATCAAGAAACCAATATATGGCCAAATCCAAACAGATCAAATGAAGAAAGCTGTAGACTGGTCATGAGCATTACAACCAGACTAAGGTAATGATGAACACTAGCTAGTATGGTAGTTTGACAAAAGAGACCCAAAGATCAAGAATTTTGGGTTCTGGAGGCACTTGAGTGACTCATTTTGTTAAGTGTCTGACTCTTGACTTCAGCTCAGGTCATGATCTCAAGGTCATGAGATCGAGCCCTGCAACAGGCTCTGCATTGGACATGGAGTGTCGTTAAGAGTCTTCCTCTCCCTTTTCCTCTGCCCCTTCTCTTGCCATGTTTGTGTGTGCACTCTCTTTCCCCCCACCCCCACAAAAAAAAGACTTTTAGGATCTAATAATAAACAGTAGGAAGACACTTGATCTGGTTAAATAGCTAATGCTTAGGAACTTACTGTGTACTAGACACTGTTCTAATCAATTTGCACATAATAATTCATTCAATTTTCATAACAAAGCTAACAAGTATTCACCATTATCATGCCCATTTTGCAGATAAAGGAAACTGAGGCACAAAATGTTCCCTGTGGTAGACATGAGAGGCACTGCCTTTCAAAGGACTTTTTGCCCAGCTGCCTCCACCTGTCAGTGCCCTCAGAATCTGTCTCAGCTATTTGGCCCAAGTTCATGGCCTTCTCAGTGCAGCCTGCACTGGGGGACAGAAAGACAAGGTATAAAGGCCCAGCAATCTTGGCCCAACATGGGACAATTCTGACTGCTAATAGTCACGATAAAGCTTCCTGAGGGGTTGGCAGAAGCTTTGATGAGCCTGTATCGCATTCCAACTTCTGCCTTAGCTAGTTTGACCAACCATTCCATTTTTTTTTTTCCAGGACTGTCTGTGTACTGGAAAACATTTCTGTGTCCCAAGAAACCTTCATCCCAGGCAAACCAGAATAGTTGGTTGCTACAGCCCAATCCTGCTTCCTTCCCCTTCCTTCTGTGTTGATGCCTAATAATCATTTCTACCTCAAACTCCATCTCGGTGTCTGCTCCCTGAGGACCCTGTGTGTGACAGGTCCCTGAGTACATCACAGGGGTGGGCATTCCAGCATCAGACTGTGTTCTTAATCTCCAAACTTCACTCTTTCTTTATAAAAGTGTTCTGGTCCTTAGAAAATTGTACTCAGCCAACATCTAGACAGCAGATGTGTAGATGTCCCTAGAGTCCAGGTCAAATATCAGTAAGAATGAAGGCAGTTCATGTTTATTAGATATACCAGGCAACTACTAAGCACTTAAAGCTGAGGCTTAAGAGTTCACTGCCCTAGGATTTTACCTGGGTGCTCTGCCCCTAAACTAGAAGTATAGATAAACCTGAATAGTTTGGCATTATAAAATGGAAATTTTTTTTTTTTTGAGCAGAGTTGTAGAGTGGATTTAAGGTAGGTTAGTGAAGATGCTATATTTAAATTTTAAAAAAAGCCCAGCAAAATAGCAGGAGGCTACAGTCCAAGTTGTCAAAAAGCTAAAGAACAGGGATATTAAATATTGTAAGTTGTTTATATATCAGTGAAGTAAAACTTTATCACTCTCTCCATCTTGTCAAGCCTTCCGGAGCCTTCAGTAAAGTCTGGCACAGAAGGGCCTCATATTTCATATGTGTATAAACCACAAAGGGGCTTTCCAAGCAGAGAACAGGAATTAGCAGAGGCAAGATATCAGATCTAGAAGGGCCATGAGACTGCCCTCTCCAAATTCCCCATACCTACACCTGCCACCAGGCCTAGAGGAGTCTGAAGAAATATTCAGGAGGCTATTGAACTTTCCACAGACCTGGAAAGATATTTGAGTCTAATTTGTTTATATTTTTACAGATAGGGAGGGTCGAGATGACAGCTGAGTTGCATAGGCAAGACAAGAAATTGATTAAGATCAAAGTGATAAAGGTAGCTATTTAGGAGAGGGAAGTAGGAAAATGAATAATTTATATATTTTTTTTGTGCCTTTTCTGGGTTTTCAAGATTTCTATAGCAAATACGTATTACCTGTATAATCTAAAAAAAAAAAAAAAAAGAGCAGTGTCTATCTCCTGTGTTCCTGATTATATAGAGTCTTCTGTCTCTTGAGTGTGTCTAGTCACTAAAAAGAAACAGATGGGAAAAAAACACACATATAAGCCATGCCACTGATTCATGCATAGATATCTCACATAGTTACAGAAAAATGCCTGCATAGTGAGTAAGGACTCATTGAGATAGTATTGGAGTACCCAAAACGTTTCAGGTCAGTAACAAAGGTACTACCATAGGAAGCGCAGAGGATCTGTAAGATTTTAAGTCAATCCTTGAGATTTCAATTAGGCCAAATTGATATTGCCAGGCACAGATTTAGTCCTTGACTTGATTCTTGCCTTATGTCATTTTGAATGTGCAGGTAATTTTCTCTCCTTAACCTTCATATCCTCAAAGATACCAATATTATTTTCAAACAGATAATGCTTAAAGAACTTTAAGGTCTCTGAATTAAAGATTCTATATAAAAGGAAAGTTATGATTATGACATCTTTCAGTGTTACTAATCAAGAAAGTAACCAGTATTCTGACAGAAAAACAGAAACAAAAAATTGTAAACAAGTTTTCTTGTTTCTTTCAAATAACACAGCTGTTGGTATTTAATGAAAAACTTAATTTAAAATGCAATTTCCCCTTATTCATCAGAAGTGTCTAATAGAAAAACAAAGGCACAGTTTATTATTTTGAAATAGCTCAAATACTCTATGGTAGAAAGGGATGAAAGATTTGTGTTTTCATGTCTTGGATATATCATCTTTGACTTGCTAATTTCCACACTTGGGCAGAGAGTTGTTGAAAATGAATACTTTTTGTTCTTTTGGAAAAATGAACAGATCCTAGGAGAAGGCACGGAAAGTTTAAAGTGTCATTATAAAGAGAAAGGAGATTCTGTAAGCCTTTAGGTCCACATCTTTTTGACTGACAAATAGAAATGTATTTTTTCCCTCATCCTGATCTCTTGGCTTGAAGTTGGCGATAAAGCTTTGCTTTCTTTTCTTGGTATAGTACCTACTGCTGAGGAGCTGTTTCTGCTTCTACTTCTGAGTCACTGGGCAAGATTTGCTTTTGGGGCCCAACTTATAAACATATTTAAGTCTCATGGTGATTTTAGGACTTGGGAATCATAAGGTATAAATATTATAAGTGCTGGGCTAGAACCAAGAGAACTTGCAAATACCCTAACCCCAGATGCATGTGACATCCATTTACTGCAATGACAACAGTAAAATATTTCTTTCTATAATTAGTTGGCGAGATATGATATTAAAAAGAAAAGTCTATATCTAAGTGTACATGATTTAAAAATTTTTGTATGATCCTTTAAAAACTTGTTTCTCTGGTTTAGATCCTAGTTTGGAAGCCAGCTATAAAAAACATTTTGGAGAAAACTGGAGGGGGGGATTTGAACATGGACTGCATATTAGGTGATATTAAGGAGTTAATATTAATTTTGTTCAGTGAGATAATCTCATTCTACCTATGGAGGAAAATGTTCTTACTGCTTAGAGATACGTGCTGAAGTGTTTATAGGTAGAATGTCACTATGTCTCTAATTTGCCTTCAAAACTTCAACATAAAGGTAAAGTGAGTTAAAAATTAAAATTTGGAGGGATAAAAGATATATATATATATATATATATATATATATATATATTTGTCATGTGATTGCATGATAAAACCAAAATTAGGAAATTTAAAAAATTAAAATTTGTTTCATTCTATTGCTCTCTGTTCATATTTTTTCATGATTTTCTTCTCAAAACATCTTACTTCTTGCATTCTTATTTATTTACACATTTAATATTTTTATTATAAAAGTAAGATAAAATTACAAAAAGCCAAAAAATTCATAAACTGACTTCCCTACCCCAAATATCACCAGGAGTATTTTCTTTTAGTTTGTTTTTCTGAATTATATTGTTTGGGTTTTTTAAAAATTTTTATCAGAGTGTATGAACAATTTTGTCTCCTCTGTTTTTCCTTCAGATTGTATCTTGAGTCTTGCATTTCCTTAAATTTCCTAACATATATCCTTTCAGTGCTACTGAAGGACAAGCTATTTTTAACTTCCTCATATCCCATCCCTGTGCCTACTGTCTGTCTCTTAGCCAGTCAAGCCCTGGTAACCATTGCTGAACATATGTGGATTGTCTCCTGGCCAGTGTAGCACAACTGGAATGAACAGAGAAGTAAACCATAGTACACTGAAGCCTGGGATCCTCCTTTCCACCCTGCACGCAGCATAGATGCAGCCTTTAGTTTTCCTTTTTGCAACTAGGGGGAAAAATCCATTGTATATGTGCATAGTGCCAAAGAATTAGTCCACAGATGACTTGCTGGTTAAAAGGGTGAAAACAGAACTTTATAATAGTGAAATCTAGAGGTCCCACCACTCAAACCTAGTGACTAATTTCAGCACCACCAACAGAGAGACACTAGACATTATGTATCTCTTAACATCATGCAGTAGGAAGTACAGGTTTTTGTCTGTGAAGTATTTTTGCCAAAATATTTAATTGACATCTAATCAAGTCTTCTATCTCTACATTTCAGTTTACAGGAGACATAGGGGATAAAGGAACATGGTAAGTGATACCAGAAGGAAAGTCACACAAATCAAGAAGGTGGGTCATTCTACAAGAAGAATGGCCCAAATTTCTCAATTCTCCACAAGTCATGTGAAGAAAGAAGGAGGGAGAAACACAGAATGTTTTAGATTAAAAGAGAACTGAGAGCCATAACAGCAAAATGAAATGTTATGTTTCTTGTTTGGGTCCGAGTTTAAACAAACCAGTTGTAAAAGAAGTTTTGGAGAAAAGAGGGTATTAGATGGCAATAGAAATTATTGAAATTTTTGTTAGGCTTGGAGACAGATATTGGAGACGAATATTCATCATACCATTGTTTCTAGTTTTCCACATATTTTAAATATCTCATCATTAAAAATATCTCCTGGTAATGGAGTGAAGGCAAGGGAGGGGGATGCTTTCACCAGAAGCAGGATGAAAAGTTTCTATTGCTTTTTGTTATCATATTAATAAGTTACTATGCAAGACATGAGGAATGAGAGAATCAAATAACATAAATATAGAGTTGCACAAGATTAAACAGAGTATATTTTCAAAATTTGTTGTGCAATTCCATTTCATTTGCTTCTCTCCAAGATGGGGATAACACAGGCAAACAGTCTTAAAACAAGAATACCCAATACAAAGCTTTTAGCCACACAAGGGGAAAGAGAAGATAATCACAGTACATATTTACTGAGCACCTACCATATGCCAGGCACTGTGCCAAGTGTTGAAGACACTATACCAAAGTCCAGTATGGTCCCTGCCACAGTGGAATGTATTCTCTGGAAGGGAAGGCAGACAAAAACATGCAGACAAATAACAGGAGCAATTCATCTTGTGGGGAAACAACCGAGGGCTGTGGAAGGAAAGAGACATGATGGTCAGGGAAGGGGTCTCCTTGAAGACATACTCAAGCTGAATCCTCTAAAAGGAGGAGAAGTCAGTGAGAGGAAAGGTAGAGAGAAGAGAGTTGATGCAGAGGCAACTGTGTGCAAAAGGCCTTGGGGTGAAAAGGAACTGAAGAAAGCCAGTATGAAGTAGTCATAGTTAGCGAAGGGCACTGTGGCACAGGGTAAGCTAGAGAAAGGTCTTTTACACTGTGGCAAAGAATTTTGATTTTTTTTCAAAGTGCAATGGGAAGCCATATTCAGTGGTACTCATTCATTTAAAAATATTTCATTCTTAAGAGGATTTAGGGAAATTGTTAACACATGAAAAACTTAGGAAATATAACCACATGTCCTCCACACCAGCCACACTCAATTATACCTCTTTGAGTTCTTTTCAAAAAACTCACCATAACTCTTTGAGTTCTTCTGATTGGATACCACCACCGGCCCAACATGGCAAACTGAGACTCATTTGTTGTGTTAGGAATCTATTGCTGGATAACAAGTTATGCCCAAATGTAATGACCTAAACCAATAATGAACACTTACCATCTCACAGTTTCTGGGAGTCAGGAATTCAGGAGCAGCTTAGCTGTGTGGTCTGGTTCAGGAGTCTCTCATGCAGTTGCACTCAAGATGTTGGCCAAGGCTTTAGTTGTCAGAAAGCTTGAGAAAAATTGGAGGATCTACTTCCAAAATGGCTCGTTCACATGGCTACTGGCAGGAGACCTTACTTTCTTACCATGTGGCCTACTTCATAGACCTACTTGAGTGTCCTCATGACATGGCAGCTGACCTCCCTCGAGTGAGTGATCTAAAGTAAGAGACTAAGGAGGAAACCACAGTGGTGTTGATAGCCTAGTCTTGGAAGTAACAGACACTGTCACTTCTTCCATATTCTATTCATGTCACCACGAGATAAGTCACTAAGTTCAGAGCACACTCAAGAGGAGGGAAATTAAGTTTTACCTCTTGAAAATAAGAGTTTCCAAAAATTTAAAAAAAAACACCACATTCTGACTCAACTCAAATGTCCTCTTCTACGTAAAGCCTTCCTTGTTCTTCCTGAGCAGAGCTGGTCACTCTTGTCTTAGTTTTCACAACTTTTCCTTTCTATCTCTGATGGCTCTTGTCTTTCTTCTTGTGGTCAATTTATTTACAATTCTACCTTTCTCACTAGACTGGAAGCTCCTTCAGGCCAAGGGGATGCATTTTATTAATCATTTGCTTCCTCACTCTGCTCATTAATGAAATTCTCAGATCACCACAGGACACTACCATCTACCACTCCTAAAATAGGATTTTGAAAAGACCCCTTCACACTTAGTGCTTTTCTTGTCTCTCTTTTTTCTTGATTTACTTGTTGTTTTATATATAGACATGTCTTCTCAACTAGATGACAAACTCCAAAAATAAGACCATCTTAGTCATCTCTTTTTTTAAGTTCCTTATAGCACCAAAGGCATTGCTCTGCATTATAATAATAAATATATTATAAAAAGAATTAAACCAGAG
Organism: Lontra canadensis; assembly: GCF_010015895.1. Lineage (NCBI taxonomy): Eukaryota > Metazoa > Chordata > Mammalia > Carnivora > Mustelidae > Lontra > Lontra canadensis. The sequence continues at coordinate 6,030,398 of NW_022631008.1, forward strand.
AGGGCCATGAAGAGTTCAAAAATCTTTCCAGCTTCTTTGGCAATTGGAATATCTACTAGCTACCTCAGCTCTATGTAAACTCTAATAAAGACAAATGACCTCAGTTCATAATGCATAAAACATTCAGCCTTGTGAAAGACCTTTGAAGCACAAGGGGTCTTCTATTCTGTTTTGCTTCTTATTGTTTGGAAGAGTCAAGGTCTAACCGTATGAGATTCCCCTTAGTCTTTACTGCAAAGAACTTGAGATCCTGTTTTTATTGTCTCTCTAGAAATGAGAACCCATATTCCCTCCAGTAGTTACAAAGTATCATCCTGTCCTTGGTCCTAGTTCATGGGATGATATCAATCCAGGTAGTTTTATCTAGATTGAGTTGGAGGCCTGGATGGCCTTGGTTCTGGTGACTAGAAATATTGTGACATCCCAAGAAGTCTTCTGGGGCAGATTTCTCTGGGTTTGAGATAAGTGGTTTGACCAGCCCTGAGCCTGTGACAGGCCCAAGGTGGGGTAGAGGGAGAAGAAGTGGCTGGGGCTGGGACATGCCCTGCACCTCTGATCCCCTTCACTTTGACAAGAAGTTCTTTCTCATGGCTCTTTATTGAAGAATCAAGATTACAGTCCATCAAAATTAAAGAAAAATAATGGAAGAGCCTCTCGGAAATAAACAAGGCAGCGTATCAAGGGGTCACTTTGTTTTCAAAAGGAAGAGAAATGAGTGTCATGAAATGTCAATTTTCTAGCAACTGAACCATTGGGCACTCTTGTGTCTTGATAGGACAAAAATGCCTGCTTTTACTGGACTCTTCTATTTCTAAGCAGGTAAGCCATCCATGCTCAATCAGACAACATGGTAAGCCCAGAGCATAGTACCTGGAGCAGAGTAGGCTCTCAAAAAATGGTGGTTGCTCTGATGATTATGACACTAGTGTTGGTTGGGTTCTCTGGTACCGTGACTGCTTAGTTGGCAACAAATCCTGGATGACTTTTCCAGCAGGAGAGCAAGTAGGATCTGCAGGAAGAGTCAGAGGCTCTGGATTTCATTAGATGATATTCATTTGGCCTACACACATTCACAATGTACATGTCTCAGTTAAATAGCACAGTCAACCTGAAAAAGGGAACTGGGCTTGAGAAGGTTTGAAGAGAGGTGCATTCTGGGAAACCTGTCCTCCCCAGGGGAGCATGGTGGGAGGCCACTTGAGAGAGAAAGACACCTCCACCCTTTTAGGAGAGGATAGAAGACAGAAGACTGTTTGTTTCACTCAGGAGTTGACAGAGCAAATTATTGTTTTCTTTGTTAAAGGGATTCCTGAAACATGTCAGTACCTTGTCTGACTGTTGTCTGACAGGGTGGAGGGCAGAGAACAAAACTGCAAATTGCTGGTTAGTTACCCAGTATTCGAGTTTTAACAAATCTGGAATTCATGCTAATGTCATCTTCCATTTCAAATTTAATTTTAAATCTGGAAAATCAAAAATCTTGGTGAAAACAAATGAAATCATGAGTGAATTTAAAAGCACACACAGAAAGATCAAGCATTTAAAAGAAAACCATTTCAGTTAATACAGTCTCTCCCTTGTGGTTCTCTTTTCTAAGTCACCTGAAATACACCTGCTCACCTGCCTTTAATCAAAACTCTGCACCCACCTGGGTGCCTGGGTGGCTCAGTGGGTTAAGCCTCTGCTGTCGGCTCAGGTCATGATCTCAGGGTCCTGGGATCGAGGCCTGCATTGGGCTCTCTGCTCAGCGGGGAGCCTGCTTTCTCCTCTCTTTCTCTATGCCTGCCTCTCTGCATACTTGTGATTTCTCTCTCTCTGTTTCAAATAAAAAAAAAAAAAAAGAAAAAACTCTGCACCCACAAAGAAGTACAAACTGGAGATTGTTTCACATAGATTAGGGTCCAATGTGAAGTTCAGTTGCTAGAAAATTGATATTTAATACCATTTCTAGCAGAGACTCCCATTTTGTGTTAGGTTGTGAAAAAACTGAACCTTGCTGAGGCGAGGGAAACAGCCTTAACCACCTCCTTTTTGTCTCCTTAGTTTTTATCTCATTCACAGTGCTGATTACTGGTGTATTAACTTAGCTGGAGCATATTAAACATAATTGTCTGGGTGGAACGAGCGTCCTGAGATTCATTTACTATGAAACACTGACTAATTTCACCAACTACTCCTAAGCCAACCAGAAGAATTCTTACAATTGGCACCGTTTGGCTTTCCAGATGCTACACTGTGAAGGCGTGGGGGAGGGTCACTGCATGGTGGGAGGAGGTGCTCTGGGCTGGCAACCAGGCCCTGGGTTCTAGCCCGGCTCTGCTGGGAACAATCTTTATAAAACCAGACAGGCCATTCTCCCCCATGGTCTCAATTTTCTTCTCTAGACCTTAAGTGGGTTGACTACATGACTCATAATATGTAGCCAATTTTTAATGAGTCTTGCACATCTGTACATGGTAACGTACCATGATATCCGATGTGATGGGGGACATAAGTTCCAGACAAGATCATCTGAGTGCAGAGTGGCTCTTAGGTGAGTGACTCATTACCTCATTCTTCAACTATAAAATAGAGATGATAATAGGCTCTGTGTTGTAGGGCTGTTGTGAGGTTGAAGTGTAATAATACATCGAAAGCCCTTACACCAGAGTCTGGTGTAAATGTTAATTGATATCTTGATTTGAAAAATGATTCCCCTTCCAGATGGACTTTCCTGAGTTCGGTGCTTTTGCCTGGTCACCATCCCCAACTGTCTGGAGTGTCCATATGTCCTCTGTGACTATTTTGTGACTTTTAGTCTCCTGTGGAACTGTTTGATGGAGTTCTACATGGCTATTAGAGCTCTAATTTTTAAGCTGTGAAAAAGAAGTGAAACTTGTCAGGGAAAAAAGCCTTAAGCTTTAAATACCTCTAATGTTCTTTGGTTTTAATCCCATGTGTGGTGACTTCCCTTTGATGTCTCTGCATAGCATTAAGTATCAGGATCTGAAGATTAAGTATCAGTATCTGGAGAGTGGTATTAGAAACGCTGCTGATGGCTCCCATGATTCTACATGTCATTAGACCTTACGTAGACTCCAACTCAAAGGCATTTATTCACTCACAAGATTTTATTGAGCACTTACTCTGTGTCAGTCAATGTACAAGATGAATGACACACAGTTCCTCCTTTTGAAGAGCTTGGAGCCTAGGAGGAAGACGGATGAACAAATTTATAAATTATCAAAGTGGCAAGTGCTGTTGCAGGAATGTGAATAAAATGCTGCAAGAGCCCAAGGAACTGTGCAGCTAATTGCCTGGAGGAGCAGGAAGTGACAACTGAACTTGGCCTTGAATGTCAAGTAAGACTCTAGGTGTGATTGTGTACATGTTCATCTGACTGGGGGTTGCAGGGAGAGAGAAGAGCAAAGGCATTGTGAAAAGGGGCTCAGGCCTTTTGGGAGGCACAATCTCTGCCCCTTGGAAATGATACATATATTTTTTTAAGTGGTGGGAGAGAGAGATGGAGAATAACTCAGCCAACATCCCATCTTCCTCCTGGGATGAGAGAATTTATGTCAGATATCCTAAAGGTGAAGGGAATATCTCTATATTAAATGTTGAGTCTTGAACTAATGATTTGAGTCTCCCCCAGAGTACCTGGGACACCACAGAGCAACAAAATTCATCCTGAAGTATATGTAGTGTGGGATGCCATCCACGATTCCTAAAAAGTCTTTCCTGAAGCAGGCTTATAAAGTAACGAGGATGTTAGCATAAAGAAAATAAACTAACTGAAGGGTTTTAAAAGGCTACAGAATGAGTACAATGAACTCTCATATACCTACCACTGAGACTGAATGAATGCTAAAATATTTTTTCATGTCATCATATTTGCTTCACATATAGATATGCACGTATGCACATATATACAGATATATATATATATTAAATTTATATATATATATACAAATTTAAAGAAAGTTACTAACATCATGATATTTTATACCAAAATACCTTCGTACATACCCACACATACAGGCTCCAAATAAAAGACATTTCTCTATGTAACCAAACACCAGTATCTAACAGAATAAATAATAATTCTTTAATTTCTAATATGGAATCCATACTTATTTTTCCCCAGTTGTCCCAAAGTATCTTTTTAAGGCTCCTTTTTAAAAAAGATTTTATTTTTAAGTAATCTCTATACCCAATGTGGGGCTCGAACTCACAAGCCCAAGATCAAGAGTCACATGGTTTACCAATTGAGCCAGGCAGGTGCCCCTAAAGCTCTTTCTCCAAACAGGGTATATGTATTTTTAATAGATGGCATAAGATTTTTGGTCTTCTTGGACATGGACAAGTCTACTTTCTACTTTAAACTGTATTTTGCACCTTGCCAGATTTCTCTGAAGCCTAAAATATCACTTAAGGCTTGTATAAGGACACATGAATGTGCGAGTGAGTTGGGATTAATGTGCTAAGGAAAGCTAAAGAAAAGAAGCGCTGGGATTAGGAAAGAATGACCTTCTAAGAACCTCCTGCCTTCTTGCCAAGTCTCCCAGAAGAGTTGGTCTGCTTTTTTCTAACAGATATCCCTGGAAAGATGAAAGTGATGGCAAAACAGAAATGCTAACCAATGACACTCAAATTTTCTACTCGCTACCTCACCATGAACTTGGGAATTGTAATCAGATGTTAGGAAATAAGAAAAAGGGAAGCAAGAACATTCTGACTGCTTTTCACAATCATCTCTTTACACCTCTGCTTGCATCTCACACTCCCCAGGATTTAATCAGTGCTGTGACTGGTCTTGCGGGGCTCCGTGCCCCAGATGCAAGACATCCTCATTAAGGCTTGTGACCCAGACGATCTGCCTCTCAAGTACATGCGAAATACCCACTTCTGGCAACGGTTGGAGGGAGAAGACTTCATCCTAATTATATAGTATAAGAAAAAAAATTGGGGACCAAAGTGTATACGTTTGCACTTTTTTGAAACGATCTCTAATTTATAGAAATGTTTTAGGTGAACCACAAAGAATTTTGTTCCAGAACCATAGGAGAGTATTTTGCCAAACTGATGTCCTATAATCCCCTGATACTTAATCTTCTACATAGCCACAATACAGCTATCAAAATTAGGAAATTAGCCTTGGTTCATTACTGTCATCTACCACTCAGATCCTACTTAAACTTTGACGAATTTCCTTGTAGTGAAAACTGAAATAATCTGGGCCAGTTGTTTTGTAGAATGCCCCTGTATTTGGTTTTGTCCTATGTTTCCTTATGATTAAATTCAGCCTGTGCATCTTTGGCAGGAATATCACAGAATGGATGTTGTGCTTTCCTTGTATCTTATCAGGTGGCCTGCTGTCTTGATTTGTCCCATTACTGGTAATATTCACTCTGGTCATTTGATTATGGTTTTATCTGCCAACCTGCTTGGATGGAACGCTATTCTTTTCCCTCTTGTAATTAATTAGTATTTTGTGAGGAGGTATTTTGAAATGATGTAAATGTCCCATTCCTGGTCAAACTTAATTTATTCATTTATTAGTTTATATTTTCAGGAGCTGTGTTTTTATTTTTTTCTTTTTAGGGATTTAAATGTGTTGCTCAGATTGTCTCAGACTTGTCCAATGGCCACCCCTTCAAAATGACACCTGTGTCCTTTCAACATAGCCCCACTATTCCGTGAGCACTTCCTTGCTTTCTTTTAAAGACTTTTTTTTTAAAGATTGTATTTTTTTATTTGACAGAGAGAGAGAAATCACAAGTAGGCAGAGAGGCAGGCAGAGAGAGGGGGAAGCAGGCTCCCTGCTGAGCAGAGAGCCCGATGCGGGGCTCGATCTCAGGACCCCAAGACCACGACCTGAGCCGAAGACAGCGGCCTAACCCACTGAGCCACCCAGGTGCCCCAAGCACTTCCTTGCTTTCTGATACAAAATAGATTCCAGACTTATATTTCCCCAGCTCCAGTCCTGAAGCAGCTATGTCTCCAGCAAGCCTCGGTCCCTTTCAGTGGAGAACGGTGTTTATATGGTAGATGTGCACCTTGCTATTGAGGTATTACTGAGGGATTATTGGGATCCCAGGATCCCTCACTGGACGAAACTAACCCATATTTAGCTGATTGCTGCTTTAACAAATTACTACACACATAGTGGCTTTCAACAACCCAAATTCATTACTTAACAGTTCTGGAAGTCAGAAGTCTTAAAATTAAGGCGTCAGCAGAGTTGAGTTTCTATAGGGGAGTATCCATTTCCTTGCCTTTTTCCAGGTTCTAGAAGTTGCCTGCATGCCTTAGTGTGTGGCCCCTTCTTCCATTTTCAGAGTCAGTAACATAGCATCTTTAAATCTCTCTTTCTTTCTCTCTCTCTCTCTCTCTCTCTCATCTCTGTTTCTATTATCACATCTCTGTCTCTGACCTTCCTGCCTTCCAGTATAATCACAAGAACCCACAAAGATAATTCTGGATCATCTTCCCATCTCAACATCCTTAATTTAATCACACCTGCAAAACCCCTTTTAAGGTAGCACATTCATGGTGTAGGGCATTAGGATGTGGACATTTCTGGGGGTCCATTATTCTACTTTCCACAATATGTGTATAGGCATATTCACATTTATTTCCATATCTACATAAATATATTGGAAACCATGAGTTCAGCTGGATACCTCCAATTCCAATCCAACTTCTATAAGGTTCATTCCAGCTTTCTGTTTCAATATTTGTAACTTCCCTTTCCCAACAATGAGAAACCTGGCTCCCATTATCCTTAATAAGTTACTTATTTGATTTATCGACTCTATGTACCCAGTCTCCTATTCCACTTCCATTCTCTTACCCATGGAGGAATGTCCTCCACTCAGTCTGGACTCTGATACTTTACTCCTGGCTGCCCTTTACAGGGATGCCCTCCTTACCCCACTCAGACTCTGCCTCCACAAGCTAGGCTGCCCCCTGCAGGAACACTGTCCCCACTCCGAGCAGCCCTCCTATGTGGACACCCTTCTCCCCCTGCTGGGAGATGGGGAGAGGGGGAGAGAGGGGGCCCTGACCACTAGCTCTGACTGCCATGGTGCCTCCTCCTGCTTTGCTCTGTCCCCTGACTGGTTTTAGGAGCACATTGTTGAGAGAGGGAAAAGAAGAGAAAGAAAAGCCCAAATGACATATTTTTAGGAAGGAGAAAGGGCACTGAACCTTTGATGCAAATAAGGGTGGGAAATATGGAATGTGGTGGGGAGGAGGGGCGGGAGGGAGGGGGAGGGGGTGGACATGGGGCTTGAAGAAATACTGGTTACTGGAATTCCCCCCCCCCCCCGCCCCGTTCTTGTGCCTGTTTGCATATTTGAGGAGTCGACTCATATTTTTCTGGGCTGAGATTGCTGCCACCAGCCTGGAGCCTCATCAAACTACTTTTTATTAAAAAACCACCCTTTGGCTCCTGATGTTTTTTATGCTGATTAAGAACACTGACTTGGCTAAAGGAACAAGAGGGCTGATTGTTGCTCTGCCTCTAGAAGCAGAAGAGGCTTTTGATCAAGTTGAGTGGGAGTTTATGTTTCAGGTACTTAAAAAAATGAAGTTTGGAGATAAGCTCGTGAACTGAATTTGAACTTCATTCCAAGCTCATTGAACAGAAATGTTTCAGATCCTTTTAATCTGGAAAAAGCCCATTGCAATTGCCCTTTTAATCCCTATTTTTCTTTAAAATAAAATTCTTTCTCAGATTGCTTATCGTTCGTTGACCCACCTCCTGAGAAGGGCACTTTAAAAATAAACTCTGAAGTTTAAAGATGTTTGAATTGCTTTCTTTCTGAGGGGATAGGCACTTGGGCTTGGGTGCATTTTCCCTGGCACCCAGAGCAAGAACACTGTCTGGTGGTGACTAGGGGAGGAACAGTTTCTCCAAGGCAATCTGGGTTACTTGGCTTCATGGTGTGGCTCTGTGAGAGGGTTGCCCAGAAAGCAGAAGCTTGTGGTTCCAATCTCAGTTCCCCAATGGCTTCTGAGTGACTTCAGGCGAGTCATTTCATTTCCACATGTTTGGTCTGCCCCATCTGCCATAGGGAGGTAATGATACCCTCAACTACTAATCTCATAGGGATGTTGTAAGGGCTGATTAATGTACAGGGCGGTGAAACATTGCGTATGTGCAATGAGCTAAGAAAAGTGAGACCGTGAGCCCAGAGACCTCTTCAAATTAGAAGTGATCTTTCCCTTCAGGAATGAGTTATGCTTATGGTCTGGCATTTCTTGGCCATCTCTCTGTTTGTCTTATTAATTCAACTCATGCTATTCTTAATTATATACATAATAATATGCTTGACACAGATGAAGTCAGCCTCTTCAATATTTTTTGTGTACTTCTTATGTGGCTGGCACTCTCTGCATGAGAATTAAAAATCCAAGTAAAAATTGAATTATGGGAAGTTCAGAAAATGTGAAGTATTTATGATTATGTTTCTACTGTTTACCCTGATGATATATGTGAACAGAGGCTTCTGTCTGTCTCTTTTTTTAAGATTTTATTTATTCGTTTGAGAGAGAGAGAGTCAGAAAGAGCACAGGCAGGGGGAGAGGCAGAGGGAGAGGGAAAAACAGAGTCCCTGCTGAGCTGGGAGCTGGACATGGGGCTCAATCCCAGGGCCTGGAGATCATGACCTGAGCCAAAGGCAGACACTTAACCATCCGAGCCACCTAGGCACCCCAAGAGGCTTCTCTTTTTATCATAAAACTTATCTGAGGGCGAGCTTCACTTTCCTGAGTGTTTGTGAAAAGCATAACTTAGTGTTTAAAAGGAAGGGCTCCCCATTAGCTAATTTCTCATAAAAGGACAGTCTTCCTAAAGACATGGTGTTCCACTCAATTAACTTCCACGTAGCTGTTCCCTGCTAGAAAGAACAGTAATAAATTAGGCCTGTCCCTCTGCAGTGGCAAGAATGTAGTAAAAGTGGATACCATCAGCATATCCTCAACATAAGGAAGTGAAGCCAGATTGTACATGAAGTTAAAACTAAACTAAAAATTATTATTTCATACTCCTGGTAAATCCTCATGTATGCCTACCCAGAAAGAATTGCTTTCCTCCTCCTATCTCCTACCCCATGCAGATGGTCGTTGCTTTCCGTGACATTACCTTGAAACAGGAAGCTGCGGGAAAACTTCATGCTTTTATATCAACCAGAGTTCACATCTAAGTTCAAAATACCAAGGAGGAAAAAAAAAACACACCAAATAATACAAAGCAGAGTGGGAAATAAGGGTTTGGCAACTTTGTTTCCAGTTGTTGGCTTTGGCTCTGAGTAGGGCTTCTGGTTGGCCGCTGTAGGAAAAGTTTTGGACTATTTTCGACAGACAGAACAGGCCACATGAAATTTCTATTATTACTTCAGTCTTGGCTGGCTCTCGTGCACAGAACCAGCTGCCTTCTGTCCCTTGTCCTGCAGTGCGTCGTTACAGAGTGTCAGCTCAGATATAGTAGGAAGTTCCCTCAGAGACTGGATCGGGGTCATTACCCCTTGGGGGTGAGACAATCCCCAGGAAATTCTTATCACTACTGTGGCTATCTGCAGCTATAGCTGAGGGGAGGAGAAGCAAGCCCAACCTCATATTTCTTTTCTTTTTCTTTTTTAAGATTTTATTTATTTGAGAGAAAGGAAGAGAGAGAGAGAGCATGATAAGGGGGAGGGTCAGAGGGAGAAGCAGACTTCCTGCTGAGCAGGGACCACCCCCCAACCCCCATGCGGGACTCAATACAGGGACTCGATATCGGGACTCCAGGATCATGATCTGAGCCGAAGGCAGTTGCTTAACCAACTGAGCCACCCAGGCCCCTCATATTTCTTTTCTAAAACTAGGTTGCAACTAACTGTGTCAAAATCTAAGGTACCAACAAGCCCTTAAATCAGAAACGAGATACATTTTTTTAAAATAATACTCCTTTAAATCTTTTTAAAATAAAACTCCTTTAAATCTTTTTAAAAAAAGATTTTATTCATTTATTTGACAGACAGAGATCACAAGTAGGCAGAGAGGCAGGCGGAGAGTGAGGAGGAAGCAGGCTCCCTGCTGAGCAGAGAGCCCAATGCGGGGCTCCATCCCAGGACCCTGAGATCATGACCTGAGCCAAAGCCAGAGGCTTTAACCAACTGAACCACCCAGGCGCCCCATGAGATACATTTTTTTTTTAAAGATTTTTATTTATTTATTTGAGAGAGAGACAGTGAGAGAGAGCATGAGTGAGGAGAAGGTCAGAGAGAGAAGCAGACTCCCCGCAGAGCCGGGAGCCCGATGCGGGACTCGATCCCGGGATTCCAGGATCATGACCTGAGCCGAAGGCAGTCGTCCAACCAACTGAGCCACCCAGGCGTCCCGCTATAGAATTGTAACATTTAAGATTTGCACCGGTTTCTAATATGTATTGGAGAACCAGGGAGAATGTTACAGGTTCTCTAGGCAACCCCCACATGGAAAGCTTTGGCTTTGATCCCCAAACCCTATTTTCTCCTCTTCAGTTAAGGTGGAAAGATGGGTTTGTTTAAAAGGCCACCTTGGGATTTAAATAGAATCCTCGAAGCATCAAGTGTTTCGAAGTAGTAACTCATATCTTTATGGGCTGTAATTCAGTGCTGAAAAATCCCGAGACCTATGGTTCCCCCTCCCTAGTCCTCCCCCCGCCGCAGTTGGTGTTCACATTCCCTGGTCTCTTAAGCAAGAGGAAAGACTTGTGCATTACTCTGGACTTTGGACCACGTGAATTTCATTCTGTGGTGTGCCAGAAGGTTGGGGTTGACTGATTTCTCTTTTTTTTTTTTTTAAGATTTTATTTATTTATTTGATAGAGATCACAAGTAGGCAGAGAGGCAGGCAGAGAGAGAGGGGGAAGCAGGCTCCCCACTGAGCAGAAAGCCCGATGTGGGGCTCGATCCCAGGACCCTGAGATCATGACCCGAGCCGAAGGCAGAGGCTTTAACCCACTGAGCCACCCAGGCACCCCTGATTTCTCTTTTTATAAGGAATCCTGAGTTTTTGAAAATGGAATTTTTGCCTAAGGGCAGCTTTGCTTTTGAAATGGATTTTTGTTTCTTCTTACTCAAGTCCCTTTGCCTTGGGAACCATTAAAAATGGAAGGATGATGATAAGAAAGGAATGTCTTTATACAGATTGGATGACAGAAAAATTGGGCGGAGAAAGCCAGGATACTAGAGTGTTCTGACTTTGCCACCAATTCACTTGTTCACTGGCCCGAGGCGATCCTCTTCCTTGTTTTACAACTGATTTTCTCTCTGTAAAGTCAGGATGCTGCCTTCATTACAGGTAGGATGGTAAGAAGGTTGACAGCATGGGCTCTGGAGGTAGATTGCCTTATCTGAAATCTAATTCTACCACTTCCAAACGTGTGACTTTGGGCAAGTTACTTGACACACTTCTGTGCCTCAGTTTCTTCATCTATAAAGGGAGGATAATAATAGTACCAGTTTTTAGGGTTGTTGTAAGGAGTACATCGTGATACAGGTAAAATCCTTGGCACGTCCATCATCATGAACATTTTACTTCTTTTACTTATCTGGAGCTCATATTGGTATTAGTATTGTAACTTAGCCAAATATGGAATTCCCAAGAAGTAGAAAAATAAGCACAAATAGAAGTTTAGCTTGAGTCTATCTTATTTTTTAACCCGACCACTTTACATAAGAGCCAAGATTTCAAGAGCTTTTGCAAATTTGGACTCACTGGAGAAATTTCACAACTACCTCCATGTGATATCAGCACACATTTAAGGAACAAGCAGAGTGTGGCCCAGTCAAGGAGCAGAGAGGGAGGCCCCTGTCTCTGCGTCCATGTTCGGAGCTAGACTATGGCTTTGGCAGGATCTCCAGCAACATCCTCATACCAATCATTTTAGGTAACATTTGGATTTTACAAACACTAATTATTTACGTAGGTGAGGTGTACACTATGTCACTCCCTGGACTGGGTGTACTGAGTGACAAATAAACAAATGCTTAGAGATGATGTGTTCCCAACGTGTTCACTTACAGATGGGAAAACCCAAAGCTATGGAGATGAGGCAAGCAGTCAGGGGAAACCTGGCTCTCATTTGGGGCTCGTCTTTCCTGAGCTGGCCCCTTCTCCCTCTTATTTTCTGCTTATTTACATTAGCTAATTTTCTGCTTTTCCTCAACATGCCCTCTTTGCTCTCTTCAGCTGTGCCTCCCATGGCCCCAGGACTGTGTGGCCCTCAGGCTTATACTACTATTGGTCCTCTTGGAAAGCTTCACTTTCTCATTCTCTTACCCATATTTGACTCATCCCTTAAGGCCTAAAGCGTAAGCTTTCCTCTCCAGACGTCTTTACCTTTCTGTGTTGCTCTCATAATTTTGCTCAGCATTCAAAAGAATTATAGAGCCAAAAACGAGGGTTACTTTGCTTTGCTAGAGCCATAGCACTGTGTCCCTGAGAATGATGAATACACTCTTTCTTTATGTCCCTCATTGCACATTTATTGAATGCCTATCATCTGACACATCTGTGCTAGCAGCCAAATGTTATAAGTGGATATTATTACCATTTCATAGATTTTTTTTAAAAAATGAGTTTTTAAGATATTAAGTTATTTGCTCAAGGCCCCACAGCTAGTAAGTGACAGGGATGAAGTTTAAATTTGAGTCTATCATTTTTCCAACTTTCTGTAGAATATCTCATGTGCTGCATATGAGTAAGTCATGATGAGTAGACAGGAGGGATGGAAAGGGCTTCTTAGAAGATCTGGAGGGGAGCTTGATGGAGGAATTAGAATTGGTTAGCAGGGTCAGTGGGTAGCCGGGCAGGGTAGGGTGAGCAGAGGGTTCAGGACTGAGGACTGAGGACACAAAGGAATGAGAGGCCAAGTGGAATGCTCTTAGAAGAGTAGAGGGAAGTGGGGCTTCTGAGGTGGCAAGGGACATCTCTCTGACCTCTTGTCTTCTGGGGAGACTTGTCTAAGTTTGGCCTGAGTACTAGCCAGAGGCCTAGGCCTGGTGCCAGGGTGAGAGTTTCCCCAAACAGCAAAGTGAGAGCTCTAAAGGATAAGCCCATACTTTGCCCTTAGTTGTGGAGAAAGCCAAGCTGGACTGCTTCCTTAGTCACTGAAACCAAGCACTGACCATGGGGCCAGAACTGGGAGACAAAGCTGAATTTCAGAAGCTAGATGGACAGTTGAATGGAGCAGAGAGTCAGGAGTAAGTATAGGAACAGAGCTTGGGTTCAAGTCACAGTTGCTGTGTAGAGCTGGTGGGCTGGGGCTTGTCTGAAATAGCTTCAAGGGGCAAAGGAAGACCTGTGCGGCTTATAGGCACAAGATGTGGAAGGAAAAGACAGAACCTTAGATGGTCATTTCAAGGGGTAGAGTCTTTAAAAAGATCTTTCATCCCTCTGACCTCAGTATAAGTTGTCACGGTTTGATAGTGGAGGTAGAGAACTGGATTGTTGGTGGCAGAATCAGCGAGCTGGTTCACTGGAAACAGCAGAGATAGAGTAGAATGTTCTAGACCCAAAATGTTGCAGTTACTCTGGAGTGAAATGTGTCTTGGAAAAACTATATTAGGTTCTCTGGAAGTCTCAAGTTGTCTGTGGGAGGTTTCTGCATAGAGGCTGAGGGATAGTTGGGGAGTTTGTAATTGTCTTCCACAAATATTCATCTGTTCATTCATTGACTGGTTACCTGTTGAGCATATAACATCGTGCTGTGTATCTCTCTATGTCCTGGGAATAATGGGGCACAAGGCATCAACCTCCCTGTATTCATGGAGACTTACTATAGTGGAAGAGATAGACATGGAACAAAAACACAAAGTGTAAATTTGAAAAGTGAGGACTATTAGAGAGTTGAAAGAAGGGTCTGATTTAGATCAGGATGAATGGAGAGGCCTTTCTGAGAAACGAATATTTAAGATGAGATCTGATGGACGAGCAGGAGTTAATCAGGCACAGCATTCCTGGTCAACGAAATAATGTGTGCAAAAACTTTGAGATAGGAAAGAACTTGTAGTTTCAAGAGAAATCAAGGTCAGTTGTTGGAATTCAGTGAGCAAAGAAGTAGAAGTTGAAAAAGCTGGCAGGGTCCTGGCTCTGGTTAGAGCTCAGGTTAGGGATTTCAAAATTTATCTTATACCCAAAGGGAAGGCATTAGAGAGTTAAATAAGGGAATGACCTAATGAATGGCTGTTTGGGCTCTGATTGCTGCATGGAGAATGGATCAGATGGGGGAAAGTAAGATCATTCCAATGGCTTCTGTCGAAGATACAATCACATCCAGAAAGAGGAGTAGCAAAATGGCATTGAAGAGATGACAGTAGATGTGAGGTATACAGTATTTTCAAGATAGAACCCACAGGACTTCATTATATGCTATGCTCTCTGAAAGTGAAAGAAATGCTTCAAAATTACATGGAATATGGAGAATCTATGACTGTAAACTTTGTTTTGATGTCAAAGTTTCAATGAAGATGCTGAAGATGCTTATATTCTTTCCAACACTGACCAAAAAAAGAAAGCTAATTATTTGTCTTCTCTTGATGGTCCCAGCAAGTTGGTGCATTAGGTTAGGAACAGTCAAATCTGGAGTTGTGTGCTCTACTAATCTTTGTCTTTTTTAAAAAGTTAAATTCAATTAGCCAACATACACTGCATCACTAGTTTTTGATAGTGTTCAATGATTCATCAGTTTCGTATAACACCGAGTGCTCATGTGCCCTCCTTTATGCCCATCATCCAAGTACCCCATCCTCCCACCCACCTCCCCTTGCACCACCTTCAGTTTGTTCCCCAGAGTCACAGTCTCTCATGGATTGTCTCCTTCTCTGATTTCTTCCCATTCAGTTTTCACTCCCTTCCCCCATGGGTCCTCTGTACTATTTCTTATATTCCACATATGAGTGAAAACATATAATGGTTTCTCTGATGGACTTATTTCACTCAACATAATACCATCCACATCAATGTAAATGGTAGATATTCATCTTTCTGAAGGCTGAGTAATATTCTATTGTATATATGAACCATATCACATCTTCTTGGTTTAGTTTTATCACAGTCACCTGTTGAAGGACATCTCAGCTCCTTCCATAGCTTGGTTATTGTGGACATTGCTGCTATGAACATTGAGATGCAGGTGCCCCTTCTTTTCACTCCATCTGTGTCTTTGGGATAAATACCCAGTAGTGCAATTGCTAGGTCATAGGGTAGCTCTATTTTTAACTTCTTGAGGACCTCCATACTGTTTTCCAGAGTAGCTGTACTAGCTTGTATTCCCACCAACAGTGTAAGAGTTTCCACCTTTTTCCACAACCTTGTCAACATTTGTTGTTTCCTGTCTTGTTAATTTCAGCCATTCTGACTGGTGTGAGGTGGTTTCTCACTGTGGTTTTGGTTTGTACTTCCCTGATGCGAAGTGATGTGGAACATTTTTTCATTTGTCTGCTGGCCATTTGGATATCTTCTTTGGAGAAATGTTCATTCATGTCTTCTGCCTATTTCTTGACTAGATTATTTGTTTTGGGTGTTGAGTTTGATAATTTCTTTATAGATCTTGGATACCAGCCCTTTATCTGATATATCATTTGCAAATATCTTCTCTCATTCCACATAGGTTGCCTCTTAGTTTTGTTGTCTTAGTTGTGGTCATTAATCTCTTGTCTGTGCTAGTTACAGTTGTTTGGATAAGACTACAGGCAGATGAATTTCACTAGATATGTATCTCCTTGTTGAGAGGGTCACAAAGGGACAATGGGATGTTATGTAAGCTGATATCAGGACAATACCACTTCAGCCATAAAAAAGAATGAAATCTTACCATTTGCAATGAAATGGATGAAACTAGAGTATAATGTGAAGTGAAATAAGTCAGCCAGAGAAAGACAAATACTGTATTATTTCACTCTTCTGTGCAATTTAAGAAACAAATGAGCGAAGGAAAAAGAGATGGAGGGAGAGAGACAAGTCAAGATACAGACTCTTATCTATAGAGAACGAACTGATGGTTATCAGAGGGGGAGGCTGGTGGGGGAATGGGTGAAATAGGCGACAGGGATTAAGGAGTGCACCTGTTGTAATGAACACCAGGTGAAGTATGGAATTGTTGCATCACCATATTGCACACCTGAAACTGATATAACACTGTATATTAACTAACTGGAATTAAAATGCAAACTTTAAAAAAAGACAATATACACAGCACAAGACAGACAAAGGCTGTGCTCTTCCAAGATTACTTGATACCACAAAACAATTTGTGTTTTGAGAAGAGCATTTCCATAGAAATCTCTTTCTTTCTAGCAAAGTAGTTTTCTGGTATTTTTGAAAATTTAGCTAATAGGGGCGCCTGGGTGTCTCAGTAGGTTAAAGCCTCTGCCTTCGGCTCAGGTCATGATCCCAGGGTCCTGGGATCGAGCCCTACATCGGGCTCTCTGCTCAGTGGGGAGCCTGCTTCCTCCTCTCTCTGCCTGCCTCTCTGCCTACTTGTCATCTCTGTCTGTCAAATAAATAAATAAAATCTTAAAAAAAAAAAAAAAGAAGGGGCACCTGGGTGGCTCAGTGGGATGAAGCCTCTGCCTTCGGGTCAGGTCGTGATCCCAGGGTCCTGGGATCGAGCCCCACATCAGGCTCTCTGTTCAGCGGCAAGCCTGCTTCCTTCTCTCTCTCTCTCTGCCTGCCTCTCTGCCTACTTGTGATCTCTGTCTGTCAAATAAATAAAAATAAAAAATCTTAAAAAAAAATTAAAAAAAAAAGAAAATTTAGCTAATAATACCATAAAAATACAAATAGATATATGATCTTAGATTTCAACAGCTCTAAAAGTGAGGGTATGAAAGAAATCTATAAGGATTTCAAGCTATTAAATGTGGACAAAGAAGTCTCCTGGGTAAAGTTCTCTGTTACAAATGTGTTGAGGATATAGTTTTGAGTAGAAAAAGTACAAAGAAACGACAACAACAATGAAATATTTTTCCCCCTTCCCAGTCACTTCTCCCCCACCCACCTATAATCCAGGGAAACATTTCCAAAGGAAGAGCAGAGGGCAACCCCAACCTTCTCTTTCTCCTCCTGACGCCTCCCCTCTTTACTCTTTCAGAGAACCAGTGTCTGCAAAAGAAAGAACTGCTAGAGGAGCAGTTCCGTGGGAACCTCCCTGGATATGGAATCTGTGGTAACATTTCACACTTCCCTGATTCAGAGTGCTGGATTGGCAGCAGAGGGAAAGTGAGAGGAATTCTAAAACACTAGAAAAGACAAATATCTCTGCCTTGTTCTTTTGAGATGAGAGTAGGGATATGGACCTAGACAAGACTGTGAACACATCAGAATGATGAACAGAGCCCTAGGGAATCTTTAGTGTCTCTAGAAGGCAGACAAGGCCCGGGTTTTGAGGTCTTTTTCCTCATGGATCTGAGAAAAGATGAGAGTCTGAAGGAGGAAAATGGGTGGTGCGGCCAAGGGGACACAAGCAACATTAATTCACAGCGGGGATATATTCATTTTCCTCAGTCTTCATGGGTGTGAATGCTACTAACTACCAATCAAATGGGTAAACCAGCCTCTCATTAGATACTATAGCTAAAAAGTCAAGGTACTTGTGGTAATTACCAGCAAATAAGGGAAAGCTTAGTCAAACTGACATTGAAGTACAATTTATTGTTAATGAATCACTCGGGGGCCTTCTATATCATTTTAAAGAAAAAAAATAGCCCTTTGTTATTCAGTGTGGTATAATAGAAGGAGATTCTAGTGTTTCTAGTTAGAAAAATCTTGGCTTAGTTTTATCAGTTGTGTGAACACAAGTTCGTGCCAGAATATAAGTTTCATGAGCGTGAGTTCACTGATAAACCAACATGTGGTAACACTCAATAAGTACTTATTAACTGACATCAGGTGTATTTCTGAACCTTGGTTTCCTCATATTTAAGAAGTCAATGTTATACCTCAGAGAGGTGTCATGAAGATAATGGATGATGTATTATAAGATACCTGACTGGGGCACCTGGGTGGCTCAGTTGGTTGAGCATCAGATTCTTGGTTTTGACTCAGGTCATGATCTCGGGGTCATGGGATCAAGCCCCACGTGGGACTCCTCACTCAGTGCGGAGTCTGCTAGGGATTCTTTCCCTCTCCCTCCTTTGCTGCCCCTCACTCCACTTGTGTACTCTATCTCGAAGAAATAAATTATGAATACATAACTGAATAAAATTCTTTAAACAAAATACCTGACCAGAGAAGATAGTCTGGTTAGAGAGAACCTCGGAATGAGCTCAGTTGTATTGTTGCCTGCTGGCATGATTTGTTCTTTCTCTCTGTCTTTCAAGTGTTATATTCTGGCTCGCTTTTACCAGTTTGTTCGTGAACCTTTTATCCCTCAATCTTAGCACCACCTCCAGATAGATTTTAGCTTTATCAGAGAATGCAGGCAATTCTTCATCAAAAACTAACAACCAGAAAGCGGGATCCTGCCATATATGCTGCCATTGGGCAGCTTCTTAATGTTGCACTTAGAGTATTGACATATAAATATAACATGCTGTTCTTTGGGGACTTTTAGCCCATTTAAACAAATGGTTTTGAACAAACAAGATCTTTCAGCCAAGTCCTTTTACCTCTACATCTGCCTCTCCTCCTAGTTTCTGTTTCCTGGCCACTCTATATTGCCTCTGCCTGGACTTCCCAGCAAGCCACTAGTCCTTCAGGTCTCATTTTAAATGTCAAATCCTCAAATATGTCTTTTCTAATCTTCCGGGGGAGCTCAGCTCTCTTAGCATTGATCCTGTGGTATCTGTGCTTCCTCTTTCATAGCACTAATCACACCTGTCATTGCTTCATGGTTCTTTCCCACCAGGCCATGAACCTCATGATAGCAGAATCTGCTTTATTCACCATCACAATCCTCTGTGTTTAGCACAAATTAAACACTCTGACATTTTTTGTTGAATTGAAAATGAATAAACTGAACAAACGCCTCAACAAGATTGCAGCACTGGAAGGAATCTCAAAGGTATAGTGAGCCTATTTTCTCAAACCGAAGGCAACAATTATGTCTGATAAAAGGTTTTTTTTTGATTTGTTAGATTGTTTATATGAAAACTCTAATAAAACTGAAAATGAAAGAATCTTCTGTTGTATACTTAATACTTTGCTTTTATACAAATATTAAAATTATTTGACATTATGATGATTAAAAACTATCTGGTATAAATGCTTCTTACTGCTAAAGTAATCTAGAATTTAATAAAACAAAAGCCTGTGTAGTCAGTTAAGGTTTTTGAAATACTAAGTGAGATTTCTTTTTTTTTTTTTTCCATTCTGGGAATCCCTATTATTCTGTGTTGCCCCACAGCCCTTGATTCTAGAGCCAGACAGCTTGGGCTCAAATCCAGTTCCCACCACTTAGTTCTTATTGATTTTAGTCAAGTTACTTAGGCTCTCTGTCACATTTTCTTTGTCTCTGAACTGGGATAATAATAGCACCTGCCTAATAGGATTATTTTGAAGATTAATTGAGATAATATGTCTAAAATTATCAGAATGGTGCTTGGCACATTGTTCTCAATGTTATATTAGTAAAAATATTAGTATTAGTATTATATCGTCATCATCATCCAGAGAGAATATGCACAGCTGAAAACAAATAATCACCGCTAAGCTTTGCATTTTAAAATGCATTTAAAACAGTGTAATAAAGTTGGGGCGCCTAGGTGGCTCAGTGGGTTAAAGCCTCTGCCTTCAGCTCAGTTCATGATCCCAGGGTCCTGGGATCAAGCCCCGCATCGGGCTCTCTGCTCAGCAGGGAGACTGCTTCCCTTCCTCTCTCTCTCTGCCTGCCTTTTTGCCTACTTGTGATCTCTGTCAAATAAATAAAAAAAAATTTTTTTTTAATCTAAAAAAAAATAAAAATAAAAAAATAAAACTCTGTAATAAAGTGACATCAGCAAAAATGGCAGAGCAAGGACCTCTGAAAATTCCATGAAAGCAACAGGAAAACTGGCAAAAGATAGAATCAACTTCTTTCTAAACTCTGGAAATTAATTTAAGGGTTGCAGCACTCCAGGGAGCATTTATTCAAGAAAACAGCTGAATCCCAGTAAGAACAGTGAACTTAGTGGTATTTTAACTTATTCTATTCCTATGCCCCACTCCCTGGTTCATGGTACTTTGAAAACCAATGGCCCATGAACAAGATGAAAACCAGCAGTGTGGTAGCTGTTGGAGAGGACAGAATGGGGTTAGAGCTCCTTCAACAACTCAGAGAATTGTCATAATGTGACCTGTGTGATGGTTCTCTTGAAGAGGGTCATTTCAAGACTATCTTTACTTAACTTTATTTAACTTGGTGCTTCTCCCGCCACTGTGACAGGCCTTTTCCCCTGTGATGGTGTGTTTGTTGAAAAAATTTAGAAGCTATTTTTTTTTTTTAAGATTTTATGTATTTATTTGACAGAGAGAGAGCGAGAGAGGGAATACAAGCAGTTGAAGTGGGAGAAGGAAAAGCAGGCTTCCCGCAGAGCAGGGAGCTTGATACGGGCTCGATGATCCCAGGACCCTGGGATCATGACAGGAGCAGAAGGCAGGCGCTTAATGACTGAGCCACCCAGGCACCCATTAGGAGCAAGTGTTAAGTTTTGTGCCTGGCTGAGATAGTACATAACATTTGGAGCAAATAATAGGCTAACCAAAAAGTTTAAAAGGAAAAAGTAAGGGGTGAAAAGTCTACAGGGTCATTGAAAAGTTGTGATATATTCCTGGGAATTGAGAAGGCCCTGTACACACATAGTTGTCTGTGCATACCAAGACCTGTGTACATGTTTGGGAAAGACCTGAGATGGTCCTGAGCTCTCACCTCTGATTGACATTGGGCTGTACAGAAAGTAAAGGCTAGAGCAAAGTTGTCAACTGCCTGGCTAGATACTGAAGGCATGTCCCAAAGCACACACCCAGCCCTTCAACAAAAACTGGTAAACTTACTGTTTCCAGATATTTAAGGTTCCAGATGTCTAATTACTAGGTAACCACTGTGCTAACAGTGCAGAGACTTTAGCAGCATGAAAATAATGCAGACTTTTAAAAATTAGTTCAGAAAAGTCATGAAACAAGCAACAAAAATAGCATCGACAATAACAAACCCTGAGCAGGGGGCAGAATTTTATTTCCAGAATCGCCACACTATATTATTTTAAATATCTAGTTTGCAACAAACATTCTAGACTTTCAAAGAAAAAAGAAAGTATGGCCCGGCCCATACATAAGAACAACAACAACAACAATAAAAATCAGTAGAAACTGTCCCCGAAGAAGCTCAGATATTGGACTTACTAGATAAAGACTAAATCAGCTATTTGATATATCTTCAGAGATCTATTGGGAATCACATCTAAAGAACTAAAGGAAAGGAGGAGGAGGATGTCTCGCCAAGTAGAGAGTATCGATAAAGAGGCAGAAAGTATAAAAAAGAAACTTTATTTATTTTTATTTTTTTATAAACACATAATGTATTATTAGCCCCAGGGGAAAAAAGAAACACTTTAAAAGTCTAATAAGGGAAATCAAAAATTCACTCCAGGGATTCAATAACAGATTTGAGCAAGTGGAAGGAAGAATCAGGAAATTTGAAGATATATCAGTTGAAATGGTCCTGTTTGAAGAACAGAAAGAAAAAATAATGAAACATGAGCAGAGACTCAGAGCCCTCTGGGACACCACCAAGCATACGTATGTATAATGGGAGTCTCAAAAGGAGAGCAGAGAGAGAGAAAGGGGCAGAAAGAATCCTTGATGAAATCTCTGAAAACTCCCCAAATTTAGTGAAAAGTTTGTAACAGGGATGATAGCTTGAGAACTGAAGAGTTTTTGGTTTGCAAAAGCCAGGGTTTGGGGGGAGGGAAGTCCTCCCATCCCATTTAATTTAAGGCATACTATTTACATATGGTATAAGGAAACATGCATATCAATGTCAAATGTTTCCTTCCAGACAGAGAAGAGATAGGACTTCTTTCTGAGCTAGCTGGCAGAGCACTTGAAGAAGATTAGAGTTGAGATGTTAGTGTGGGGCTTTGTGCTTTGCACCTTCTCTCTCAAGATAAAAATTCTGGTTGGATGTGAGTGGAAATCTCAGATGGGTCTGGGGATGCCTGAGTCCTTCTGGAGTTCTGAGAAGTGTGCCCTGAGCCAATGTGTGGGTCACAGCGGAGAAGTAAAGGAAGCATAGTACGTTTAGGTGGCATGGGTGTGAGAGAGTTGGCTTTCTTTTCCTCTCCTTCTCTATGGGGATGGAACAGATCTGTAAATCACTTTGTATGTTTCAGGGGGACCCAGAATGAGGTTAATCACTGAGGGTGGGTGTGTCTGTCAGAGGGTCAACATGGTGTGAAACAAGAGGACTCAGAATAGAGGTCATGGCAGAACAATCCACCAAGAGATGGAATGAGAGATGGGGCTAAGAGGTGGAGGATCTGCGGTGTCACTGGGAGCCACTGTGGGAGAGGCCACCACACCCCCAGGCTTGCCTGAAACACCAGAGTGGCAAAGAGGACAGATCACTTGAGCCTGACTGTGACCATGATCACAGCAGAAACAGCGGCTGCCCAAGGCTTAGTGAAACAAGCCACACCTCAGGAAGGCCAGTGAGAACAGAGATGACACATGGACCCATGCCCTTCCTCCAACACTAGAATGATACGCAATTCCCTCTGGAGCTCAGATTATTCTAGCGAAAAGAAGAGAAAGAAAAGGGAAAGAAAGACCCCATTTCAAGATTTAAGATACTTAAGTCTCTAGAAATGGCACAACTTCGTCTTCTGCTATCTGAGGAGATGGGCTCTCAAGAGCCAAATTTAATTTCAACCTTGGACAAAGAGAAATATATCCTTGCACATCTGGTCTCATATCGTAAAAACGTATTTCCATTGTATCTATTTAGGTTATTCCTTATTTAATTCCAAATTATACATATTTTGCATTATATGTGCATTTAACTGTATAAACTAAATATCCCACAAAAAAAGGAGAGAAATATTCTTTGATTTGTGTGGGACGGTCCATCCATCATTCTAGTCAGTAAGTGTATGTCCTCAAGTGAATGTAAGTTGAGACATGTGAATAAGCCATTTTCCCAGTTCTGCTCAAGACCCAGGGCTTTCTCATAGAGTGAAGATCTCACCCAACTGAGTATGATTCTGTTGATGAAGACACTGACTTTTATAAACTCAGTGCATGTCAGTTATTTCATCTGGTGTTCCACTCAAGAGACAACAATCTCTTCTAGCAGTGGAGCAAAAACTGTCTCTGGGGAATTTACTGAGAGACCATAGTAGGCTCCAACATGGAAACTTC
This sequence comes from Lontra canadensis, assembly GCF_010015895.1. Classification (NCBI taxonomy): domain Eukaryota; kingdom Metazoa; phylum Chordata; class Mammalia; order Carnivora; family Mustelidae; genus Lontra; species Lontra canadensis. The sequence continues at coordinate 6,053,744 of NW_022631008.1, forward strand.
CTAAGGGATTATCCAGGGGAATTTGCCAACACGTGCTTTTCTCTGTGCATGCTAACATTTGAAATTAATCTTAAGGTAAGGTAAGAGACTTCACTATAGATCCATATTTTTGACTAAATATCCAGAGTACATCTATAGACACATTGTCTTTAAAGGGCTGACAGTGGCTTTATGTTTGTAGGTTCATTTTTCTTTAATAACTTTCCAGATCAAGTTAAATTAATGTTTATCTTTCTCAAAATATTGGGATGAGCACCCTAAATTAAATTCCAATGTGGTAGTTCAATATCTTCTTATAACAAAGTACTAATGTTTGAGGAAAAAGATTGCCTTGTGGATTTAATTTCGTCTGTACTGGGGTCTCTCAAAAATGAACAAACATTTGGACCAACTGGAATTCAACACTGAGTTAAAGCATTCAGCGAGCTAAGCACAGTTGCCAAGTCCTTGGCAACAATCCTGAAATGGGGGTCATTGCAAGTGGGGCCCTGTTTCTAAGTCTCAACAGACTCCAGGGTATATATTTTTCTTTTCCTATTGGTCAAAAAGGGGAATGGAGCACTGACCTTTTTTTTGGCAATTTAGGAAGACTTTGTTTAAAATTGAATTTTTTTTTAATTTTACTTTATAGATTTACTTATTTATTTGAGAGAGAGAGAGAGAGAGAGAGAGTAAATGTTGGGTGGGTAGAGGGATAGAATCTCAGGCCGACTCCCTGCGGAGTGTGGAGCCTGACACAGGGCTCAATCTCATGACTCGAGCCGAAACCAAGATTCTGATGCTTAACTGACTGAGCCACTCAGGTGTCTCACATTTTTCTTTTTAAAAGGTAAATACATGTACACAATTTTTAAAGAAAATAATGTTACTGGATCCCGTCTCTCTATCTCCTACTTCTCTTTTCTAAGAAGTAAAAACTTACACCTTCAAAAATAGCTAAAATAAGGTACCTGGGTGGCTCAGTGGGTTGGGCCTCTGACTTTGGCTCAGGTCATGGTCTCAGGGTCCTGGGATCGAGCCCTGCATCTGGCTCTCTGCTCAGCAGGGAGCCTGCTTCCTGCCTCTCTGCCTACTTGTGATCTCTGTCAAATAAATAATTTTTTAAAAAATCTTCCAAAAATAGCTAAAATAAGTTAGCAATTTTCTAGCATTTATTTCCATATTTCTAAATAATATGCTATTACTTTTTTTCAGTTTTAGATCTTATCTATAGACTTCCTACTATGGAAGATGAGGATTTAGCTTTCTTACCCCCCACCCCATCCCAATGTACACATAGGACCTATTGAGAACATTAGTTACAGCGATATCACCAGACAGGAGCTGTGACTGAAAGTCAAGGAATATAGCTGCTTCCAAAATGCACCCTGGGTGGCTAGGATGAGGGTGAAGGTAGAATCAATATCTCAGCCTCTCCTGCCCCTTGTTTTCTTGCTCTAGCCATTGAGAGGAGTGGCAGATATCTCACTGGCTGAACCCAATTAGAAGCCAGAATATAGGGGTGCCTGGGTGGCTCAGTGGGTTAAAGCCTCTGTCTTCAGCTCAGGTCATGATCCCAGGGTCCTGGGATCGAGCCCCGCATTGGGCTCTCTGCTCAGCAGGGAACCTGCTTCCCTTCTTCTCCCTGCCTGCCTCTCTGCCTACATGTGATCTCTATCAAATAAATAAATAACCTTAAAAAAAAAAAAAAAGAAGCCAGAATATAAAGGGCCCTGGGACATGTTGTCTACAGAAGTCAGCTGCCTAAGGCCAAGATAGATACAGAACAGAGAAAAGTAGGGGCACCTGGGTGGCTCAGTGGGCTAAGGCCTCTGTCTTTGGCTTGGGCCATGATCTCAGGGTCCTGAGATCAAGCCCCACATTGGGCTCTCTGCTTGGAGGGGAGCCTGCTTCCTCCCCTCTCTCTGCCAGCCTCTCTGCCTGCTCGTGATCTGTCAAATAAATAAAATCTTTAAAAAAAAAACAAACAAAAGTAGCACATACAATTTCTTGTTTTCCTTGAAGTTAATAATTGCCTCACTTTTTGTTGTTATTGTTTGTTTGCTAAGTTTGATATTGCACTGAAGACACAAAAACTGAAATTTTACCCTGATACCAGTACAATGAGGTACTTTTCACCTGGGGACAATCCAAAAATAACAAGGTCTGTCTGGTTCCAGTCCCCTAAGTAATGAAAACTTGAATATTTCTTATACATCTGGACTCCCCAGCAAAAACAACTTTATTCCCAATTTTTACTATGTGAATGTCTGATGATAAGTCACAGTGTCTATGAAGGAGATAATCATGTGAGAAAATTTTTTTTTTTCCCATCAAGAACAGACTAATGTAAAGTTGGTAGCTGGGTAATTGTGTGTGTGTGTGTGTGTGTGTGTTTTGTCTAAAAAGTTCTGTTATTAATTTGTGAGCCAGTTTTTATGGCTCTGACTTTCCTATAGTCCTTGCAGGTAACATTTTTCTTTCCTTTTCTAAATACTTCTCTTTCCAAGTCTTCCTTTGATGTCACCTATCAGTAATTTGTCCAGAAACTTGCTGACAGACATGAAAGTTTCTTCTCAATGTTTAGCACATTGGGTATTCAATCAATTTCTACTTTTGGAATCTGGTTTAACCCCTCAAGAAAGTAAACAACAGTCTTTTGCCTGGGAAGGGAAAGAGTGATTTTTGGCTACTCAGAGAGGAGGGAAATGATAGGGAGGGGATCAGATGTTCTCAATATTCCTTAGACAGACTTACATAATGATCATGTTTTTTTGCCCAACTTCTCTGCTTGCCTCTGGCATTTTCTGGTGTCTTCAGTTTCTAAGGCTGTGAGGGATGCTTATTATCAACTCCCTCTCTGCTCTCGAAAGTTTAGAATTCAACTATTCCCACTTTGCTAAATCAGTTTACTACTTACCCATTTGTATTCTAGCTTCCAAAATTTGTGTTGATCTCATTTTTCTGCTTTCATTTTCTTTCTTTTACTTTCTTCCTTTCTTTCTTTCTTTCTTTCTTTCTTTTTCTTTCTTTTTTTTTGTTTCTAGGGGCTTTCTCTATTATTATTATTATTATTTGCTTTCATTTAGTGAGATTTTGGCAGGGACAGGACTAAAATACACATGTTTAATTAGCTATATTTAATTAGATGTCAGAACTCTTTCTTCGGGACACAAAAAAACCTAAATTCCAGGATGCAGCATTCTTGCACATACCAGTAATTCCGGTATGAATCAATTTGTCTTGGATTTCTCAAATGTAGTCATTTTGAACATCTTCTGTACACACTTTACAACCATTCAGCCCCACCTCTTACTCTGTGCACTGCTGTGGCAAATAGTCTCTTGCAGGTTTAGACTAAGTTGCATGTGGTTTTATTCTGATTGTGCCTTATTTCAGCCTCTGGTTCCTGTCCTAGACCGTCTCTGATACTGATGAGTGGTACCCACAGAATCTCTGGACACTCATGTGTGGAAAACAGGAAGTCAGGGGAATTTAATATCCATGGTGTCATTCCTGACCAACGGGGGACAGTAGCCAATGAACGGATGCTTCCTTCTTTTGTACTCAGCAGACAGTTCTCTGATGCTTCGCAGGAGACTTCAATAAACCTGGATTTTGGTCTTGGGAGAGCCTGAGCCTGAGCCATAAACTCAGCCACACCAAGTGGGACTTAGAACCTTACTAGGTCACAAATCTGACCCAATAAGTATAGGTGTTGTTTTAAGCTAGGTTTGTGATAATTTGCTACATAGCAATAGAAAACAAATACAGTCTGAGCCTGTGTTGCTCAAGCAGAGCCTGAGAACAGGACTTCCGTGCTCCTACTTTATCAGGGAGCGCAACTCCCCTACAGGGAGCAAAAATAAGGGAAAAGTGGAGTGATGCCCAGAAGCAGGAAAAAGAAATGGGACAATTTTTTCTTTAAAGATTTTATTTATTTATTTGACAGACAGAGATCACAAGTAGGCAGAGAGGTAGTCAGAGAGAGAGGAGGAAGCAGGTTCCCTGCTGAGCAGAGAGCCCAATGCAGGGCTCCATCCCAGGACCCTGGGATCATGACCTGAGCTGAAAGCAGAGACTTTAACCCACTGAGCCACCCAGGCGCCCCTGGGTCAATGTTTATTAAGAGTGACCGATTCCCTCATTTTGAAGAACAGTCTCTTGAGAGACGTATAAATGACTGCTTTTCAGAATAGTTCTCCCAGATGAGAAAGGAAGAAGAATTACTGAATTCTTTTCTGGCTCCTGTTTCTCTTTGGAGAGGTTCTTCCCAGTGGGTGTTAATTTCCCTGCACTTCCTGAGTGTGAATGTGTAGGCACGGAGCATGTACTGCGAGGTCTCACGCCTCAGCATCAACAGGAAAGCTATAGGTCAGGAAGGGAGATATATGAGGGAAGTGCTACTGGTCTGCCCAATTCGAGTTGCTTCAATTTACACGGAGTTGGCTGCCACAGTGTTGGCTAAGCTGGTACAAGAGGCCAAAGGCCACAGAGAAGACATGAGGGAAAGGCTCTGAAGTGGCACAGAAGAGATGACCAAAACAGTAGGAATGGTCTCTTGGTGTCCCCTTTTATATGGATAAAGCCGAAGAAATGGTTAAAATTCCATATTTTGTTTTGACCAAATTGTTTCTTTGACAGAGATCACTAACTGCAGTTGCAAAATCCAGCATAATATTTGCTGTAAACAGGATATCTAATCCTGCTGGAGCATCTCCAGAAAAATTGTTCTAGGCTTCTCTGAGGAACTTTGATGTCCCAGAGCAAACTATTCATTGTCAACTCTTTTCTTAGTAAACATGACATTTTTCTCTCAGAAATTTTTTTCCAAACATGGTTTCTTAGTTAACACAGAGTAGATTTGGAGAGTATACAAAGAGATAGATAGAAGTTTTTGATCTGTAAAGCATTCTCCAAGAGTAAACATACATTTGTAATATCAACTCTTTGGAAGTTCAAATTACGCTGACTTTTGCCTGCAGTTACTTTGAAGAGTTTCCAATTTTTCACTTAGTCTCTGGGTCCAGGGAAGACATAAGCTTTCTTCCAGTGGTTTTTATCATCATCATCATCATCATCATCATCATCATCATCACCACCACCATTATCACAAAGAAAACTCTTCCCAAGCTCTCAGAAGTTTCCCCCTCATGTCTTCTTTGGTAAAATCGTATCACTTCTTCACCCTTAGCTGCAAGAGAGGCTGGGAAAGGCAGCATCTGACATTTTCACAGCCTTTTATGGGAGGTAGGTTCTAACATCTGTGGAGAAAGGAAGAGAAATGGCTGTGTAAAGACAACTCAGCAAGTACATTTCCTGTTTTCTTCATTTCCATCAGTCTTGTCTCATATGAGACTTATTCCAGACAACTTGACTAAAACTGGAGACAGTGAATCTTCTCAGCCATATATTTACAGACCAACTTCAGGATAGGTGACCTCTTTTAAGTGGTTCGACTCATCCATTATCTGTTGATTCTGAGTAGGGTCACATTCAGAGGGTACCTTTTTAAGTTCAGGGGGTATCTTTCTCTCCCCCTAAACATGAAGATGCGGGGGGGGGGGTGTCACAATTTTCAAACAGTTTTGAGTTTGAATCTCTACCGCTACTTGACACATTTGTTACTTGTTTGATCCCTGAAGCATCTGAGCTTCCAACTGCTTAGAAAAAGAAATTAGGAAAGTCATTTATCCATCATCACTGGGTAAATTACATAGAAGGGAATACAGATGAATTTGGCAGACTAGAGAAACTTATTCCTTGAATAATAGGAGGCTTTTAGGAATACTGAGATAAGGCAGGGCCCCCATGGTCTGCTGCTTCTCACTGCTGCACTTGCATCTTTTCCATCTGCTTTTTCCAATCTGCACTGGCGTTAGACAAAGGACTGTGGAGCTTAAAACAATTTTGTCTAAAATAAAAGCAAGTGCTATTTGACTTGTGGATTCTTCTAAGTTTCCCATCAGTGTCTGCCTCAGACAGCTGCCAAGCGAGATATGCCGGTATTTGATTTCATGGCCACCCAGGAGAAGATCTTCCTGGGAAGACCCAAGGGGAGGAAAGTCTTCACGAACTTCTGTCAGCATCCTATATTTCTAGCACAATCCCTTCATCTGATGGAGGCCTGGAAAATTTCGTCACACAGTTAGTCGGAAAGCCCAGGCCAGAACTCAGATCTTTGGTGTTTTTTCCCATGTATGTGGACACAGACCTCTTGGAGCAGCTTGCTCAGTTTTGCCCACATCACGTGGAAACTCCATTGGAAAGAACTGAGACTTGACCTATTTACAGCCATATTCACAGGACCCTAAATGTGTATATTGGGTGTTCAACAAAGATGGAATGATTGAATACTAGATTTTTTTCTCAGCTTCCTTTTTGGTGTATTATCATTCTCATTATATTCTTTAAATTGGGTTTTGTTGTAAGGGAGAAGTAATGTAATGATCTTATGAGGAGCAAAGGCCTATAAAAATTAGAGCCTTTGAAAATGAGTATCTTTGTACTTTATTACCATGTCAGTGGAGAAAGCAAGGAGCAGGGTTTGGGGGTGCAGGTCTGAATCTGGGGAGCATACTATAGAGGAGGGAGAGGAGGAGGATGAGAAGGAGGAGGAGGAGGTGGAGGAGGAGGAGGAGGAAGAACACTAGTGAGGAAAGATGACTTGGAGGAAGAGAAGAATTGAAGTATTTTTGTAGAGCAAGCCCTACAAGAAAATACAGCCTTATTGGGTGGGCATCAAGGGGGTGAAAATATACTCCTTATTTTTTATGTTTCCGCCTGGAAGAACTTCAGCTATGGTTAGACTCCTAGCTTCTCCTCACCCCTGAGAGGAAAAATGGAGTGTGCTTGGCATAGCTCCTTCCTTTTTCTTTTAAAGATCCTCCTGCCTAGTCTTCTCTCTGCCATGTCTTAAGGGGCCTGCCCTTGAAGGTGAGGCTGACGGTGGTCCAGCTGTGCTTGTCTAAGTCTGAGGTAAAGTTGTACAAGGCTACTATGGCCCCACATCAAAGCCCTGTTCTACTATACCCACTTTCATCAGTATAGCAGTCCCCCCTTCTGTGTAGGGAATACATTCCAGGATCCCCAGTAGATGCCTGAAACTGCAGACAGTACTGAACCCTGTAAAGACTATACTTTTTCTGGAGTGCCTGGGTGGCTCAGTGGGTTAAAGCCTCTGCCTTTGGCTCAGGTCATGATCTCAGGGTCCTGGGATCGAGCCCCGCATCGGGCTCTCTGCTCAGTGGGAGCCTGCTTCCTCCTCTCTCTGCCTACTTGTGATCTCTGTCAAAAAAAACACAAAAAACAAAATACAAACCTATACTTTTTCCTATACATACACATCTGTGATAAAGCTTAATATATACATTAGGCATGGTATGAAATTAACAAAAATAACTAATAAAAAAATTAAACAAATATAATAATATGATGTAATAAAAGTTATGTGAATGTGGTCTCTCAAAATATCTTATTGTGCTGCACTCACCCTCCTTGTGATGGGACAGTAAAGTGAAGTAGGTGAGAGGTATTGTGACTTAGTGTTTGGCTACTACTGACCACGGTCACCGTAGTTAGACCGTGGGTAACCAAAACCATGGAAAGCAAAATTACAAATGAGGTGGGGGGAGCGACTATAATCAGATTGATGTTCTGATATCCACCTGTCTGACTTCTGTTGGCTTCAAACATGAGAAAGGAAAATAATCTCTCATAGGTTGACCATTAAAATCTCTCAGTAGCATATTTCGGCTGCTGGCATTGATGTTTCTGAGAAGCTGAAATTTCTTGCTTTAAAACAGAATTACAGAAATTGTTACCACTTACTGAGAACATACATGTCAGGTACCGTGCTAACTACTTTATGCGCATTATGTTGCTGGATCCTCATTGCAGTCCTGACAAGTCAGTCCCATCATCAACCCATTTTACAGATAAATAAGTAGTTTTAGTAAGGTAAGGATTTTTCCATGTTCAACATGGCTATTAAGCCATGGAAGCTGCTTTTGAACTCACTTTTGTCTGATTCTTAATCCTGTTCTTAACTACCAGCTTACCATGTCTCCCATAGCTTTTGAGCTAAAGAAATTTAGGAGAAACGGGAAAAAGAAAGTGTTTCGGAAGGAGGAAAGAAAGTCCTGTGAAAAACACTATAGGCTAATCTAGGGTATGGTCAAGCAAGAAAGGATGTCTTCTAGAAAACACAGGCCCAAAGTAGTCCATTTGTATGAATACATTATCTGCAGTTATTTCAAGAAAGAATATTCCATGAAACAAAATATTCTTATATTCACTTCCAAAGAGCAGTTTAGAATTCAGAATGATTTTTTTCCCCTCCCTCTTTTTTTTTGGTCCTCTCCCTAATCCTTTGTCTCCTGTTGGTCCTCAGTAAACAACATCTGCTAATCCATACTGGTTTTCAGGGCCTTTGGACAATTTTTAAATGCCTACTGTCACTCAATTTCTCTGTTTGAAAATGTAAAGAGATTGTGGCTATGACTTCTCTATCTGGGTGTGGGTTATGATGAATTCTATAAAGTTTGCAGCATACTTTGAAGGTGTATGATTAAGTGCTAAGCTTTTGTGTCTATACAGATTTAAGTATTTTTACACTATATGCACATTTAAATTTAAGGAGTATTTCCTATTCTTCTGATGGCTTCTCCAAATATGTCTTAGAGCCAATTGTGTAACATTGAAAAGTGGGATCTTCCAAATGAATCCCAACTCAAATTTCCCTTTCCCACGGTTATAAGATGGAGAGCATTTGTAATGATCTTTGCTGAGTCAGGCTTCTTGGGGGAGGGATCGGTTTCATCATTTCAAAACATCCTAGCAAAACTCAGCCCATTCACATGTGGTAACCTGCCGAGTAGGGTCGTTCCCAGGCAGTTGGGAGGGTAACACAGGCACAGGCAGGAGAAGTGTTAGGGCATTGGGAAATGCTCTCCGGGGTGCTGCCAGAGAGTCACAGAAACCGCACAGAAACTTGTATACCTTGAGCAAATTCAGCAGGCACTTGCAAAGAGCAGAAAAGGAGGACACAACTTCATGTATAGGAAGAAGGTTAGATAGAAACAAGACTGTGGGGACTGGTTTTTAAAGATTTGTACTCCTGCCTGGATTCTTGTTTTCCTACTACCACTTAGTTCAATAAAGTGTTTCAGTGGCTAAGCTTGGGGTTGGGGGAGGAGCGCTCTCTAGGGAGAGCACCGATCAATGGGAGGAGAGGAGGAAGGGGAAGAAGTCACACCTCAGCCCTGGGTCTGATGAGCTACCTGTAGCTTCTGTACGACTTGTTTAACAAGCCTCTGATGAGTGTAGAGACGGCCAGCTCAAAGCAATGAATCACTCCTGGGGGCGCTGTTGTGAAGGTCATCTGTGAGACAGCGGGGGAACCCAGGAAATGGAACACCTCAGAGTCCTGTAGAGAAGAACAGCAAGTGCAGCCATTCCTCATCCCCACACCTTTGTTTTTTGGCCCTACTGCTCCGCTTTCTTGCTAAAGTCACCGAACTATTACCTCATCCTCTGTTAACCTTGATCCTCACCTTCGAGGCTGCTTTGGGTTTGGCTGAAGGAAAGCTGCTGAAAGCCAAGAGGTAGAGACACAAAATTCCCCTAGATGTTCCAAATATCCTTTAGCTTTTCTAAAATATTTACATGTGACCAGACAGCCACACCGCAGCTTTCTACATAAACTTCCCACAGCAACCATCCACCTCCCTCCTTGCTAGCCTCCCTGCACCTAGCAGCCTGACTCTGGGTTAGAACTTATTTAGATTTATTTTCACAAAGTAATACCATTGAACTAGTAATTTGTTCCAGCTTTTTGAGCATCTGCTAATATGTGGTGGGAGACCTCAAATTCAATGGACTCATTTTTAATGAATGTCAAATAGGAACTAATCTGTCATTATTATATTATTTATTCTCTCTTCTCGAAGAGAGACATCAATCTGTCATGTAGAGTACATCCCTCTCTTCAGCAAGAAAAGGGAAAATTGATGAGCAGAATTTTTTTTTTTAACCTTTTCAATAAACCGAGAGACCCTGGACTTTGGATCCCTTCCTTCACCTTCTTGTATTTTTTTTTTTAATCATCACAACCTGCCCAAACTAAATTTGAATGAGTTGGCCTACAAAAGTCTTTTTTATCATTAGACCGTGGGAAGAAATTTAAAAATTACAGAGAGAACAGACTGATAAGGTTCAGAATAAAAATGAGGAGGAGCTGAGAATAGTGGGGTTGGCAGGACTATTGGGTTGACCCCTCTAGGCAAATACGGTCAACAGAAATACAACGTGAGCCACGTACAGAACTTTAAATTATTTAGTAGCTCCATTAAAAAGCGTAAAAAGAAACAAGTAAAATTGATTCAAAGAAGGTATTTTATTTAACTCATTATCTTCCATGTACAGCATAATCTCAATTCAGATAGGTGCATTTCAAGTCTTATCACCCACACGTTGCTAGTGACCACTGTATGGGACACCCTATTCCATATTCTCCATATTCCCTTTCATGATGGCATCTCATCTGCTTTGCTTTAAAACTCAGAGCCCTGATCTTCTTAATGGAAAGCCCAGGCCCTTCTTGTGTATTTTAAAAGCACACTGTTGGTTTTCTTTTTAGCTTTAATCTTCATTTCCTTTTGGCTCAGCCCACTTGGAATAATATCCTAAAAATTGATACTAGGTGAAAGGGGTTACGGGAAACTGGATTGTGTCCGGGAAAGGATCAAAGCCAGATTCCTTAAATAGATAGTTCTGTGTTTAGACCTTACACTTTTTTCTCAAGAAGGAGGTCTTCCAGCTGTCTACTGTAGAAAAAATATTTATCTTTGTAACAAAGTCTATCCTTTAATTCCTAGTCAGAACACCGCAATTCACAGCAGACATTTAATAAATAATACACATGTTCACACTTATTTTTCAAAAGTAGTGTTCTTTTCCTACATAAAGAAATACTTCACGGGTGCCTGGGTGGCTGAGTGGGTTAAGCCGCTGCCTTCGGCTCAGGTCATGATCTCGGGGTCTTGGGATCGAGTCCCGCATTGGGCTCTCTGCTCGGCAGGGAGCCTGCTTCCCTCTCTCTCTCTCTCTCTCTCTGCCTGCCTCTCCATCTACTTGTGATCTCTGTCAAATAAATAAATAAAATCTTTAAAAAAAATTTTTAAAAAAATTAAAAAAAAAAAAAAGAAATACTTCACAGGCAGGGGCCACAGGGTAGAAGGCAGGCTCATTCCTGTGGGAGATTCTGGAGTGGCCAACAGTATGGAATGGGGGAATTAGCCCACAAGATCATCACTCTATCCAAGTTTTCAGAGCTCAGGAAAGTCAGGAATCTCTCATTCTCCAGCTTCATTCCCTTTCTTAACTCTAAAGTCTCGACAGAAAGTTTTAAGTCTTTTTTTATTTTTTCCATGCACCTTCTCCCTGGGTACAGGAGGACTGTTCCAAAACATATTTTTGAGCCCATCTTGCTTTTTACCTAGAGTATAATAAGTATAACTGTAGGTAAATGACCCCCTCACTTAAATGTCTTCTTTGAAGACAGGTTCTGTCACTTCTTCACTAGGTGACTTTGTGCAAGTTATTTGACCTAAGTTTTTGTTTTTTCATTTGTAAAGTGGAGGTAATAATGTTTACCTCACCAGGAATGTTGAAGTATTAAAATGAGGTAATATGTGAGAAAGCATGGTAGAATCTGTAAAACTTTGTACATACTTCCTTTGTTAATAGTATTCTGGTGGGGTTCCAAGATATATTCCTACTGAATTCTCTGCCTATTCCAACTTTTTTTTTTTTTTTTTAAGTTCATGGGGCTCTTGACCCTTCCCTATCCCAAATCACAACCCTTCAAGCTTTACCTACCTCTTTTCAGACTGTCTGGTCCTGCAATCCTTGCTGAGTGGACAACGGGCCACATGACCAAATGTCTGGCCACACCGAGGGCTAGAGGGAGACACCTAACTCAAACTGGGTCACATATGTTTTCTCTCCCTGGAATTAGAGATTGGGACCCAGGGAGTTTATTAATTGTTGAATTTGAAATGATTTTGAATGTCAATTCTTAAATATAGCACACACACACACCCAACCCCCACCTGAGGTCTCTGAGAGTCTTTCATGGGGTCCCCAAAGTTGAAACCATTTTTATGATAATGTTAAGTGATTATTTGCCTTTTTTATTGGGCTTTTTGCTGATGGCATAAGGACAAAAAGGCTAGCATCTTAGTATGAATCAAGGTTGTGCCACCCAACTGTAGTCATTATATTTTTCACCACCATACACTCACAGTAAAAAAAGGAAAAAAAAAAAAAAAAAGAACAGAAAAATCAAAAGCTAGTTTCTCTCTCTCTCTCCCTCTCTCTTTTTCTCTGTCTCTCTTTAGAAAGGATGGAGGGACAGAGGAGAAGGAGAGAGAGAATCGTAAGCAGGATCTATGCCCAGTGTGGAGCCCAATGTGGGCTTGATCTCACAACCTTAAGATCATGACCTGACCCAAAATCAAGAGTTAGATGCTTAACTGACTGAGCCACCCAGGCATCCCAAAAGCCAGTTTGTCTTAAGAATGTTCTTGGTGAAGCAGTAAGAATTATTAATTTCATTAATTCTTGACCCTTGACTGCAAATGTTTTTAATATTCCTTGCTATGAAAAGGGAAGAATGCATATAGCACTTCTACTGCCTACCGAAGTAGGAAGCTGTGTTGAGGTAAACCACTCATATGATTGAATTGTGAGCTAAACAAGTAGCTTTTTAGAGAAACACCATTCTCTTACTTGAAAGAACTAACTATGGATTCTCAGACCTAGGTACTTGGCAAATATTTTCTTGAAAAATTAAAAAAGTTTTCTTGTCACTTCAAAGAAAATAGCTAACAATTTTTTGCCAATGATAAAATTTGAGCTTCCAAATGAAAACTGGAATTTTGAAAAACTTTTTCTCTGTGACAATGAACTTGATAGCTTTTCAATACTCAAAGATTTTTCTGATGGAATCAATAGTGATATTGACAAATGTGATTTTAAAAATATATTTATATATTTTCACAGAACTAGAACAATCCTGAAATTTGGATGGGATGTCAAAAGACCTCAAATAGTCAAAGAAATCTTGAAAAAGAAAAATATAACTGGATGTATCACAATTCCAGATTTTAAGTTATATTACAAAGCAGTAGTAATTAAAATAGTGTGGTACTGGCATAAAAACAGACACATAGATCAATAGGATAGAACAGAAAACCCAGAAGTAAATCCACAATTATATGGCCAATTAATCTTTGACAAAGGAGGAATGAATATACCATGGGAAAAAGACAATCTCTTTAACAAATGGTGTTGGGAAAACTGGACAGCTACATGCAAAAGAATGAAGCTGGACCACTTTCTCTCACCACACACAAAAATAAACTCAAAATAGATTAGAGACCAAAATGTGAGACCTGAAACCATAAAAATCCTTCAAGAGTGCACAGGCACTAATATGACATCAGCTGTAGCAACATTTTTCAAGATATGTCTCCTGAGGCAAGGGAAATAAAAGTAAAAATAAACTATTGGGACTACATCAAAATAAAAAGTTTCTGCACAATGAAGGAAACAATCAACAAAACTAAAAGGCAACTTATAAAACAGAACATATTTGTAAATAACATATCTGATAAAGGGTTAGTACTCAAAATATATAAAGAACTGGTGAGCCAGGTGGTGGGTATTAAGGAGGGCATGCATTGCATGGAGCGCTGGATGTGGTGCATAAACAATGAATCTTGGAACACTGAAAAAATAAAATAAAATTAAGATTTTTTTTAAGAAGAACTGATACAATTCAATACCCAAAACAAATAATCTGATTTAAAAATGGGCAGAAGAGGGGCGCCTGGGTGGCTCAGTGGGTTGGGCCGCTGCCTTTGGCTCAGGTCATGATCTCAGGGTCCTGGGATCGAGTTCCGCATTGGGCTCTCTGCTCAGCAGGGAGCCTGCTTCCCTCTCTCTCTCTCTCTCTGCCTGCCTCTCTGTCTACTTGTGATCTCTCTCTGTCAAATGGATAAATAAAATCTTAAAAAAAAAAAAAAAAAATTAAAAAATAAAAAAAAATAAAAATGGGCAGAAGACATGAACAGACATTTCCACAAAGAAGACATACAGATGGCCAACAGACACATGAAAACTTGCTCAACACCACTCATCCTCAGGGAAATGCAAATCAAAACCACAGGGAGCTATCACTTCACACCTGTCAGAATGGCTAAAATCAACAACACAAAAAACAAATGTTGGTGAGGATGTGGAGAAAAAGGAACCCTCTTGCACCGTTGGTGGGAATGCAAATTGGTGCAGCCACTGTGGAAGACAATATGGAGGGTCCTCAAAAAATTAAAAATAGAATGATCTTATGATCCGGGAATTGCACTACTGGGTATTTACTCCCAAAATACAAAGACACTAATTCAAAAGGATATGTGCACCTCTTTGTTTTTTTGCAGTATTATTTACAAAAGCTAAACTATGGAAGCAGACAAGTGCCCATCAATAGACGGATAAAGAAGTGATACACACACACACACACACACACAGGAATATTATTCAGCCACAAAAAATGAAATCTTGCCATTTGCAATAACATGGATGGAGGTGGAGAATGTAATGCTAAGTAAAATAGGTCAGTCAGAGAAAGACAAATACCATATGATTTCTCTCATAAATGGAATTTAAGAAACAGAACAAATGAACAAAGGGGGAAAAAAGAAGGGCACCCAGATGGTACAGTCTGTTAAGTATCCAACTCCTGGTATCAGTTCAGGTCATGATCTCAGGGTTGTGGGACTGAGCCCCACATCAGGCTCTGTGCTCAGCAGGGAGTCTGTTTCAGATTTGCTCTCTTTGCCCCCCCCCACCATGAATAAATAGATAAATAAATAAATCTTTAAGAGAGAGAGAGAGAGAGAGAAGCTAAGAAACACTCTTAACTACAGAGAATAAACTGATGGTTACTAGTGGGGAGGTGAGTGGAGGAATCAGAAAAACAGGGGGTGGGGAGTAAAGAATATACTTATGATGAAAAAAGAAAATTAAATTATAAAAAAATAAAGCATTTCAAAATAAAATAAAAGGGTTGATGGCTGAGGCAAACCTCAGTGATGGGTGTACAGATTGTATTGTTTCCTATTGTTTCCCATTTTTCTATATATTTGAAATAATTTTTTTAAATAAGAAGGTGGAAAATAACAAAAATTTAAAAATACATATTTAGGGGTGTCTGGGTGGCTCAGTTGGTTGAGCAACTGCCTTTGGCTCAGGTCATGATCCTGGAGTCTCAGGATCGAGTCCCACATCAGGCTCCCTCCCTGCTTGGCAAGGAGTCTGCTTCTCCCTCTGACTCTCCACCCTCTCATGCTCTCTCTCTCAAATAAATAAATTAAATAAAATAAAATACATATTTATATGAAATGTATCAACATTTAGAAGAGGTACATAAACATCAGTAAACCCATATTTTCCAAATAACATGTACATGGGTAAGAGGCCTGTTCAAAGTGGATGGACTAGTGGATTTTAATATAAAAGTAAGAAAAACTCATTTTTTTCTTCTACCCCACCCGTTGATATAAGTTCAGGTTACACAGGCACCTAAACTTTAAGAAACTACCACCTGCTGAGCTTTGGTGTAGTTTTCAAAAATTATCCACAAGCACTTGAAAAGCCTATTAAAATACTCTGTTCTTTTTTAGCTCCATGTCTCTGTGAGGCTGCAAATTCTTCATATACTTCAATCAGAACGACATATTGCAACAGATTGACTGTAGAAGCAGATGTAGGAATTCACCTATCCTCTAGTGAGCAAGCCATTAAGGGTATTACCAAAATGTCAAATAATATTATTGTTGTCACTAAACTTTTTTGTTTTTGGGAAAGCAAAACAACAAAAAAAATCAGACTTAGGCAGCTATGTTTGGCTCATGTATGTGCAAGTGATTACATGAAGTTAGTATTTAGAGAACAAGAGAGAAGAAACAAAGTGCAGAGGGAAGCAGAGATGAGAAACAATATGGAAAGAGAGAGAAACAAAGACAGAGAGACAGACAGAGATAGACAGAGACAGAGAGAGATAAGATGCCTTGGTTTCTAATGACTTCCATAGCTGGTTTTCATCTCTCTTGAAGCTTGGGTACACTGCCCAATTTAAAGTTCTAGGTTTTTGTATTTTTTCCAGTAACCCCCCCTTGTTATTGAAGTTGGCTTAAAAAGGATCTATTCCTTATGTGGTGGTCATAAATCTTAGCTCATAGACTCACGTGTGCAAGAGATATGCTTTTTTAAAATGATCTATAAATTGACTTAAAATTTTCTTTTAGTCTACTTAATTTTGTCTTTGGGCCTACATCCTGCTGGGTTGGTGGGAGTCATTCCTGGAGTTTCCTTGCCCATTTGCAGGTTGTTTCAAAGCATGAGGGAGCTCTGTCTGCGAAATACAATCCTGTGAAGGTTCTAAAGATAGACCAGAGAAATACTGTGTGATGATCAGCCTGGAGTGGTTTCTCTCAGCCATCTGAAGAAAGGCAGGGCAGTGACCCCTCCTCAGTCTTGGTATGACTTTTTCACATCATGAAGAGGAAACCAAAGGAATATTGAGATGGAATTTTTCCATTTGGGTTTCTTAAGGCATTGAGAAGAGGATGGAAGTTTCGGGAGTCTAAGAGCAGGGAGAGAGGATACAATTGCCCAGGAGCAATGTAATACATTGGTACCTTATCTCCCTAACACATGTCTCTGCCACACCTGTATTTGTAAAATCTAATGTCTCTACAGGGCTCTATTTTGCCTATGAACACGTATATAGTCCCTTCACTATGCCGCTGGCAGTGACAATGGAAGAGTCCATGTGGGCATTGATGGTGGGGAGAATTTGAGGGACTCCATTATTCCAGTCTACACACGTCCTCATAGTGTGATCAGTTCTTCCACATCCACTCCTTTCTTCCTTTATATTCCTACAGCCACCACCCCTGATTGCCCTCATTCTGTCATGCCTGGATCCAACTGGCCTCCCTCCTTTGCTGAGCCTTTCTACACACAAATCCTCAGATGAATCCTCCTGAGATGCAATGTTAACATGTCATACCAATTCATTTAGCACTTAACACATTTAGCTCCTTTTTGAAGACCACTGATTTATGTGAATGGTTTGTCTTCCTTTGAGAGTAGAGATAATTTTCTGTTTCTGTGTATCCTCCATGGTCCAGCACAATATACAGTGTTTGTGGTGGCTGCTGCTTTAATAGAGCATCAAAGAGGTCGTTAGATGATTATAGGTAATTCATTCAATAATCTTTATTTAGGGGATACCTGGGTGATTCAATCTGTTAAGGTCTGACTCTTGATTTTGGCTTACGTCATGATCTCAAGGTTGTGAGATCGAGCACTATGTCCAGCTCCATGCTGGGTGTGGAGCCCACTTAAGATTCCCTTTCTACTTCTTCTGCTCCTCCCCCCACTAAAAAAACAATAATTCTTATTTAGTACCTGTTGGTTGCCAACCTCTTCTGGGTGCTGGGGTCTCAAAGATGAAGCAGCTACATCCCTTTTGTGCTCATAATAATGCAGCATAATAAGTGCTAGAAGAGCTCAAGAGTTGAGAGCTTGTCTCTAGTGTCCAGCTGTCCCTACCTATTTCAGGTTAGTTTAGAACCCTTCCTCTCTGCTCCCCAAGTGTCGTCAGCATTGGTCCATGAGTGCACTTAGCATGAAATATGTATTTCGGAAAATGTAATATCTTATTATGGAAAATTTCAAGCATACATACAATTAGAAAGAAGGAATTATGATCCCTGCCCCTGACTCAATAGTTATCAACATTCGACATTCTGATTTCGTCTGTCCCCCCAATTATTTCTCCTGGGAGAGAAATTTAAGGTAAATCCCAGACATTCTATCATTTCATTAATTAATACTCTAGAAAATATCTCTAACAGATAAGGACTTTTTGAAAAACATAGTTGTAAAACTATTATCATACCTAACAAAATTAAAAATAATTCCTTAATGTCATCTAGTATCTGGTTTATGTTCATTTTTTTCTCTAGTTGTCTCAAAAATGTCTTTTTTGTAGTTTTTATTTTCAAATTCAGGTCCAAAGTTGCATTTAATTGCTACATTTCTTAAATTTCTTTTACCCTCTAACAGTTGCCATGATAGCCTTCGCTCCCACATATTTGTTGAAGAAATAAGGTCAGTGGTTTGTTTCCATAGTCTGATTTTGGCTAGTTCCACTCCTGTGGTGTTTCTATCCTGTGCTGCTATTCCCTATCTTCCTATAAACTGGCAGTTACATCCAAAGACTTAATGGTTGTATTTTTTAGGAAAGAATATGTCATAGTTGTATATCTTCAGCTGTACAATACCAGAAGGCACATAATGTTCTATTATGCTGTATTCTTATTTCTATTTTCTTGTCTTCCTTGTTTGACTTGATTTTTCTTGAGGGAAAGGCCTCTTAATTATTTTAGATCCCATGGTGCCTAGTCTCTACTCAGTCTGAAATAACTGAAGAGCCAGTGGACAGCTCTACTGAGGGAGCACAGACGGAGACTTCCTCAAGGACCTGGGTCTTGAAGGATGAGCAGTCATTTGTCAGGCAGGTCATAGGACAAACTGCCCAAGGAACAGACCTGGGTGAGTTCAGGAGTCTCTATAAATTTTGTGGGCATAATAGTGCTTAGGGAGAGAGGAGTCACAACTAACACAGTAGCATTCATGTTAGCCCTGCTGGTTATGAAGTCAGAGGGAATATCTCACAAAATAGTGCCAAGATCATTTCTCTATTACCTTTGGCCTAATTCCAGTCTCCATTAAGGACTTGCCAGTGAATTACAAAAGCCAGGTAAATCTCAAACAAAGGCTGCTGGGAAGCAGTGTTAGTAGCATTTGGGGGACTGGCTGAGCTCTCTCCTTATGTCTCGCATATATCCAGTCAATCATGGAGACAGATGAGCAGTGATCTTGCAGAAAGATGGTTCTAGACTCAAGTCTAGCACTGGCGCTAACTGGCTGAATAACCTTGGGCAAGTCCTCTAATACTTTTGAGCTGTCGTTTCTTTCTTTTTTTTTTATAAGCCAGAAGGAATTTTATTTGTCTTGTAGTAATGCCAATTATTTCTCTTCACTTACATTTTGAAAAACATTATTACTACACAGAATCAAATATTATTTACCAAAGTTGTAGCCACATGTAATATTTATAATGTAGTTAACATGGCTATGATATCCTATGTCAATTTTACAATGACTGATGTTACTCAACTATTGAAATACGTTTATAAAGTTGATTCTATAAGCAAGTTCAAGTTTAACTTCAAAACAAACAAGTGAGCCTTCATTTCTTTATCAGTAAAGCGGTGACAATAAGATCTACCTCGGAGACTGGCTGTGAGGAAGGAAAGTATGAACAGATACACTAAACACCCAATGTGGTAATGAGTGCTAATTAATGAGTGCAAAGTCTTTTCCTTCTGTTCCACAACCAGAGGGATAAAACACTGTGACAGGCGGCAGGGAAACAAAGGTGAAGCTGTCCTATATGGACCACGTCCTCTGGGAGCCTGTAGATCAGTGATGGAAGAGACAAGGTGCATAGTGAGGGCACCGTTTATATAGAGTGTTATAGGAGCAGAGCTGAAAGTGCCAGGGAACAGACACCTCTTCGCCATGTGTGTCTGCACGCATGTGGGCTGACTTCATCCATGGCACCCAGTGCCCCTTGCTAGATTCGAACGTGTTCTGTTTCTCCTGTTACAACACGCTGGAGTCTCTAATTTGGATGTTGAAAGGAAAAAGAACAGAAAGGATTTCTTTTTTTTGCTTCTATGAGGAAGGGGGCAATCTGCCAAAATGACGTGGTGACATCCCTGATGTAGGGGTGAGGACATACTGGGTTCCTCCCATTCTTGACATTAGTTCAAAGACTCTTGGGAGTCCAATGGGTCCAGGTGCTGTAGAACCCAGTTCTTCGGGTCAGTGATCTTAATCTGATTCGCTTTCATCTGTGATGCCCACAAAGCTCAACTGGGTGATCGGAAAGAAAGTACGAACCACAGCCTGAGCCTGAGGATAATCTGGAAAAATCTCTTCCTGTCACGCACTGGGAATCAGAGGGCCACATCCCGCTCACAGGGGCCTGAAGGCTCTGCAAACAACACTTTCCCACTGGAAGCAGAGACCCTGCAAGGATTTGTCTCCAGGCATCCCTGGAGCCTCCTCTTCTGGCACCAGGGAGACTGCTGCTTCCCTCGGGATTTCTGGCACTTATCAGGGTTGAAGAGGAGCAGGGCCAACCACACATCCCTGCCAAAGGTGGGCCTTCCCCACAGCACCTTTGTGAGAGCCCACACCATCGAGTGCCTGAGGCTGGTACTGAATCGGTGAATGGTGGGCGGCTCAAAGGACAGACTTCTTTTTTATAAAATCTAACTCAGAGCTCCAGCTCCACTGCCTACATTGTGCTCACACTTTGTGGATCTGACAGCCTGTGGGTTTGGGCTGGATTTGCAGCTTTATTAGGCATTGCAGCAGCCGAACAGGCTTTTCTTTCCTTTTTTTTCTTTTGAAACCCCAGATCCCCTAGCTAGTCTTAAGATTTCAGGCTTTTCTTTTCTTTTGATAAAATGATGAAGTGTTGTACAGTTACTGAAAAGATCAGGAAAAAAAAAATGTACAGCATAATGAAGAGAACATCCAGGTAACCAACACTCAGATCAAGAAGTAGACCATTTTTAGCTTCCAGAAACACAACCCTCCTCCATACGCCCCTCCTGGCCACACTCCTCTCCCTCCTCCCTGATCTTAATGCTAATTATTTCCTTGCTTCTTTTTATGCTTTGCCACCTATTTATCTAGAAACACTATAAATTTGTCTTCTATGCTTTGAAATTTATATAAATGGGATGATACAGCATGTATTATTTCCCTCCTGGTTTCTTTCACCCAATATGTTGTTGATGAGATGTGTCCATATGTTTACATAGAGTGGTGGTTTGTCCGTTTTCATGGATATATAGTATTCTGATGCATGACACACAGTATATTATTCTGCTGTTGCTGGATATTTGAGCTGTTTCTAGATTTTTGGCTTATATAAGAATGTTGCTGAGAACATTCTCATATAGCTCTCTTAGTGCATAAAGGAGCTCCTCTAAAAGAAAAGTGTGATCTCAGTTTATGAAGCTGGGGACAGGAGGCTTTGACAATGCTGAGATAGATACAGGGAGCTAACTGTGTATTCAAGATGGTATTCCAATCCCTCTCCTGCTCACCACTGGGTGGGTGGATGGAGCAGGAGGTCCCTCTTATTAGAATTCTCCCTAGAAATCAAGGCGGTGGGGGGGAAAGAAGCAAGAAGAAGAAAGAAGCATAAAGGGAACAACTTGAAAGGGTACTGAACCAGAGATCAAAGAGTGCTTCTCACCACTGGCTTTTGATGTTTGCATAATTGCACACACTGAAATAATTAATTAACTTATCTTCAGAGCTTGCAGCCTTTCCCACCTACCGCCCTTCTAATCAGCAACCCTCCACTCAAGGCCAACACCATCATCATTAGCAAGTTCTGGGACTTGGAGTGAGGGTGTCCTTGCTGCCGCAGGCACTCAGTGCTCCTGGAATAGCTCTGGGGAAGAGCTTTGAAGCTCACAGGCAGAGGCTGTAAAATCAGAGAAAGTTGGTACTGGGAGCCCTTAGAGATCATCACAGTTAGACTGGCTGTTTACAGGCGTGGTGGGGAAAGTGGAGTTTTAATGGGAAAGAAGTGGTGTTTGTTTTCATTCCACGGCGTTGGTAAGCAGGGCATGTTCAAGGAAGTATTCCCATTCTTCTCCTGCCACATTCTTATGTCTTCTTTGGTGCCATGCCTCCTGTTTCAGAAATTAATTCATCTATTCTTCTAGCTTTGAGGAATAGGTACACATATTCCTCCAAGGTGCCTTTGACAAGGTGCCAATCAAAGAAGCCTTAAAGGTACCAAGCAGAGAACAGAGCATTCAGAGCTAGGAAAAGGAAACACGGGAAAAATGGATGTCAGGACAGGTATAACCAGTCTGTAGTGATAGAGGTGAGGAGAGTGGTATCAAATGGGTGAGGACATGAGGAAACCTTCTGGGAGGCTGGAATGTTTTAAATTTTTATCTTGATGGGTGGTTACATGGGTGAATGCATATGTAAAAATTCATCCAGCTGTGAGCTTAGATCTGTGCACTTTACATAATGGAACTTGCATATTGACTTAAAAAAAAGACTGTCAAGAAGTTTCTCTTTGAACTGATCATCTGTGCCTTTATCCCTGACTTTCCCCTTTATGTGACAGGTGTGATACATATCACGTGTATATGTGAAAAAAAACCCACAATACAATGCCATCATTTCTACTTTAAATAGTGATATGTATTTTAAAGAAAATAAGAGAAGACTGTTTTTTATATTTATCATTTAAAAAAATTTGTATCTTATTTTTTCAGTGTTCCAAGATTCATTGCCTATGCACTACACCCAATGCTCCATGCATTACGTGCCCTTCTTAATACCCACCACCAGACTCACCCTTCCCTTCCAAAACCTTCCATTTGTGTCTCATGCTTTGTCTTCCTGTCCTATTTCCCCCAGTTCACTTTTCCATTCCTTTTCCTAATGTCTTCCATGTTATTCCTTATGCTCCACAAGTAGGTGAAACCATATGATGATTGACTTTTTCCGCTTAACTTATTTCACTCAGCATAATCTCCTCCAGTCCCATCCATGTTGATACAAAAGTTGGGTGTTCATCCTTTCTAATGGCTGCATAATATTCCATTTTATATATGGACCACATCTTCTTTATCCATTCATCTCTTGAAGGGCATCTTGGCTCTTTACAAAGTTTGGCAATTGTGGTCATTACTGGTGTGGACATTGGAGTACAAATTAAGCCAACCCCACATATAAGAAGAGAAATAATTAAGATTAGAGCAGAGATCAAAGAGTTAGAAACTAGAGATAAAGTGGAACACATCAATGAAACTAGAAGCTGGTTCTTTGAAAGAATTAATAAGATAAAAAAATCACTGGCCAGACTAGTCCAAAAGAAAAGAGAGAGGACCCAAATTTAAAAAATTATGAATGAAAAGGGAGAGATCATGACTAACACCAAGGAAATAGAAACAATCATCAGAAATTATTATCAATGGTTATATGCCAATAATTTAGGCAACCTAGAAGAAATCTATAAACTTCCAAAACTGAAACAGGAAGAAATTGATAACCTGAGTAGACCAATATTTAGTAACAATATTGAAGCAGTGATCAAAAACCTCCCAAAAAACAAGAGCCCAGGACCTGACAGATTCCCTGGGGAATTCTACCAAACATTCAAAGAAGAAATAATACCTATTCTCCTGAAGGTGTTTCAAAAAACAGAAACAGAGGGAAAACTTCCAGATTCTTTCTATGAAGCCAGCATTACCTTGATCCCCAAACCAGGCAAAAACCCCACCAGAAGGAGAATCTCAAAAATCAACACACAGAAATCAATTGCATTTCTATACACCAGCAACAAGACAGAAGAAAGAGAAATTAAGGAGTCAATCCCATTTACAATTGCACCCAAAACGATAAGATACCTAGGAATAAACCTAACCAAAGAGGCAAAGAATCTATACTCAGTAAACTATAAAGTACTCATGAAAGAAATTGAGGAAGACACAAAGAAATGGAAAAACGTTCCATGCTCATGGATTGGAAGAACAAATACTGTGAAGATGTCTATGCTACCTAAAGCAATCTACACATTTAATGCAATCCCTATCAAAATACCATCAATTTTTTCAAAGAAATGAATAAATAATCATAAAATTTATATGGAACCAGAAAAGACCCTGAATAGCCAGAAGAATGTTGAAAAAGAAAGCCAAAGTTGGTGGCATCACAATTCCAGACGACAAGCTCTATTACAAAGCTGTCATCATCAAGACAGTGTGGTACCTGCACAAAAACAGACACATAGATCAATGGAACAGAATAAAGAGCCCAGAAATAGACCCTCAACTCTATGGTCAACTAATCTTCGACAAAACAGGAAAAAATATCCAGTGAAAAAAGATAGTCTCTTCAACAATGGTATTGGGAAAATTGGACAGACACATGCAGAAAAATGAAACTGGATCATTTCCTTACATCACACACAAAAATAGACTCAAAATGGATGAAAGACCTCAATATGAGATAGAAATTCATCAAAATCCCTGAAGAGAACATTGGCAGCAACCTCTTCAACCTCAGCCGCAGTAACTTCTTCCTAGAAACATCACCAAAGGCAAGGGAAGCAAGGGCAAAAATGAACTATTGAGACTTCATCAAGATCAAAATCTTTTGCACAGCAAAGGAAACAGTCAACAAAACCAAAAGACAACTGACAGAATGGGAGAAGATATTCACAAATGACATATTGGATAAAGGGCTAGTACCCAAAATCTATAAAGAACTTTTCAAACTCAACACCCAAAGAACAAATAATCCAATCAAGAAAAGGGCAGAGGACATGAACAGACATTTCTGCAAAGGAGACATCCAGATGGCCAACAGACACATGAAAAAACCCTCAACATCACTCAGCATCAGGGAAATACAATCAAAACCACAATGAGATTCCACCTCACACCAGTCAGAATGGCTAAAATTAACAAGTCAGGAAAGGACAGATGTTGGTGAGGATGTGGAGAAAGGGGAACCCTCCTACACTGTTTGTGGGAATGCAAGCTGGGGCAGCCACTCTGGAAAACAGCATGGAGGTTCCTCAAAAAGCTGAAAATAGAGCTACCCTATGACCCAGCAATCGCACCCGGGGTATTTACCCTAAAAATACAAATACAGTGATCCGAAGGGGCACATGCACCTGAATGTTTATAGCAGCAATGTCTACAATAGCCAAACTATGGAAAGAAACTAGATGTCCATCAACAGATGAATGGATAAAGAAGATGTGGTATATATATACAATGGAATACCATGCAGCCATAAGAAGAAATGAAATCTTGCCATTTGCTACAACATGGATGGAATTAGAGGGTATTACTCTGAGCAAAGTAAGTCAATCAGAGAAAGACAATTATCCTATGATCTCCCTGATACAAGGAATTTTAGAGGCAGTGTGAGGGGTCTGGAGGGTAGGGAAGGAAAAAATGACACAAGATGGGATCAGGAGGGAGACAAACCATAAGAGACTCTTAATCTCACAAAACAAACTGAGGGTTGCTGGGGGGAGGGGCGTATGGAGAGGGTGGTTAGGTTATGGACATTGGGGAGGGTATGTGAAAGGGTGAGTGCTGTGAAATGTGTAAGCCTGACGATTCACAGACCTGGACCCCTGGGGCAAATAATACATTATATGTTAATAAAAATAATTAATAAAAAAAGAGAATTTCAGACCAATATCCCTGATGAATATGGATGCCAAGATTCCCAACAAGATCCTAGCTAATAGGATCCAACAGTACATTAAAAAGATTATTCACCATGGCCAGGTGGGATTTATCCATGGGATGCAAGTGTGGTTCAACATTCACAAATCAATCATTGTGATAGAACAAATCAATAAGAGAAGAAAGAAGAACCACATGGTCCTCTCAATTGATGCAGAAAAAGCATTTGACAAAATACAGCATCTGTTTCTGATTATACCTCTTCAAAGTATAGGGATAGAGGGAACATTCCTCAACTTCATAAAATCTATCTATGAAAAACCCATAGCAAATATCATTCTCAATGGCGAAAAGCCGACAACCTTCCCATTGAGATCAGGAACACAAGGATACCCACTCTTGCCACTGTTATTTGATACAGTTCTTGAAGTTCTAGCAACAGCAATCAGGCAACAAAAAGAAATAAAAGGTATTCAAATTGGCAAAGAAGTCAAACTCTCTCTCTTCACAGATGACATGATACTTTATATGGAAAAGACTCCACATTCAAACTACTAGAACTCATACAGCAATTCAGTAATGTGGCAGGATACAAAATCAATGTACAGAAATAAGCTGATTTTTTACACACTAGCAATGAAAATATAGAAAGGGAAATTAGAGAATTGGTTCCATTTCCTTTAGCACCAAGAACTATAAGATACCTTGGAATAAACCTAACCAAAGGGGTAAAGGATCTATACTTGAGGAACTGAACTACAGAATACTCATGAAAGAAACTGAAGAAGACACAAAAAGATGGAAAAGCATTCCATACTCATGGATCGAAAGAATAAACATTGTTAAAATGTCTATGATGCCCAGAGCAATCTATACTTTCAATGCTAACCTGATCAAAATTCCATTGGCATTCTTCAAAGTGCTAGAACAAATAATCCTAAAATTTGTATGGAAGCAGAAAAGACCCCGAATTGCTAAGGAAATGTTGAAAAAGAAAAACAAAGTTGGGGGCATCACACTGCCTGATTTCAAGCTTTACTACAAAGCTGTGATCGCCAAGACAACATGGTACTAGAACAAAAAACAGAAACATAGATCAATGCAACAGAGTAGAAAAGTCCAGATATGGACCCTCAACTGTATGGTTAAATAATCTCTGACAAAGCAAGAAAAAATATCTAGTGGGAAAAAAGACAGTCTCTTCAATAAAGGGTGCTGGGAAAATTGGACAGCTATGTATAGAAGAATGAAACTCAACCATTCTCTCACACCATACACAAAGATAAACTTGAAATGGATAAAAGACCTCAACGTGAGGCAGGAATTTATCAAAATTCTAGAAGAGAACATAGGCAGTAACCTCTTTGACATCGGTCATGACAACTTCTTTCAAGACACATCTCCAAAGGCAAAGGAAACAAAAGTGAAAATGAACTTTTGGGACTTCATCGAGATCAAAAGCTTCTGCACAGCAAAGGAGACAGTGAACAAAGATGCAACCCATAGAATGGGAGGAGATATTCGCAAATGACACTACAGACAAAGGGCTGTTATCCAAGATCTATAAAGAACTTCTCAAACTCAACACCCAAAAAAACAGATATCATGTCAAAAAATGGGCAGAAGACATGAACAGACACTTCTCCAAAGAAGGCATAAAAATGGCTAACAGACAAATGAGAAAATGTTCATCATCACTAGCCATCAGGGAAATTCAAATCAAAACCACACTGAGATATTACCTCACACCAGTTAGAATGGCCAAAACCCACAGGATAGCAAACAACAAGTGTTAGAGAGGATGTGGAGAATCTCTTACACTGTTGGTGGGAATGTAAGTTGGTGCAGCCACTTTGGAAAACTGTGGAGATCTCTCAAAAAATTAAAAGTAGAGCTACCCTATGACCCTGCAATTGCACTACTGGGTATCTAACACAAAGATACAGATGTAGTGAAAAGAAGGGCTATATGTACCCCTAAAATGTTTATATAAAAAACTTTTTAAAAAATTTTCATTTATTTATTTGAGAGAGAGAGAGCGCACTTGAGTCAGGGGGAGGGGCAGAGGTAGAGGGAGAAACAGACTGCCCGATGAGCAGGGAGCACGATGCAGGGTTCTATACCAGGACTGCGGGATCATGGCCTGAGCCGAAATCAAGAGTTGGAGGCCTAAGCAGCTGAGCCACCCAGGAAGCTTCCATTTGATTCTTTTATAATAAATAACTTATTCTCTATTGTGATTTTCTATTTGTTCATTCATTATGAGTGTATTTCCTTCAGATATTTGAGCATAATCATAATGGTTGTTTTATTTTTTTTTTTATTTTTTTTTTTTTTTAAAGATTTTATTTATTTATTTGTCAGAGACAGAGGGAGAGAGAGAGCGAGCAAGCGCAGGCAGACAGAGGCAGAGGGAGAAGCAGGCTCCCCGCCGAGCAAGGAGCCCGATGTGGGACTCGATCCCAGGACGCCGGGATCATGACCTGAGCCGAAGGCAGCCGCTTAACCAACTGAGCCACCCAGGCGTCCCCATAATGGTTGTTTTAAAACCTTTATTTGTTAATTGTAATATCCAAGTCACCTTGGGGTTGATTTCCAATGACTGTAATTTTTCTTTTTTAAATTTTTAAATTTTTAATTTTTTATTAACATATAATGTATTATTAGCCCCAGGGGTACAGGTCTGTGAATCACCAGGTTTACACACTTCACAACACTCACCATAGCACATAACTTCCCCAATGTCCATAACTCAACCACCCTCTCCCCCTCTCTTTTTTTTTTAACAGTAGGGCTTCTTCTTCTGCTTTTTAAAAAAATTTAATTTTATTTATTTATTTGTCAGAGAGAGAGAGAGCACAAGCAGGGGGAGTGGCAGTCAGAGGGAGAAGCAGGCTTCCTACAGGGAAGCCTGATGCAGGACTCAATTCCAGGTCCCTGGGATCATGACCTGAGCCGAAGGCAGATGCTTAACCGACTGAGCCACCCACGCTTCCCACTTCTCTTTCATTTGAGTCATATTTTCTTCTTTCTTCTATGCCTAGTAATTACGGATTATATCATGCATATCGTGCTTATTGTGAAGAGTGTGTTTTAGGGACTCTGGGTTCTGATATCTTATCATAAAGGGCATCGCTTTTTTGTCTCTGCAGGCAATTAACGTGGCTGATCATAAATTATAAATTCCCCTGTGCTTTGTAGCAACTAAAATTTCTGTTTAGGTCTTTTAGCCTTCTCTGGGTTTTTTGGTATTTGCCCAACATATGCTCAGCTTAGGGTTGGCTGGAGATTTGGGCAGAATTTATTCATAGAATTTGGGGCTTCCTCTCTGTAGCTCTCTGCTTTCCAGTATTTCTCCCTTAACTTTCCATCTGCCACTTTCCTGGATTTTGTCTTCTGATTTGTTTTTAAAATTTTTATTAACTTTTATTTTTTGAAAAGTTTTATTAATTTGTCTTACAGAGAGAGAGAGCGAGAGAGAGCACGAGCAGATGGGGCAGAGGGAGAGGGAGAGAATCTCAAGCAGGCTCTGCTCTCAGCGTGGAGTCTGACTTGGGGCTCCATCTCACGACCCTGAGATCAGGACCCCAGCCGAAGCCAAGATTCAGGTGCACAATGGATTGTGCCACCCGGGCACCCTTGTCTTCTGGTTTCTTAGCCAATAAGTTTTCTATAAAATCTTAGCCAGCTTTCTGTGGTATCAACTGGGGACTGCTTCAGGTAAAAGAACAGAAAAGAACAGGTAAAAGAACAGAAAAATGGTCAATTTTCCAGTGTCATACTTTTCCTCTAAATGATGATCACCTGCAGTTTCTGCCCACTTTTGGCCACTCTTAATTTTTTTTTTTAAGATTATTTATTTATTTATTTATTTGACCGAGATCACAAGTTGGCAGAGAAGCAGGCAGAGAGAGAGGAGGAAGCAGGCTCCCTGCTGAGCAGAGAGTCCGATGCAGGACTCGATCCCAGGACTCTGGGATCATGACCTGAGTTGAAGGCAGAGGCTTTAACCCACTGAACTTTTGGCCACTCTTAAATGGATTCATGTGCTGTTTTTTGTGTTTTGTCCAAAGTTTATAATTGTTATTTTGAGAAGATTGATCTAGTATGAGCTACTCTGCTATTTCTAGAAATGGAACCTTATTATCTATTGTTGCCTAATGATTTTATGGGTTGATTCCTTATTTGTTTTATTAAAATAGTATGGTAAAGCCTCTGGTAAGCAATGTTTAGTTCAGCATCAGAAATGCTTCCAGTAATTAATTAATTAAACCTCATTCTAAAAAGAATTCAAGTTGGCTATAAGCACATGTATACATTTGCAACATAATATTAAATTTGACAGAAGAAACTGTCGTATCAAAATTTTGTTACTTAGCCAAAAATGTATTTGATAAAGGTTTTCTGATTTTAACATGTCCATGTGTCTAGTGATGTATTTTCCATGTGAGTAATATAAGACTAGGTGCATTATAATTAATTTATAATTTCTTATCTAAGGAAAGCGGTCCTAAGCTGCTTTTTTTTAAATTTTATTTTTTCAGTATTCCAAGATTCATTGTTTATGCACCACACCCAGTGCTCCATGCAATAAGAGGGCTTCCAGTATTTAAAGATAGTTAATAGTAATAATAAAAGTACAGTAGTTGGACACCCGGGTGGCTCAGTCAGTTAGGCGTCTGCCTTCAGCTTGGGTTGTGATCCCGGGGCCTGGGATGGAGTCCCACATTGGGCTCCCTGCTCAGCAGGGAGCCAACTTATCTCTTTCCCTCTCCCTCTGTGTGTGCTCTCTGTCTCTTACTCTCTCTCAAATAAGTAAATAACATCTTAAAAAAAAAAAAGTACAGTAGTCTTAAAATAATGATTTAATAAATATGTTGTAGGTACAAGAATCTGAGGAATGTTTCTTTGAAAACTGGATAGTTTCCACAGAAAAAAGTTTTAGAATAACTGAAAAAATTCAAGAATCTTTTCCCAGTGATTTTTTTTTTTTCTATTTCCTTGGAAAAATATAAACTCTTCTTACTTTGCCTACTTCTAGACTTAATCCTCCAGAATCCTCTTTATATTAATTTGTGCAAAGCACAGATGCTAAAATAGATACTAAACTTTGTAGAAAACTATGGTAAAAGAGTAGAGTTGGGCCTAAAAAATAGAGAATTTTCATTATTCTAGGGCATGATCTCAGAAAGATTCTCCTTATCTTTCTTTACCAAAGAGACCAAAAATAAATGTTTATGGGCTTTAAAAAATTCCATTTTAATTTTCTCCACATTATAGAACATCATCCTGTAAAAAAAAACTATAATGTTTTCCTTGGTTAATTTATCATTCCATTTGATTGATGAGTACTTAGGTCCTCATGGACTAAGGTTAGTACTGTTATAGTACTATTGCTAGGCGACAGGGAAAGAGGATGCTGAGTAACTGCATATCTCTGCTCAGTAATAAATTCTGAGGTGCTAAGGCTCTCAACCTGGTATTTCAACATGGTTAAACTTACCTGGGAGACAAAGATTTGTGGGCAACTCTAGATCCCTTGCTTTTAAAGATCACATTTCCTAATGAGACTCCCCTTCAAGACCTTCTTATTAACATAAGACAATTATTTATATTGTATTTTATAGAAGCTTGAATATTAATTCAAAATTTTTAAATGATTAGAATTTTAACAAGCAATAAAAAACAAGTATTATAATATATAATAAATATAATTTATTAATAAAAATAAATATTATTAGTAAATAATATATAATAAAATAATATTTTTGAGAACTCAAATACATGTTACTTAATTTTCTTTACCCAACACCAGTATTTTCTTTTCTTTTAAAGATTATATTTATTTATTTGACAGAGAGAGCATAGGCAGGGAGAGTGGCAGGAAGAGGGAGAGGGGGAAGCAGGCTCACCGCAGAGTAGGGAGCCCAATATGAGGCTAGATCCCAGGACCCTGAGATCATGACCTGAGCTGAAGGCAGATGCTTAAATGACTGAGCCACATAGGTGCCCCCCCCAGTATTTTCTTATATAATGAAACAGTAAACGATTTCTTTGAAGCACATGCTGTGTGGCCAAAGACAACAAATGTCATTTACAAGAGGTAATCCATTTGAAGAAGAAGAGGATAAGATATTCTCTGAAGTGGCCACTAGTAAGTTTTTTCCAGGTCCTATTCCTACACTATCCTGACAAATGACTGACCTCCGAGAAGCTTGAAAAAGTTGTGTACTCCAAATTACGAAAAGTATCTAACAAAAATATGAGACTTTTAGCTTTATGAAAGGTGTAAATTTTCTGATACATGTAAATAAACATTTTATTATTTGATCCAAACATGAAAGCTTTCATTAGTTATCAGTATGTGCTTTGTTGTGCTTCTAAATTTTTTAAAAAATATTATTCTGGTTTATGTAATTCTGGATTGATGTTTTGTTGTATTTCCTCATTAACATTAAGCAAAGGGCATTGATTTTTAGTTGTGTTTGGAGATTATAGAGTGAAAAGAAATCTAAATGTTTCCTTATGAAGTGTCTGGGAAACAACTTTGGGGTAAAAAAATAACTAAAGACAAGGATTTTCTTCAAATCCACTCATCATAACTCGCCAGTTAACTGAGTTATTTCCTGGCTCTTTATCACGGCATGTTAGGTCCCAGACCCTGGGTCGAAGTTTGGCAGGATACAGTGGGAGTAAAGCTGGATAAAATTTACTAGTGGCTACATAAGATAATGTCTTACCCTCTTCCTTTATTGCTTCTACAAATGGATTGCCTCTTACAAAAGACATTTGTTGTCTTTGGCCACCCAGCATGTGCTCCAAGGAAATACTTTTTGTTTCATTTTGTAAAAATATATTGGCATTGGATAAAAAGAATTAAATAACTTATGTATTTTGTGTCCTTGACAAAAGTTATGAAATGACGGTGACATCAGGGAAGACAGCTTAGGGTAAGTCAGAAGACAGTGATGGGGCTCCCTTTTCCTTTTCATTTACTTTTAGTCTTTATTTTAATTAGTTTATTTTTATTTAAATTCAATTTGCATATAATGTATTATTGTGGGGCTTCCATTTTCTAAAATACTTATTTTACATGGGCTTGATAGAGCCACACGGACCTCATAAGAAAATTTTAACATCCCTCTCATTCCCTTGTTTTCTGTCAATATGGAACAGATGAAAGATATGATGGAATTGGATTTTCAAATAACCAATCAGAAAGCCTTTTTTCTCCTTTCTTTTTACCAAAGGAAATTTCTGTTAGGGCTACAAGAAACAAATCATTTGGATCAAGGTAGAAAATAAAAGTTTGAGAAGAGAACCAGTATTATTATAACTATGCTCATAGATATTTTAATTATGTCAACCCACTTGAAGGCATTTTCCATACTGTCCTAGTGAGACCAGCCATATGGATGGAAGATGACCTCATTTCCTCCAGAATCACTGTGTGCCCAAAAGCCATCTTATTGGTATAGTTACTTGGCATTTATTCTTGTGGGGTAAGGACACCTAGGATACAAGACACAAATCATCACTCATGGAGCTAATTCTACAGGTTTATAAAAAGAGATTCATCTTTAAAAGGTTGTGAGTACAAATATTCCAAGTAACAAAAATAATAAAAACAGCTAACATGATATGTTGTGCATGAAGCTAAAGATTTTATTATACTATCTTATTCTATCCTCATACCCCACAAGTATCATTAGTATGCCTTTTTAAAAATGGGGACACAAAGTCTTACATGATTTGGCTGATGTCACACATAATGTAGAGGACCTAGGTTGTAATTTTAGGTCTGTCCTTCTGTAAAGTTCTCTTCAGTAACTGCCATATCCTACTATTTATTTATTGGTAAAATTTATCAAATTCAATTGACTCATCATATTATTCAAAATAATATGACTAATGTAGAAAACTGAATTGAATGAGCTAGTTTATATGGAGACAGCAAGAAGTTACTCCTATGAAACTTGCTTTAATTTAAATGTCTACTTACAAGCAGACAGTAGATAATCTATTGTGTGGCAATTTTCAAGGTGTGGCCTGGAGATCCCTGGAGGTCACTGATACCTTTTCAGGCACATGTGTGGTCAAACTTATTTTCATATTAAGATGAAGATATTATTTATTTCTTTAAAATATTTATCTGAGGAGTATACATTGGAGTTTTCCAAAGGGTATATGGTGTGATATAACAGATTGAAAGCAGAAGGAAATGTGAGAATATGTCTGCAGTCTATAAAGTTAGACATCAAAGGAAATCTACAAAAAGATAAAGCAATTCTAGTCTCCTCAGTAAATAATTTCTTTTGTTTTAGAAAATATAATTATTTTTGCATAAATATATATTTATGTTAACATTTAATGGGTTTAAAAGTTTGAAGTGTGTGGGAACCACTGCTCTAGTATAACTTAAAATTTGGATGGAAATGGTTGTTGGGTTTAATTGTCAAAGATTATTTCTCCTTTTCTTTCCATTGATCTCTAGCAGAGGAACTAGAATCTTGAAAGGAATTTCTCAGTGCAAGGTGGGGCTGTGGAATCTTGTATACATTTTCCTGGGACAGCAGACACCTCTCTGATGATCTTCCCTGCTCATAATGTCTCTCAGAGTGACAGGACCCTGGCAACCATGGTTGTGTTACAGATACCAATTCCTTGTCTGCGTTAGTTGGGACAGGGCAACTGAAGTTGTGCCAATTAGGTTCTTTTTTCTTTATGGCTGCAACTGAGGTGGTGAAAACTTGAGCAGTGGGGAAGTACCTAGAGAAAGATGGTCTGAAGAGACAGAAGAAACAAATGTACTGAGAGAAAGAGGGAAGAGAAATGGAAGGGGAGTACTGTCTGTGTTCCCAATGGGTCTTTGTTCTAGACCCTTTGAAAGCTTGGCTGCTTTCATGTCTCTGGAATTTGTGAATTACCCCTATAACCTTGGAATACATTTTCTCTTTCAATTAATTAACTTAGCACAAGTTGACTTCTGGTATTATCAACCAAACAGATCTTTACTAAAGCACTTAATTTCTGTAAAGCTGAAATTCTTGTGCAGTTGGGTATGTTACTCTTATTTAAAGATACAACTGAAAATATGTCAGAAAAAATTGAAAGTAATTTGTTGTAAGAGACCATTAATAAGAAAATAGGTCAAGTCATCCCTGTTTGAATTTCAGCAGTGTTTATAATCATCACTGGCTTCAGAAGGGCAAGCAAAACATGATAGATAGACAATTGAGGAACATCTGTTTTTTATTGCTCTACCTGGTTACCTAGGAGTCTCTAGTCACTGCTCTGCTGAATTAGAGTGTAGTTGTGTGAATGCACATCACAGACAGATCTTCTGGCCTAATCACTTCATTTTAGTATTACATTTTAGTTTTTAGTAAACTCTGAATGGCCACTTCTGCCATGTTTACTGCTGTCTTGCCAAGGGCTTAGACTTAGATCAGTGCCTGGGACAGTGCGAGCACTCAGTCAGTATTTAGAGAATGAATAAATACGTGATCATTTTAAATAGTCATATAAGAGGATCACAGACCAAATACTATATGAGTTAACATCTTATTAAAATTTTATTTTGATTTTTACTTTTAAGTTCAGATTTGAAACGCAATTTTCACTGAGATAAAACAGCATTCTTTTTTCTCATCATAAGCATTTTCCTAGCATCTCTCCTCCCCAACCCCCCCTCCTTCCCTCTCTCTCCCGCTCGCTCTCTCTCTCTCAATCTCTCCCTGTCACACACACACACACACATATACCCACACACAGCATCCAGAGTCTTGCTGCTGGAAGCAACATCACTCCCTTCCTTGACTCTAGTCAATCCTAGCAGAATTTTCTCCTTTTTAAGTCCTTTTTAAGGTTCTGTGTGGTTTAGTGATAAGACGATAAGTGATAAGATGCTACAACGCTTGTATGATGGGGATTAGCAGAAGATTAAAATAGAATGAGTGACTGAAACCAGATCAAGGAAAGATCTGAAGTCCAAGCTGAGGAGTTCAGGCTTTATCTTATGAACATTAGGATATCCTAGAAGAGTATTACATGTTCTTTGACTCTCTGACTTCTTTTTACTGGAAGAAATGCATCTTTTAGAAGATTAATAGGGCATAAGGCCTTATTATGCAGAATGGATTGGAAACTGAAAACCAATGGCTGAGAAGACAGTTAGGGGCTATTACAGCAGTTCCCCCCTTATCTGTGGGAAATACATTCCCAGATCTCCAGTGGATGTCTGAAACCATCGATAGAACTAAACCCTATATATACTATGTTTTTTCCTATGCAGACATACCTATGATAAAGTTTAATTTATAAGTTAGTCAAAGTAAGAGATTGACAACAATAATAAAATAGTACAAAATAATAATATACTGTAATAAAAATTATGTGAATATGGTGTCTCTCCCTCTTTCTCAAAATGTCTTATTGTAGTGAACTCATCCCCCTTCTTGTGATGATGTGAAATGATAAAATGCCTGTAATGAGATGAAGTAGGGTGAATGATGTAGGCATTGTGACATAGTATTAGGCTACTATTGACCTTCTGATTGTATGTAGGAGGATCATTTGCTTCTGTATGGTGGTTGACCATGGGCTAACTGAATCCATGGAAGACAAAACCTCAGATAAGGGACTACTTGTATTATGGTCTGGGTATGGAGTACTAAAGATACTATTTATTTATTTATTTATTTTTAAAGATTTTATTCATTTATTTGACAGAGAGAGATCACAAGTAGGCAAAGAGGTAGGTGGGGGGGGCGGGGAAAGCAGGCTCCCTGCTGAGCAGAGAGCCTGATGTGGGCCTTCATCCCAGGACCCCGGGATCATGACCCGAGCTGATGGCAGAGGCTTAACCCACTGAGCCACCCAGGCGCCCAAGATACTATTTAGTTTCTTCTGACAATGACTATGAAAAAAGGTAGTTGGAGATTCATCATGTACCTCTAGAGTACAGAAGGAGAAGCAGCACTGTATTTTTTTTCTCAAGAATTTTGTGCTCTGAGCAGAGCATAGATAGGACATATAAGTGGGATTTAGGAGTTGATATAATTATATACTTTCTGCATTGTAAGAGTTTCATGCCTCCATGATATTGCTATTATTATTTCATCTTCCTGGAATGTCATCATCCTCACCCTCACCCTCACCCAGTCAAAATCTTCCTCATCCTTTAGGTCCATTTCCTCTCTGTCACCTCCCTTGATCTGCTAATCAGAATTAAGATCTCATTCCTCCTACCTTCTACAGAAATAACTATCTTCTTCAGTGGACTCTTACTCCATTATGCCTTCTATAGTATCCATCTCCCACTACAATATGGACTCTTAGAGAAAAGGGACCATGATGGACCCGACTTTGGATCCCCCACAGTGTCTAATCCATGGCTTTGTACTTAGAAGAAAATGAATTTTGTATAGGATACACTTTGTGGCATGTTTTCAAAATGAAGTAAAAGTTTTGCCTATATTCTTTGCAGCTGAGAAGCCATTAAATAGGGCACTTTATTTATGTACAGTGGTCACAACATTGCAAAAATGTAAATTATTTCAGTTAAAGTTGTGAAAATCATATACTTCGTGTTTGCACCTACCAGTTTCCAACCTACTGGGCAGGTTTGGATGACTTGCATAGCTATTCTCTTTCCTAAATGTTAACTTCTTTCCTAAATGTTAACTAAACACCAAGATTATAGAGTAAAAGTGGTGAAGTGGTTGCTTCACAGCTGAATCCCACCTTTTCAAGCTCCCTGCTTCTTTGGGAGATTAAATGACATGTAATTTAACTGTGTGGGTCTAGCAAGGCTTACTCTAAATGGTGTACATGATTTGGAAAGGTTCATTAGTCAGATCTAATGACTTGACTACACCCTTCAAAACATGGGGGATTAGGACTCATTCAGTGAAATGAATTGGTACGCAGGAGTAGGTTCATGACTCAGATGGCATAAATGCCTTTTACAAGTGTTTAGCAGAGGAAAAGGAGGTACTGACTCTGGACTTGCATTTATGTAGTCTTTCATCCAAACCCTGTGCCTTAAAGCACTTTGTTCCTCTAACAAATTATTCAGCGTTTAAATACAACTCCTGTCCATTCTGGGTAGAGTAGAAGTGAAGGCAGATTTTAATATGAGATTGGGTATGCTGTGGAGGCCTACTGCTCTACTCAATTGCCTCCTGGATACAGAGATCCTAAACTCTTCTATATGAGATTGAGGGAAAATTACACTGTACAGCATTATTGAGTTATATTCAAACTTATTTCTTGGGGCTTAATAAACATGAAACAGAAAAGATTCTTAAACTGCAAGGCTGAAACTGCAGAACACCCTGACCATTGGAGCAGAGACCAACTTTTCTCTGGAGCTCAAAATTTCCTTCCATCCCAAAAGAGGGAAGGAAAAGGAAGTCCTATTTCTTGTATCTCCTGCTTTCTTCCTTTGTTCTCAAATTCAGGATGTTTTAGGCAGCAACCAATATATGAGCACAGAAAAAAACCTTCATGAATTGTTTTTTTAGAAGCGGCTAATGTCTGGTTGTCCTTGACTGTTTAATCATTATAAATACTTTACCCTACACACAGGCTGTGGGCAGTAGCGTCTTCCATGGAAGTAGTTAGAGAAGGTCAAGGGAACAGGTGTCCACTTTATTTCTGCAATTTGGCAAAGTCTGTCGTGTTTACTAGTGAGTAGACTCTCAATATTCATTTTTTTTTCTAAATCTAAGCACCATTTTGTCCTCAGCTTAGCAGAACAAATGGAACAACTGTTGTCTTTGGAGAGCTACTGCTCTGAGGATTCTTATTCAAAGTATACTCAACAAATTATTAATTCCAGAGTAGCATTAATTAATTTATGGAGGACACTGAAAAATATGTTTATTATCTTATTCTAAACATGAGTAATTCAGCCATTAATGCATGTGTTCATTCAAGCAATATTTATTGAGGGGCTATAATATGCCAGACACTGTTCTAGGTCCTGGATATACAGCAGAGAACACAGACTTGAAGTGCACAGATCATGAATCAAAGGCGGTTGAGTGGTACTCTAGTCTGACTCTTTATTTTACAAATGAGGAATCTGGGATTGCCCATCTTTTGGGTATTGTAGTTATGGATAAGAAATTTTAACGTGGGCAGCAAGTGGGATGGGGGAAGGAATCCCACCCAATAACTAAATGCAAGAGTAAAACAGAATTTGAAAAATCATTTCCATTAGACTGAATCAAATTTAGAATAAAAAGGAAGCATCTTCTTTTACCTGTAATGCTATAAAACCTACTTCAAAGCAGAAGAGACATATTATGTATTGAAGCTAATACTAATGAAAAAAATAGCATTTCAGTAACATCTAGTAAGTGGTTACTGGATGTGTAGCAAAGTTCTTTCGCTTATATGACCTTATTTAATCCTTCAACTATCCCATGAAATAGGGATTATAGTTCTCATTTTACAGATGGGACAACTGAGTCTAAGAGACTAAGTAATCTGGTAAATAAAGGATAGGATCATGTCGTCTGAGGCAGATTTTCTGATGCATAGCCCAGCACTCTTTGTACTGTGCCATACCGCACAGTACTCCTACCACCTAGGCATGTATAGAACCACAAAAGACCCTGAATAGCCAAAGCAATCCTGAAAAAGAAAAGCAAAGCTGGAGGCACTACAATTCTGGACTTCAAGCTATATTACAAAGCTGTAGTGATCAAGACAGTATGGTATTGGCACAAAAACAGACATATAGATCAATGGGACAGAATAGGAAACCCAGAAGTGGACCCATAACTATATGGTCAATGAATGAATCTTCTTCTTTAAAAGATAGACTAATTGATTGATTGATTGATTGATTGACTGATTGTAGGACAGGGGAAGGGCAAAGGGACAGGAAGAGAGAGAATCTCAAGCAGACTCCCCATTGAGCATGGAGGGCTCAATCCCAAGACCCTGAGATCATGAGCTAAGCTGAACTCAAAAGTCAGTGGCTCAACTAAGCCACCAAGGTGTTCCTATGGTCAATGAATCTTTGACAAAGCAGGAAAGAATATCCAATGGAAAACAGTTTCTTCAACAAATGGTGTTGGGAAAATTGGACAACAACATGCAGAAGAATGAAACTGGCTCACTTTCTCACACCATACACCAAAATAGACTCAAAATGGATGAAAGACCTAAATGTGAGATAGGAATCCATCAACATCTGAGGGAACATAGGCAGCAACCTCTTTGACCTTGGCTGTGGCAACTTCTGGCTAGACAGGTTTTCAAAGGCATGGAAAACAAAAACAAAAATGAAGTATTGGGACTTTATCAAGATAAAAAGCTTTTGCATAGTAAAAAAAACAATCAATATTAAAAGGCAACCCACAGAATAGAAGATATTTGCAAATAATA
The DNA here is from genome assembly GCF_010015895.1 of Lontra canadensis. Lineage (NCBI taxonomy): Eukaryota > Metazoa > Chordata > Mammalia > Carnivora > Mustelidae > Lontra > Lontra canadensis. The sequence goes on from NW_022631008.1 coordinate 6,093,580, forward strand.
TGTCTGATAAAGGGTTAGTATAAAAATATATAAAAACTTACCAAACTCAATACCAGTGCGGACAAGGCATGGGGTTTTGAGCAGGCCAACAGATGGGAAGCTCAGGGTAGGAAGAAGACTGTTGAAGAATCTATTTCCAGTGAGTGGACTGTTGAAGACCATTCTTTCCAATTAGTTTAATGGCCAAAAAGATTTTACTTTCCAAAAAAAGACTTTTTTATGGCAACTCAGATTTATGGGCTGGCCATTTTCTGATTTATCTGAAGAATGTGCCGACAGTCTAAGATTTCCCAGTAAGATCAAAAAACCTGACACTAGAATCATCAAGGACTAATCATTCCTAGAACCCCAGATCCCTTTCTGGGGATTCTTTGATCTTCTTGTGGAAGACTTTGCTTTGGAGCTACAGGAAAAGAAGACTGAACCCTTTGTGAAGTGAGTTGGTTTATAATGGGAAGTTTATGATCAAATGACTTGTTGACACACATGTCTTGAAAGCAACATTTTTTTTTTTTTGTTTGATGTTTTCTATTATTCACCAAGGCCTATTCCTTTAGGAGTCACAATGACCAGATATATCTAAAATATGTACAATTGAATATTTCAAACCTTCTAAAAACAGTAGGGGATGCTGAATCCTAACATCCATTCGGGTGGGTAATGGGGGCTGTCAAAGCAGACTTTGCCTGCATCTGAAAAATTCATTCAGTCACAGTCACAGCCATGGAAGAATGAGCCCAATTTTGGTTTTCTGATTTCAATTTTAGGAACCTTCAGAGTTGGCCTAATTATACTTATTCCTAATTTGTAAGGCAAAGTTCTAACTTCTTCTCTTCCTTTTCACCAAATATTGGCATTGTGCTTCTAATACAAATCTTTCATACATGATCCCTACTTCAGCCAGAGTAAATGGGTAAAAAGCTCTGTTAGGAAAGGATTAAAAGCTTCATAGAGTTGAGCCACACCATTTAATCAGACTCTTTTTGTTGTGTTGAGATCCAAAGTATGTGTTGAACAGAAGTGCTGCCACAGCTTCTTAGGAAGAAGGCTGGAGGGAGACTAAAATTTTAGGGCCATCCACTTTTTTCTTTTTATGATGCATAGAGGGACTTGTCTAACAAGTCTTTATAGAAAATAGCTTATGCAACAGGGGCCAGCTGGTAAGTCATCTAAACCAGGCCTAGTCCTGTGGGAGGGAAGTTTTGTTGCTCCTATTATGGCATACTTCTTGTATTTTTGGTGTTTTCACTGGAAGACTATAGAGACTATACATATAGGCAAACATACTCTGAGTTTTGCTTACCTTTCTGCCACACAGTTCTGTAATCCCAGAAGTGATCCTTTAAATTTTCTTTGCTTGGATTATCTCGACTGAAAGATGAGGATAATAAAATCAACTCACTTCGAGTTATTGAAAAAGGTTGTAACAAAAGTCATACTTTAAGTAAGGGATAACTTGGGTTAGAGTAAGTCTGCTGTTAGTTCTGCATTCTTTTATTACCAAGGCTCTGTCTGCCCCCCCCCCCTTTTTTTCCTTGAAATGTTTATGGAATAGATCAGTTCAAATTAGGTTAGGCTGCATATAAGAGCAAAATCCAAATAACATAAAAATCCATTAGTTCACAATTTTCATTCTCAAGATCACCTCATAACCCTAAGATGGCTGCTGAGGGGCAAGACATCTTAACTGTACTGCAGGCTGGAAACAAGAGGAAAGGCATACGTATAGTCAGAAAGGATCCTGCCCTGCTGAGTTAGTTCCCTTACGGCAGGATTCCCAGGAGTTCCAAACAATTTTTCCATTTATGTCTTATTGGCCATTAGATACATGACAATACCCAGCTTCTAGAGAGTCTGGAAAATGTGACATTTTAGCTGGCTGGCTTGCCATCCCAAGTAAAATAAGCACTCTGTTGCTAAGGAGGAAAGGGAAAAGTGGAGGTAGGGATAAAGAATTAGCACTCTTGGGGAGGAGTCAAGATGGTGGAGAAGTAGCAGGCTGAGACTACTTCAGGTAGCAGGAGATCAGCTAGATAGCTTATCTAAAGATTACAAACACCTACAAATCCAACGGGAGATCGAAGAGAAGAAGAACAGCAATTCTAGAAACAGAAAATCCACCACTTTCTGAAAGGTAGGACTGGCGGAGAAGTGAATCCAAAGCGACGGGAAGATAGACCGCGGGGGGAGGCTCCGGCTCCCAGCAAGCGGCGGAACAACGGAGCACAAAATCAGGACTTTTAAAAGTCTGTTCCGCTGAGGGACATCGCTCCAGAGGCTTAACCGGGGTGAAGCCCACGCGGAGTCACGCAGGGTCTCCTGTGGCCTCAGGTCCCGCAGGGTCACAGAAGGATCGGGGGTGTCTGAGTGTCGCAGAGCTTGCAGGTATTAGACCGGGGAAGCCGGCTACAGAGACAGAGCTGAGGAGTGAACTCTCAGCTCAGGGTTACCTTGAACACGTCGCAGGCTCGGTGAGCTTGGAGTGCGGCCGGAGGCCAGGGTGACGGGAGTAATTGGGCGCTGTTCTCTGAGGGCGCACTGAGGAGTGGGGGCCCCGGGGTCTCGGTCCCTCCAGGCCGGAGACTGGGAGGCCGCCATCTTCATCCCCGTCCTCTGGAACTCTACGGAAAGCGCTCAGGGAACAAAAGCTCCCGAAAGCAAACCCGAGCGGATTGCTCAGCCCGGCCCCTGGTAAGGGCGGTGCAATTCCGCCTGGGGCAAAGACACTTGAGAATCACTACAACAGGCCCCTCCCCCAGAAGATCAACAAGAAATCCAGCCAGGACCAAGTTCAGCTACCAAGGAGTGCAGTTTCAATACCAAGGGGAGCAGCAGAATTCCAGAGGAGAAAGCAAAGCACGGAACTCATGGCTTTCTCCCCATGATTCTTTAGCCTTGCAGTTAATTTAATTTAATTAAACGACATATCAGATAAAGGGCTAGTGTCCAAAATCTATAAAGAACTTAGCAAACTCAACACCCAAAGAACAAATAATCCAATCAAGAAATGGGCAGAAGACATGAACAGACATTTCTGCAAAGAAGACATCCAGATGGCCAACAGACACATGAAAAAGTGCTCCATATCACTCGGCATCAGGGAAATACAAATCAAAACCACAATGAGGTATCACCTCACACCAGTCAGAATGGCTAAAATGAACAAGTCAGGAAATGACAGATGCTGGCGAGGATGTGGAGAAAGGGGAACCCTCCTCCACTGTTGGTGGGAATGCAAGCTGGTGCAACCACTCTGGAAAACAGCATGGAGGTTCCTCAAAATGTTGAAAATAGAGCTACCCTATGACCCAGCAATTGCACTGCTGGGTATTTACCCTAAAGATACAAACATAGTGATCCAAAGGGGCATGTGCACCCAAATGTTTATAGCAGCAATGTCTACAATAGCCAAACTATGGAAAGAACCTAGATGTCCATCAACAGATGAATGGATAAAGAAGATGTGGTATATATACACAATGGAAATCTGTGCAGCCATCAAAAGAAATGAAATCTTGCCATTTGCGACGATGTGGATGGAACTAGAGGGTATCATGCTTAGTGAAATAAGTCAATCGGAGAAAGACAACTATCATATGATCTCCCTGATATGAGGGAGAGGAGATGCAACATGGGGGGTTAAGGGGGTAGGAGAAGAGTAAATGAAACTAGATGGGATTGGGAGGGAGACAAACCATAAGTGACTCTTAATCTCACAAAACAAACTGAGGGTTGCTGGGGGGAGGGGGGTTGGGAGAGGGGGGGTGGGGTTATGGACATTGGGGAGGGTATGTGCTATGGTGAGTGCTGTGAAGTGTGTAAACCTGGCGATTCACAGACCTGTACCCCTGGGGATAAAAATATATTATATGTTTATAAAAAATAAAAAAATTTAAAAAACAGAATTAGCACTCTTTGCTTTAGTCTACTCTTTTGATGTCCAAACATTCATGTGTACTATTCCTCTATATTGAACACAGTCACTCTAAATAGATCCTCAAGGAAATGGAAATTTAGGATGGATATATGTTTAGGTTGGGTTTTTGAAAGCAGTAAGAATCCCGTTATTATTAAAGATGGAACAATTTTGGTTATGACACCTATAGTGAAAGAGATACTTAAATGATTACCCATACAAGTCCTAGTGAGTGAGTGGCTATCGTGAGAAATCATTATGGAGGGCACATGAGAATATGAGACCTTTGGGTTTGGCTTACTGCTTCAAAGTGTCCTGGAAAACTTAAAAAACAAAAACAAAAGCTTCAAGTTTTAAATTCTTAACTAAATGAATGGCCAGAGGACCAAGACATTTCTAAGGTTGTTCTGAACAGTTGTTGTTTTTGAATCTCATAGCAAAGGATTTATGTAGCTGAAAATCATATCTAGGCTCTAATTCTTTGAGTTCCTGAACTACATTATAGCTTGAATTTATACTCTTGCCAATTCTAAGTAAAGGTTAGGGCATTGGTAAGGAAAGTGGGACTTCTAAGAATTCAAATGAGGATATTTGGGATGAACTGGATGACTGAGCACCTTAAACTCACAAACTTTATCATTATTATTATTATTATTACCAATTACTACATTGCTCAGTGTTTTTAGCTGTAGACAACAGAATCCACAATGGCTAATAAGGGCATGACCCAGAAGTTTGCAATAGCTATGCTCACATTTCACTTGCCATAACCTAGTCATATGATCTCATCTAACTGCAGGGGAAATGCAGTCTTTAGTTGGATAGTCATGTGCCCAAGTAAAACTTCTGATACTATAAAAGGCAGGATGAATATTGAAGAAACCATTGGTGGTATTTCTGTTAACTGAGAATATAGAAAGAGCAAGTTGAGTAAGGAAGCTGTGGGCAGGAATAAAATAAGTTAGGCTTGGGAAATATTGAGGTTAAAAACCTGTGCCATGTCTAGAATGATGATCTAGTGAGATGGGTATGGGAAAAAAATCTTGCCCAGGAAGAGCCGAATGGGAAAAGAAGGCCAAAATTGAAGGACGAAGTGGAGGAAGCAGGGTCTCTGGAAGAAACTAAGAAAGAGCAGACTGAGAAGTAAGAGGAGAATTAGAAGATTGTACCTGTCTCCAAAGTCAAGGTGAGAGTTTAAGGAAGGAGGCAGTTATAGAAGATGGTGTGAGGAGGTAATTTGATTTGTCCATTGTTGACTCAGTAGAGTGATGGGGGCTGAAAGCAAACTATGGTCAGTGGAACTGTGGATGGGGGTGAAGAAACAGAACTGTGAAGAATAGATAGGCAGCCAGAAAATGGCAGCAGGTGAGTTGAAAGAAAGTTTATCTTGGGAATAGGAACTCTTGATCATCTCTGTAGGATGAGGGCATTGCTTTAAGGGAGGAGAGACTGAAATGAAGAGAGAATACTAATGGTGTGATGTTTGCATGGTAGATGGGGTGATGTAAAAATTCAGGATGGATCTGTTCACGGAAGGGAGTAGGGTCACCTCTTCCTCCAGGACAAAAAGGCAGATGATAACAACTCATAAAGGAAGTGAAGATACACTGAGAAGGAAAGAAAGGCTTCCCAAACACAGGTTTCCCCAGCCATCTGAAAGTAGAGTGCTCCTGTGAAAACTTTTATAAACTGAAATGAGGCAAAGGAAAGAAACAATTACCATCAATTAATATGGAAAAAAAAATGGTTGAGTGTTTCCAGAGCCACAAAATAACCTTTCTTAGACTTTTCTGATACCTTAGGATGTGTCTTGCTTATGGAGGCACAAAATAAATGGAGATGAAGCACAGACACTCACAGATACAGTTCAAAGCTGTGGTGCTTGATGCTGAGATGCTGAGTGTGGTTTCTGGGGAAGGAGGTTGGGGGTACATCTCTTGCTGCTTGGGGTACCTCTATAATGGCTCACTACAAAACAGACACTCAATGCTATTTTCATTTTTTGCCTTTTTTTGTATAAGTGAAAATCCTCTTTAAATTTATTTTAGTCAGTGAAAACGATACTAATGTAGGTCTTTCCTAAAAGCAAAGTGGTATAACACAAATTTTTGAAAAGTGATGGATACCTGAAATAATTTCTACTGGTATTTGAATTTATGGATCTTGGTGCTGGTGCATTTTCAATGTCTGTAAGACACTCAGATATAGGAGACCTAGCTTCAAACAGCTCAATTCCCCAGCATATGCTCCAATTTTGAGCTGAGAATGATCTCCTTTTCTGAAGCTCTACAAGCAGGAGATGGGTAAGGGAGAGTCTAGAGACATCTTAGAACAAATTCCAGGATGTAGGAAAGGGCAGAAGAAGGAGAAATGGTGGTTGTTTTGTTTTGTTTTGTTTTTCCAGGAGGCACCTTGGTTTATCAGACTGTAGCAGCTGGCCTCTAGAGAGTTTTGAGTGCCAGGGTCTCACTGACCCTGAAGCTCCTTCTGGAATAAAGGAAAAAATTGGGACCCTCCCAAGAAGAAATCTCAGCAATGGACTAAATTTGTTAAATGGAGCTTAAAAAAATTTCTGATGTGGATGGTAAAATCATTATTGGAGGCCATCAGAGACCTTCCATGAGTCATTGTTTAATGATTTCCAGCAGGATTACAAAGGATTTAAAAGTAAGCTTGAAGCTATTGAGAGCAAATAGTGTGCCAAGAATATGAGAGTGGTTTGGGTTTTGGACTCTATGAAAACTGTGTTGTTAATTTAGAAAAAAACACAAACTGGATTCCTAAGGCTCTGGAAGTCTTTTTCCTAATGTTATTTGTCTTCTCTCAGCACGATATTTGACATTTAAACAAAGGCTAAGCAGAAGAGGTAGCTGTCTACAACCTAGTAGACCAGATCATCTCTGAAGAGTCTGGCAGATCCAAGAAGTAAAAACTTGTAGCAATTTGGATGAATCATTGAGTAGAAAATGGGGACAGGAAAGCAGTGTATGGCACAAGGAGAGGAATAGAAATGGTAACCCTTTCCCCTAAACTCCAGATATGTTAGATATTTTGCAGAAAGGACCATAATTATTTCCCTCCCTAAATCCATGACCCTTTGCCATGTAACTATGTAGCTCCTCCCATGAAGAGATGGTGGCTCTTTCCCTCCCCCTTGAATTTGGCTGAACTTGTGAATTGTTTGGTCAAGAAAATTTGAGGGAAATGAATTCTGTCAGTTTTGAGCTTAGGTCTCAAGAGGCCTGACTATTTCTAACTCCTGGAGCCCTGCTGAGTTCTCAAGAAACAAGTCTAGGCTAGCCTGCTGGATAACAATGGCCCAGTTGCCTCCTCAGCCTCTGCTGGTAGCCAATTAACTCCAGAAACAAAGTCACCCAGCTAAGAAGCAGCATGAATGAGCTTAGACCAGAACAGAAGACAACCCAGCTGAGCCTAGCCCAAATTGCTGACCAATCCACAGAACCGTGAACTAAATAAATCATTGCTGTTTTAAGCCCCTAAAGATTTGGAATGGTTTGTTACATAGTGAAAGCTAACTGGCATACCACTTTGGGCTTGGGAAGATAGTGAAGTAGGGGAAGAGCAAAGAAGATGAGAGATGGAGGGTGGGAAATCAGGCCACAGTGAATTGTACTCTGATGTAAACAAGGAAGCAAGATTAAAATTGACAAGAGAACTAAATATCCATTGGCTGTCTGTCTCTAAGCTTTTCCATCTTCCGTCTTCTAGTATCTGTCCTATCTTTCTCCAATACACATAATGAGTTCTATACTGTTCAATCAATCTGACTCTCCTTGTGAGCTCCTGGTGGGGTTTGTCTCAGAGCTAACAAAACAAAAAACAAAACAAGACCAAACCAAACCAAACCAAACAAAACAAGGCTGCTGTCTCTGCTGTCTTAATCTTTTCTCTGGATGGCTTTCTGAGGTTTGTGGTCAAGTTATAACTGTAAGAAGCTGGTGGCCTAGTGGTCTAGGCAATGGTAGGTGCTTTTCATTGTTCATCAATATTTATTTGGGAAATTTGTTTATTTTTCTCCTTTCCCTTTAAAAAAAAAAGATTTTATTTATTTATTTAATTATTTATTTGTGAGAAAGAGAGAGAGAGAGCGCAGAAGCGAGAGAGAGAGCATGAGAGCAGGATGATAGGGGCAGAGGGAGAAGCAGACTCACCACTGAGTGGGGATCCTGATGTGGAACTCGATCCTAGGACTCTGGGATCATGACCTGAGCTGAAGACAGATGCCTAACAAACTGAGCCACCCAATGGCCCTCAGTTTTTTTGTTTTTGTTTTTGTTTTTTTTCTTAGCCTTCCATTAATTTATGCCACTCAAACCTTTCTGAGGCAGTTCATTTTCTTTCAAGTCAACAGGCTTTCTCTTACCTAATTTTTCTGCTCTGCATGTTTTATAAAAAATTCTTGTACTTCTGGAAGCTTAAGGTCCATTTCCTTCCCTTCGTTAACCAGGAGCTTATATGGGAGTCAACTCTGCCATGAAGTGTCTCCCTACTACCCCATCATCCTAGGATTCTGAGGGCTCCTCCCAAAAGAGGGGGCTCTCTGCTTTTCTCAAAATCCTTACAAGTGGCTGTTGTAAGACACAGAAGCTTTATAGAGTCTTTCATCTCAGGAACTCAGAATCCCAGCAAAAACTCTAGCATTCAAGGAGCTGCACTGGCATTTTCAAAGCATTCTGCCACCATTAATTTTAGGCTATAATAGGACTTTGGGAGTTAGGTAAGTCTTTGCTCCACTTTTTCTCATTGGAAGATGTTTGCTAAAAAAGATGAAGGAAAACATCTGCCTCTCAGATGGAGCTAATGTGGGCTGAGACAGCAAGGCATGGTGGGAAGAATTTGAGTTTTAGAGTTAGATGCACTAACTCACTCTAACAGGGGTTGAGTCCTGGCTACTCTTTTCTTACCAGGTGAATAGTATTAGGTAAATTACTTAACCCCTGTGAGATTCAGAATCCTGATATGTAAATGGGGACAATAATATGCAGTTGGGAGAGTTGTGTGGGATTTAAAATATATATATATAATGCCTAACATATATACACAATAAATGATAGCTACTGTCATTTTGAAGAATAGCATAAAGGGCTTAGATCTCTTAAGATACATCATACCTTTTTTTTTTTTTTTACCACTTGAGCAAAACAATTTGAGTTCTAGTCCTAGGGCACTCACATTACTTCCATCTCCCACCCACTGACTTGCCCACAGTCCCATCCACAGCTCTGATGAATGATTTAATGTTCTATTTATTCCTTCTTTGCTTTTGGTATGGGGTTTCTTCTCTCCTCGCCAAGGAATTCCTTCTCATTCAGGCAACTCATTATCATGGTGTCAATTGCTTGGTTTTCATCCAACTGTGGCCAAGCTGTGGTTTTCAAACTTTAGGATTTCCTTTCTCCCAGCCTGGAAATCACTTGCGCTATGATGAGCACATAATTTGCCCTTGCTCACATTGACAAGTTATGCAGTGCTTCCCAACCTTTCCCACATCATAGCACACAGAGAAAATGATAATCTTTGTAGACAAACTGGAGTAACAGACAAAGCTACTTTTGGATGGAGCCTTGTCCAATTACCCTGAAGAGCAAACATTGTCCAAGGCACATTTCTAATGCTGGCTGGGAAACTGTGAGTTGTTGAGCATGAATTCCTTATGCAGTAGATTTTTATTCATCAAATGCTGGCACTAGCAATACAGTGATAGACAGAACTCATTCCTTACCCTTGAGGAGCTATATTTTGCCTTTGTATATGTGTGAATATAGGAATGTTGAAGTGGCAAAATATAGTAGAAAAAATTGGTCTCTGTGGAATCTGTTAGTCTTGGGCTAAATTCTGGCTCCTCCCTTTGCTAGCTATGTAAACTTGAGCAAAACTACTTGACTTCTCTGACTTTTTAGTTTCTTATTTAGTAAAATGGAGGTCAGAAATATTCCTGAAGGCTTGCTGGTAGGGGGGAGGAAGAGTTTAATGAGAAAATGTTAGTTTTTGTCCCTATTTATAAATAGGGACATTTATCTGCAAGTGGCCAATTGAGTTCTTTCCAAAATGCCTAAATGCATTCCAAGTGTCTGTCACAAATTTCATACTATCATTTATGAATATTTGAATATAAATAGTGTATCACCTCTGTCTCTGATTCAGAGATATATTTGTGATTACCAGCTGAAATCATAGAATATTTTCTTCATTCACTTATGAGTAGTTACTGTGTCCTCACTATTTGTGTGTCAAGATCAAGTTCTCAGCTTTGAGAATGTTATAGTATGTGTTACATTAAGGGCTCAGAGACCAGTTAGTCAGTTGGAGAACCAAGAACTAGAACTCAGGTATCCCATTTTCCAGTTTTGTGATTCTCCTAACAAGTCATGGTGTTATGCTACGAGTTATAGAGGATATAAGGATATACAGGATATTAACTTGCATTTCTGTAACTTGAGGATCTGAATGAATTAAGGTATTCAGGCAACTTTACTTTGATGAATGAAGTGAGTAGCACTAACCTCTCGAGTAACAGGGATTATATATATATATATTGGTGGGGCATCTGTCAAATTAAAATTAATAATATTATGGTTTTAGAACTGTCCTAAATATTGTTCTGAATTTAAAAAAATAATCTGATTTCCAGCTACAAATGGCCAGATATCTCTCCAAGGGCTTGATATTTGTACTGTTCATCTGTTTCTCTATCTCTCTGCACATACAGAAATAAACAAAGATACACCTGTGCCACTGCTAAAGGTCACAAAGAAAAAGTTAGCAGTAAGAAAAGAAAAAGTGGATAAAATACATGTATTTTGTGTGTATGTGTGATTTTTTTTTTTTCCTACTATTTGAAGGCTAATTCTTTAAGGGATGACCACTGGTTTGCTTATAGTTCAAGAATTCTAGGAGTTATTTTATTTTACTCAAGATCTATGTTCAACAGAGAAGTTGAAGGAGAGAGAAGAAGAAGAGATGGAGACCTTAGTTTTGTCTGATCCCAGGAATTCAGCTAGATAGCTATTAAATCACTCTCAGCATCTGACAACTCAACAAGATATCTAAGAAAAGAATAGCTACAATTTTACAAAGAGAAAAGGGACCACTTTCTGTGAGAATGAGAAGACAGAAAAACTCATCTTAGGGCACTTGAGTGGCTCAGTGGGTTAAGCCTTTGCCTTTGGCTCAGGTCATGATCTCAAGGTCCTGGGATGAAGTCCCACATTGGGCTTTCTGCTCAGTGGGGAGCCTGCTTCCCCCTCTCTCTCTGCCTGCCTCTCTGATTACTTGTGATCTCTCTCTCTCTGTTAAATAAATAAATGAAATCTTAAAAAAAAAAGAAAAAGAAAAACTCATCTCAAAAAGAGAGTAAGAGGCAGTACTGACTGCCAGACACTTAATCAATATGGTTGTAAGTAAGATTTTGCAACTAGAGTTCAAAATAACAACTAAAAGATACTAAATGGGCTTGAAAAAAGCATAGAAGACACAGAGAATTCTTTTCTGGAGAAATAAAAGAAATAAAATCTAATCAAGCTGAAATTAAAAAGGCTATTAATAAAAGGCAATAAAAAACGGGGGCTCTAACTGCTAGGATAAATGAGGCAGAAGAGAGAATTAGTGATACAGAAGACAAAAATGATGGAGAATAAAGAAGCTGAGAAAATGAGTAATAAACAACTACTGGATCGCAAGAGATACGTTATAGTGTAGAACTTTCTACTCTGGGGAATAAAATAGGCATCAAAATCCAGGAGGCACAGAAAACCTCCCTCAAAATCAATAAAAATAGGTCAATACCCTGACATATAATAGTGAAATTTGCAAATCTCAGAGGAAGAGAGAAAATCCTGAAAGCAGTTCAGGACAAGAGGTCCATAACCTACAAGGGAAGAGACATCACACTGGCAGCAGACTTATCCACAGAGACCTGGCAGGCCAGAAAGGACTGACATATTACATTCAGGGCGCTAAACAGGAAAAATATGCAGCCAAGAACATCATTCAAAATAGAAGGAGAGATAAAAAGCTTCCAGGACAAATAGAAACTAAAAGAATTGGTGATCATGAAACCAGCCCTACAAGAAATATTAAAAGGGATACTTTAAACAAAGAGAGAGGCCAAAAGTAACATAGACCAGAAAGGAAGAGAGACAGTATAAAGAAGGGTATAGTGTCATCACTTTACAGGTAATACAATGACACTAAATTCATATCTGTCAATAGTTGCTCTGAATGTAAATGGGTTAAATGCCCCAATCAAAAGATGCAAGCTATCAGATTGGATAAAAAAGTAAGACCCATCAATATGCTGTCTGCAAGAGACTCATTTTAGACCCAAAGACAGTTCCAGATTGAAAGTGAGGGGGTGGAAGACCATTTATCATGTTAACGGACATCAAAAAGAGCTGGAGTAGTAAGCTTTATGTCAGACAAATTAGATTTTAAACCAAAGACTGTAATAAGAGATGAGGAAGGACACTATGTCATAATTAAAGGGTCTATCCAATAGGAAGATCTAACAACTGTAAATATTTATGCCCCTAACATGGGAGCAGCCAATTATATAAACCAATTAAAAACAAAATTAAAGAAACACACTGATAATAATACAATAATGGTAGGGGACTTTAAGACCCCACTCATGGTAATGGACAGATCATCTAATCAGAAGATCAACAAGGAAACAAGGACTTTGAAAGATACATTGGACCAGATTGACTTCACAGATATATTGAGAACATTGCATCTTAAGGCAACAGAATACACATTCTTCTTGAATGCATATGTAACATTCTCCAGAATAGATCACATCTTGGGTCACAAATCAGGTCTCAACTGATACCAAAATATTGGGATCATTCCCTGCATATTTTCAGACCACAATGCTTAGAAACCGGAACTCAGTCACAAGAGGAAATTTGGAAAGAACTCAAATACACGGAGGCTAAAGAGCATCTTACTAAAGAATTAATGGGTCAACCAGGAAATTAAAGAAGAATTTAAAAAAAAATCATGGAAACAAATAAAACTAAAACACAACTGTTCAAAACCTTTGGGATGTAATAAAGGCAGTATTATATAACAATATAAGTCCTTCTCAAGAAACAAGAACGGTCTCAAATACACAAGCTAACCTTATACCCAAAGGAGCTGGAAAAAAAACAAAACAAAACAAAAAATAGCAAATAAAGCCCAAACCGATCAGGAGAAGAGAAGTAATAAAGATTAGAGTAGAAATCAAAGAAATAGAAACCAAAAGACTGGTAGAACAGATCAATGAAACTAGGAGTTGGTTTTTTGAAACAATTAATAAGATTGATAATCCCCTGGCCAGACTTATCAAAAAGAAAAGAGAAAGGACCCAAATAAATTAAATCATGAATGAAAGAAGAGAGATCACAACCAACCAAAAGAAATACAAACAACTGTAAGAACATATTATGAGCAACTATCTGCCAACAAATTAGTCAATCTGGATGAAACGTATGCATTCCTAGGGATGTATAAACTACCAAAACCGAAACAGGAAGAAATAGAAAACCTAAACAGACCCATAACCATCAAGGAAATTGAAGCAGTAATCAAAAATCTCCCAACAAACAAGAGTCCACAACTAGATGGGTTCCCAGGGGAATTCTACCAAACATTTAAAGAACTAATACTTATTCTTCCATAATTGTTTCAAAAAGTAGAAATGGAAGGAAAACTTCCAGACTCTTTCTATGAGACCAGTATTACCTTGATCCTAAAACAGAAAAAGATCCCACCAAAAAGGAGAATTACAGACCAATATCCCTGATGAACAAGGATGCAAAAATTCTCACCAGTAGGACCCAACAGTACCTTAGAGGATTATTCATCGCGACCAAGTGGGATTTATTCCAGGGCTGCAAGGGTAGTTCAATATCCACAAGTCAATCAATATGATACAGTACATTAATAAAAGAGGAAAAGAACCATATGATTCTCTCAATAGATGTAGAAAAAGCATTTCACAAAGTACAGCATCTTTTCTTAGTTGAAAATCTTCACAGTGTAGGGATGGGAACATACCTCAATAACATAAAAGCCATCTATGAAAAGCCCACTGTGAATATCATTGTCAGTGGGGAAAAATGGAGAGCTTTTCACCCAAGGTCAGGTACGTAGCATAGATGTCCACCATCACCACTATTGTTCAACATAGTATTAGAAGTCCTAGCCTCAGCAATCAGATGACAAAAAGAAACAAAAGGCATCCGAATCAGCAAAGAAGAAGTCAAATTCTCTCTCTTTGCAGATGACATGATGCTTTATGTGGAAAACTCAAAGACTCCACCTCAAAATTGCTAGAACTCATACAGGAATTCAGCAAAGAGGCAGGCTATAAAATCAATGCACAGAAAACATTTGCATTTCTTTACACAAACAATGAGACAAAAGAAAGAGAAGTTAAGGAGTTCATCCCATTTACAACTCTACCAAAAACCGTAAGATACCTAGGAATAAACCTAGCCAAAGAGGCATAGGATCTGTACTCAGAAAACTATAAAACACTCATGAAAGAAATTGAGGAAGACACAAAGATATGGAAAAATGTTCTATGGTTATGGATTGGAAGAAAAAATATTGTTAAAATGTCGATGCTACCTAAAGCAATCTATATATTCAATGCAATACCTATTAAATACCATCAGCTTTTTTCATGGAACTGGAACAAAGAGTCCTAAAATTTGAATAGAACCAGAAAAGACCCCAAAGACCCAAAGGAATGTTGAGAAAGAAAACCAAAGCTGGTGACATCACAATTCCGGACTTCAAGCTCTATTACAAAGCTGCAATCATCATACAGTATGGTACTGACACAAAAACAGACAGATCAATGGAACAGAATAGAGACCCCAGAAAAGGACCCTCAACTCTATGGTCAACTAATCTTTGACAAAGCAGGAAAGAATATCTAATGGAGAAAAGATAGTTTCTTATACAAATGGTATTGGGAAAATGCAACAGCCACATGCAGAAGAATTAATCTGGACCTCTTTCTCATACCATACACAAAAATAGACTCAAAATGGATGAAGGATCTAAATATGAGACAGGAATCTATTAAAATCCTAGAGGAGAACACAGGCAGTAACCTCTGTAACTTCAGCTGCAGCAACTTCTTGCTAGACATGTCTCTAGAGGCAAGGGGAAAAAAAGGTGAAAATGAACTATTGGGACTTCATGAAGATAAAAAGTTTTTGCACAACAATGGCAACAGTAAAAAAAACCAAGACAACTGACAGAGTAGGAGAAGATATTTGCAAATGTCTTATCAGATAAAGGATTAGTATCCAAAATCTATAAAGAGCTTAGCAAACTCAACACCCAAAGAACAAATAATCCAACCAAGAAATGGGCAGAAGACATGAACAGACATTTCTGCAATGAAGACATCCAAATGGCCAACAGACACATGAAAAGGTGCTCCACATCACTCAGCATCAGGGAAATACAAATCAAAACCATAATGGGATACCACCTCACACAGTCAGAATGGCTAAAATTAACGAGTTAGGAAGCGACAGATGTTGGAGAGGATATGGAGAAAGGGGAACCCTCCTACCCT
This sequence comes from Lontra canadensis, assembly GCF_010015895.1. Lineage (NCBI taxonomy): Eukaryota > Metazoa > Chordata > Mammalia > Carnivora > Mustelidae > Lontra > Lontra canadensis. The sequence goes on from NW_022631008.1 coordinate 6,109,098, forward strand.
GTTGGTGGGAATGCAAGCTGGTGCAGCCACTCTGGAAAACAGTATGGAGGTTCCTCAGAAAGTTGAAAAGAGAGCTACCCTAGAATCCAGTGACCACCCTACTAGGTATTTACCCTAAAGATACAAATGTAGTGATCCGAAGGGGCACCTGCACCCCAATGTTTGTTTGTTTGTTTATTTAAGATTTTATATATTTCTTTGATGGAGAGAGACACAGTGAAAGAGGAAACACATGCAGGGGGAATGGGAGAGGGAGAAGCAGGCTTCCTGTGGAACTGGGAACCCGATGCAGGGCTCAATTCCAGGACCCTGGGGATCATGACCTGAGCCAAGGTTAGATGCTTAATGACTCAACCACCCAGGTGTCCCTATACCCCAATGTTTATAGCAGCAATGTCCACAATAGCCAAATGATGAAAAGAGCCTGGATGTCCATGGACGATGAATGGATAAAGAAGATGTGGTATATATATATACAATGGAATACTACTCAGCCATTAAAAAAAATCTTGCCATTTGCAATGATGCGGATGGAACTAGTGGGTGTTATGCCAAGCAAAATAAGTCAATCAGAGAAAGACAATTATATGATTTCACTGACATGTGGAATTTAAGAAACAAAACAGGATCATAAAGGAAGAGAGGGAAAAATAAAGTAAGATGAAATCAGAGAGGGAGATAAACCCCACGAGACTCTTAATCATAGGAAACAAACCCGGTTGCTGGAGGAGAGGTGGGTGGGGGAAGGGGGTAACTGGCTGATGGACATTAAGGAGGGCACGTGATGTAATGAGCATTGAGTGTTATATAAGATTGATGAATCACTGACCTCTATCTCTCAAATTAATAATATATTATATGTTAATTAATTTAATTTAAATAAAACAATTTTAAAAAAAGATCTATGTTTAACGAATTCTTTTTCTGTTCTGTTCAGGGCAGAGATTTTATTTATAGTAACAATTTGCCTGAAGTCATACAGGACTATCAGTAAAATCAGTTAAAAAAAAAAAAGACTATCACTAAATCTTTTAACTTGCAAGTTGTCTCTTTTCCTATTACAGATATTAATTGACTCTTGGAGTTCATAAATGAAAACCTGTGACATTGTATTTTCATACCCAAATAAATAAGCTGAACATACAATAACTTCTCTGAGAGAAAATAAGAGTTTCAGTTTCTTATACTCATAAATGAAATACAATAGCAAAGCTTGGAAGCTATGGATCTAGTCTTTCTTACAAACTGATAAAGGCTTAGTGAGATAATTCCTAATTTATTTAGTGGAAGAACTAAACTTTACACAGAAAACAATGTCTTAGTTTTGTCTTCTTAAAACTGTGGACAAGATAATGCAACGTGTTAGTATGTAAAACATTTAAAACAATGTCTGACAGGGTTAGTGTTGAATAAATGTTAGCTATTATTCTTACTATAAGAAAGTATTTTCCCCAAAGTACATACAAATAAAAATACTATTCTATGGAATATTGCCACTGAGGAAAGGTCTTATAAATTTTATAATGTTTTATATCATGTACCATCGAATGATTTTACAATTGAAACAACAGTCATTTTGACCATATTTTTAAAAGAGATATCTAATTTCTCAACTGGTTTCTAGGTTCTTTATCATAAGATTAGAAATTGTGCAAGAAATATATTTGAAACAAATAGTTGATGATATTATGGGTGGCACATCATCTCAAAAGCACAAAAGTGGAAAGCTAAAAGAGTTGAAAGTCAGTTTGGTTCGCTAAGACTTCTCTTATTTTTGTTTCATCACCTAGAATGATCCCCCTCTGTTAGCCAGAAGTTAAGTGTGCTGATTAAGGGAATAGCATCATTGGCCCATATTCAGGCTTAGAATCATGAAAGGGAAGAATCCAGTCTAGAGAAATTCAGTTACATTTATTTTTAAGTGCATGAGTTTTACTGTATGTCATAGAGTAGAATTCTTGGGTTTTAAGTAAGTTCCAGAAGGTTGAGGCAGAACAATATTTTGTGGTTTGTGTGTGTGTATTTATTGGTGAAGAGAGTGAGTGACTGACAGCATGGAAAATAATAGAACTAATGGATCAAAGCATTTGTGAAAAAGAAAATGCAATAATTCCAGCAAACAAAAGATTATAAATATATATTATATATATATAATATATATATGATGTTTGGGAGCATCTAATTAACTCTGGGCAGTCTAAGGAATTTGTTGTTAGAGAAAATAAAAGGGATTGAATAACTACAGTCTGACCCAGTTGTTTAGAATAACTTTGATTTTCAACAATGCAAAGCTAGACTGGTAAAAATTCTTCCTCACCACCATCACTGTCAATCATGTTATCATATCAAAGGCCCAGTTCTTTTTATTGTTTGTTTCTCCCACTCCTTTCTAAATGTTTCTTTCCTTAGAGGACACCTCTTTGGATGCTAATGTAGCTAACAGAGACAAAATGATAAGGAAGTGGAAAGAGAAGGGGAAGAGAAAAAAGTGAGCTAGTTTCTAGAGCCTGAGAAAACTAGTGATAAACTGATTCCACCAGTCCTGGAGCACTCTTGAGAGCTGAAAAAGTACAGGGATTATGTCTGTTCCATGAGAGCTGAACTACACTTAAGCTCCATTGTTTCCTCAAACACAGGAATGTTGTGCATAGATAGATAGCTGCATAGATATTCACTGATGGATTAAGCAAGGAGCCATGATGGCCCAAGTTCATAGTGTGAATAAAAATAAAACTTTCTGGGGATTTCTGCAACACAAGGCAAGTTCAGCTTGAAAGATCAAGGAGTCTTCTTCTCTAGATTTTGAGTCTTTCAATTTCAGCCATCAGACAACACTCCCTGAATTTCTGTTCCTGTGTTGCGAGTCAGAAAAAGACTTCTACTCCCAGTTTTGCCATGAAGTAACCATGTTACCTTGGCAAGTTTCTCTGCTTCCTCATTGTCAAACGAGGAACTTATATTAAGTCAATACTCTCCCAGCTCTTACATTCTGTGATTCTATGAAACATGAATTACACCATCCTTTCCTGATGGAGGAAGAGTTGTAGAAGTAGAAGAAGCCTCTTTTCTGATGTTCAAGGGCATTTATTCTAGCTTGGATTGGATAGAACACTCTAATAATAGAGAGTAGTTTTTTTCTCTGCTAAGTTCATCTTGTTCATTGGCTCTTGGGACAACCTCATTAATCTCTTTCCAATTATTTTAGAGCTTTGAATGTCCCTGAATATATGTTAGTGGGCTCTTGTTCTCCTGTTTTTAAATATGGTTTTGTGTACTTTGTTAGAATAACAAATAGGGGAAATATGTGCAGTGTATGGGTAGGAAGTGGTTTCCTTAGCAAAAATTACAGTAAGAAAAATATATCAAAGGATGTGGGTTTTCTCCTACTTTCATTACCCCCAAATCTAGCCCCTAGTTTATTCTTAATCTTTCCTTTTTTTTTTTTAATTGTAAGAAAGGCATAGAATTATATACCTCATGCTGATCTATTATAATTTGGGAGTAAACCAAGATTCTACATATGCACAAAGCAGAATGGAGCCTTCACTGCTGTTTGGGGTGTTATATTTAAAGCATGTGTGTAAAGATAAACTTGAAATGGATAAAAGACCTCAATGTGAGGTAGGAATCTATCAAAATTCTAGAGGAGAACATAGGCAGTAACCTCTTCGACATTGGCCACAGCAACTTTTTTCAAGACATGTTTCAAAAGGCAAAGGAAACAAAAGCGAAAATGAACTTTTGGGACGTCATCAAGATCAAAAGTTTCTGCACAGGAAAGGGAACAGTCAACAAAACAAAGAGACAACCCACAGAATGGGAGAAGATATTCACAAGTGACACTACAGAAAAAGGGCTGATATCCAAGATCTATAAAGAAGTCCTCAAACTCAACAGACACAAAACAGAAAATCATGTAAAAAAAATGGGCAGAAGACATGAACAGACACTTCTCCAAAGAAGACATAGTAATGGCTAACAGACACATGAATAAATGTTCATCATCATTAACCATCAGGGAGATTCAAATCAAAACCACATTGAGATACCATCTTACACCAGTTAGAATGGACAAAATTAACAAGACAGTAAATAAGAAGTGTTGGAGAGGATCTGGAGAAAGGGGAACCCTCTTACACTGTTGGTGGGAATGCAAGTTGGTGCAGTCACTTTGGAAAACAGTATGGAGATTCCTCAAAAAATTAAAAATAGAGCTACCCTATGACCCTGAAATTGCACTACTGGGTATTTACCCCAAAGATACATATATAGTGAAAAGAAGGGCCATCTGTACCCCAATAGAAGCAATGGACACAATCGCCAAACTGGAAAGAACCAAGATGCCCTTCAACAGATGAATGGATAAAGAAGATATGGTCCATATATACAATGGAGTATTATGCCTCTTTCAGAAAGGATGAATACCCAACTTTTATATTAACATGGATGGGACCTGAAGAGATTATGCTGAGTGAAATAAGTCAAGCAGAGAGAGTCAATTATCAAATGGCTTCACTTACTTGTGGAGCATAAGGAATAACACGGAGGACATTGGGAGATGGAGAGGAGAAGGGAGTTGGGGGAAATTGGAGGGGGAGACAAACGATGAGAGACTGTGGACTCTGAAAACTGAGGGTTTTGGAGGGAAGGAGGGTAGGACGTTGGGTAAGCCTGGTGATGGGTATTAAAGAGGGCACATACTTCATGGAGCACTGGGTGTGGTGCATAAACAATGAATTTTGGAACACTGAAAAAAAGAAAAGAAAAGAAAAGAAAAAAAATAAAGCACGTGTGTATAAATGGCTTGTTTCCTCTTTGGAACTGTTCAGATATCTGAATGACCTATCAAAGCTGTTTTCTTTACCTTTCTTGGATTTCCCTACCCTTACGCCTATTCCTTTTTAATACCATTGATTCAAAGCACAAATACCCTAAACCATAGAAACCATCGTGTGTAAATACTGAGGTAAATCAGATATTTACCTGAAGTCATATGAACTGAGAGTCTTGTAAAGTAATATTTGGCCTCTGGGCTGGGCTGCCCTCTTTTATCTTTTTCAGATAAACCTTCTGCAATCTGAGCTCATGGTTTCTTCTATTTTTTTTTTTAAGATTTTATTTATTTATTTGAAAGACAGAGATCCCAAGTAGGCAGAGAGGCAGTAGAGAGAAAGGAGGAAGCAGGCTCCCTGCTGAGCAGAGAGCCTGACGTGGGACTCGATCCCAGGACCCTGGGATCATGACCTGAGCCGAAGAGAGACACTTAACTGACTGAGCCACCCAGGTGTCCCGGTTTCTTCTATTTTTAACTTTTTACTTTTCTGCGATGGAGAGGCAACTTACCTCAGCATGCCAGAATTAGTCTGCAAAGTATCAATGAAGATCCAAGAACATAACTTTCTGGCATGATTTGGCATTGCCTAAGCTTGGAGCCTTCTCAATTAATAAGGAACCAGGAGAGTTCTCAAGGATGTTACTGTTGAGATTTGATTCTGGAGATGAAGACTTGGGGATAGTCTCTTCTGTGTCTTCAGGGATGAGAGCACAACCGATCTAGAAGGTGATATTTCTGGTTTATTCTAGGTAGTAGGTCCACAAATTAATATTGATCCTTGTGAAGAGAAGCTTCTAAGCTTAGACCTTGGGCACACCCACTGCTGGGGTCCCTGGTAAGAGGGGCGTAGGCTGGTGGAGAATGGTATTGTTTGGTAATGGGAGGCCAGGGTTGGAAATGAGAAGAATAATCCCAAGACTAGCTTGAGGGTTCTGGCCAGTCCTTTTCAGCTGAAAGTTATCCCCACTTGACCATGGTTTACTGGTGTCCCTTGACAGTGTGTAAGTTCTGTGGAGTTAGCACAAAAGCATTTCCAGTGAAGCCCAGTAGTCCTTAACATCCTATTATTGAGGCATTAAATTGCATGTACTATAATGTCAGCTGAACAAAAGGCCATCCCGGGAGTGTGAAAGAACAGAATCAACAGGTTGTTTTTCTTTCAATTAGAACTCAAGTTTCTTCCTTTCCACGCTGAGCTTATTCATATCAACACATGAAGTAAAAAGAAGGGACTCTATTGGCCACATTCTTCTTGGTTGAGTCCCTCACTCGAGTTTTCCAATGTATTCTCACAGCCTAACAAGAGATGTAGTTGTACAGAAACTAACAAGCAAGGAGGTCTGGGGGAGGGGGTGCTTTGAAATAGATATGTGAATTTTAAGATGACTTTTAGAAAAATAAGCAGCTTCTGCAGTCCACCTATTCACATTATAACTCCTTTCTGCTGTTCAACGTGTTACTTTCTTTCCTTGTTCCCCAACCCTTGGCATATAGTTTGAAGTGGAAATGCTTTTCATCTTTACTCTGTCTGGGTTCTGTTTTGTCTGAGATAGGAAGATAGTTCAACTTTCATTTTGGGCTGTGCCTTAAGGAAAAAAAGTCTACCCCTCATTCTTTCTTTTCCTGTTTATATCTTTTTCCGTCCCCAAGGTACTCTTTTCCTCATTCTCTTTTCCTCTACCTTCTGTCTGCTCACATTGTCTAGGTCAGATTTACCCTTCCCTAGTTATTTTCTCTTTTATTTCAGCTTCCCTCTACCTCACCAGCTACTCTGTGGGGAAGATGTGTTACTCTATGAAATGGTAGACAGTTTGATTTCTGGGATTCAAAAATCCTATTCCCTGCCCAGTTTGACTCTAAAAGGGTTCAAAGAAAATGACTGCAGATTAAAGGTGGAGTATAATTTATCAACATAGACAAGAGAGAGATTTCCCAGACTGCACCAACTAGTCCCTTTCTGTCTTGCATATTTGCATGAAGAAGGAATCTTTTAGACCCGTATTTGGGAGGTCAAGAACCTATGTAGAGGTGCAAGGACAAGATGGCCTTTTGTCTCCATCACTACATTAAAAAGGGCTCTTGTCAAGGTCACCTGGGACCTCTGTGTTGCCAAATTTGACAGTCACTTTGGTGTACTCATCCTCTCACTAGTGTTGTCTCACTTGTCTTCTGCTTCTCTCCCCACTCCTGGCCACTTCGGTTCAATCTTCCTGGTTGGGCCTCCCTTCTCTCTCCGGGGGCCAGCTCAGGCCTTTTCTCTTCTCATCCAAAGCCTCTTTCTGAGGATCTCCTCTTTAAATATCATTTATATTTGGAAGGTTTCTAAGTATCAATCACCAGTCCTGACCTCTCTCCAAAGCTCCAGACTTCTAACAAGAAGAGATCTAGTTGGGCACACACCTCCTGACATCACTTTCTGATATCTCCAAGATATAACCTGACACCTCCTCCGGAACAGGCACCTCAGACTGAACCATGACCAACCACTTTCAGTGCCACTCACTCCCCAACCTGCTTCTCTCAGCCTTTCCAGTTCTATTAAGTGGTATCACCATCCACCCTGTTGCTTAGTCAAAAGTCACACCCCTAACTCCAATCCATCACCTTTTAGCTCTACCTCCAAAATACATCAGAAACCCAGTCACTTTTCATAACTCCATAGCTATCCCCCTTGTCCGGGCCATTATATTTCATTGCATGCATGATGGCGATCATTTCCAAAGAGGTTCCCTGTTTCTACTCATCCTTATTGTGGTACTTTCTCCATACAGCAGCCAGAAGAGTTAAAAATGTCAATCAGATTGCATCATTCCCCTTCTTAACACCCATTGCACAGTCCTATATGCCCGCTCTCCTGCCCCATAAAACACTCTTCTTCTTTGCATTGTCTAGTACTTTACTTGCATTGTAGTCCTGAACTGCTGAAAAGTTCAAACTTCTTTATGCTGTTTTCTTTCTCATGGGTGAAACGAGGACAAAAATCTACTGGATCTGAAAATCATTTAAAGCACTTATTTACTATACAGGTAAGAAAGCTTCTAGGCAATCCCCTCCTTTTTTGAACCATGCAGGGTGGGAATTTCAAGGACCTGTGGTGGTGTTTACTTTCCCATTATCTGACCAGGGGTACTGGAGAGAGTTGGGGAAAACAGTGTGGACTTGGGAGACAGATATGAATTAGTGGGAGAATAAAATGGGAAAGTAAAACATGGCAAGGGGAGGGTTAAAAAGAAGGGCACACTGACTAAATTTTTTTCATTTATAGTTCTTACTATAGTAACATTTTATAAATTGAGTTGTTGCAGAAAAAGTAATAGAATGATATTAATTAGCATCGTATTAAAAATTACACGATTTCTTCCTGGATTTGTACAATCATTCTGCAAAGGGCTAAAAATGGCTTAAAAAGCTCTAATGATAATATATTATTGGGCAATGTGTCTATAATAGACATCAATTATATGGTATTAAAATAATCCACAGAGATTTCTAAAGGTACAGTATGCTAATAAAACACCAGAAACCTAATTGCTACTCTAAGAATTTAGAAGTGAAATTAGCTTATTGATAGGAAGAATTTTAATTGGAAAAAATATTCATAAAACATTTTCTATGATGCAGTTGTTCACTGGAAGGAAAAGTAAAAAAAATAAATAAAAACAAAATAATTACTCAGACCTTGTTACACAAATATCGGTTTCCTCTTTTTCTAAGATATCTTATTGTGTGCCTTTCAGAGCCTTTTGTAAGTCAGCCACTAGAGAGCAAACTTCTTCTTTTTATCAGGCTGTAGTTTTATTTAAAACACACACACACTTACACACACTCACACCATATATATATATATCAGCACTCTTACAATACCACATTATCTCTGATTGTAAAATCTGATAATATAGCTTCTGGATGCCTGAGGCAGTGGGCGTGAGAGATGAAACTGGGGGGAATTTTAAGGCTGTTTATATTAAAAACATAAGAAAGAACAAGATAAGATATTGTAATGTTGAACTACCTTCCCGGAGTGAAAATGAAACCTTCTGCTAATGGAGCATAAAGTCTTATGCTTCATCCCATGTAATAAAACAGGAGAGGCATTGTTTGGTCTGACAGGCATCTTGGGCCTTTTTATGAGGCAACGGCCTCTAGAGAGCTCAAAGAAATGATACTCTTTCCAGGTGAAGTGTGGATAAATTACATTGTCAGTTACCTTTACTGCTTTCAGTTGCACGGGCTTGAGCCCGGCACAAGAAAGCTGCCAGGTGAGCAAAATTGTCATCTACTGGACGAATCCCCACTACTGACATCCGTTCCAAAGGTCGGTAGGGTCCCCAGACATCCTTATGCAGGCAGATGAATCTGCTGAAGGATGGGGTACAAGGGAAGTGGGGGGTTTACTACACGCAGAAACCCCAAGTTACCAGGCCCCAGGAGAAACTTCTCAGCAGCTTTTGCGCCAAGATGGAGAGATGTTTAAATGAGCAAAAACTGCTTTGTCTCCTGGTAGACTGTTACCAACTGGTCTTTTGCACATCACCTTAGGGTCATGGCTGACCAAAGTCCTTGGAATCAGCTTTCATCTCTGGTGTCTGGGCTTTAGGATATTTGAGTATTTACAGTCTCAAATTTGAACTTTGGGGGTATTTTAAAAAATGAATACTTAACAGCTACAGGTAGACTATAAAAGATCCAAGAACTGGGTTTTCAAAATCTTCCAAGGGAACAATTTCCTGGGTTTATTGGCTATTTCAGGTAGGATATTTTTCTTAAGCTGAATTGACCCATGTGATATTGCCAATATGTGAACAGTTTGTTTCATAAAATGGCAACGTCACAGGATTCGACCTGTTGCTTGATTCTTCAGGGTCTTCTGTGGGGTGGGTGTGGGGAGTCTCCACCGGCACTGTTCACCACTTAATAATCAAGCAGTCATTCCATGCTCACCAAGCCCTCTGCACAGTACCAATGTAACTCAACAAGGACACGCACGTCTGGCACACTTGTTCCGTGCCCTGTGCTGTGATGAGCACTGTAGCAAACCAGAGCAACCGGAGGAGTCCAGTCCTTACAGGGCTTATGGTCTAGGGAGAGAAGCTCACATTACTTGCCCACGGCAAGCGGACTCAGGCAGTGTTACATTTTGTAGAACTGAAGGGCCGTGGGAAGAGAAACGGAGGAGATTCCACCCTGGAAGACTTCCGGAAGGTTCCATGGAGGAGGTGGCACTTCCATGGAGGAGGTAGCACTGTAACGGGACTTGGAGGATGCATAGATTGTTCTTACAATTTCTGCCAGATGTTGGTTATTATCCCTAGGTGGTAAAGTCTCTGTGGGCAGTGGTCTACCTGCAGCCACATAGAGCCTGGTACAGCAAGGAGGCTCCATTCTACCCTCCCAAGGCAGTGGTGAGTGGTAGGTGAGGATATTCACCCGGGGGCCAGACAGTCACTTAATACTGTGTGACCCTGAGCAATTTATTCAACTCTTCTGTGCTTCAGTGTCCTCCTCTGAAAATGTGGGTCCGTAATAGCACCTATCTGTGTTCTCCTCTGGAATTCAGACACAACTGAGCATGTCCTCAAGTCTGGGGGGAACCCAGAAAAATTCTTTTCATGGGCACACCAAAGAGCCTTTAAGGAAAGAACTGAGACCGATGGACTCAAGGAAGAGGGAGTCTAGCTGGCAGTTCTGGCTTAAACGAAGCCCCCAGGGAATATGGGGGGGGGGCGGCTCAAGAAAGAACATCCATCCCATAGACTGTTTTCCTTTTGCCCAGTTCTTTATGCTGATTCTTGTACACCCCGTGTGTGTGTGTGTGTGTGTGTGTGCGCGCGCGCGTGTGTGTGCAACTTTGGTTTATAAGCCAATTAATGAAATCCTGAAAGAGCTATTTTTACTGAAATCTCTCTTAAACTCCAGGGCCCCTGGGACGCCTAGGTGGCTCAGTTGGTTAAGCATCTGCCTTCGTGCTCACTTCGGAAGCACATATACTAAGCACCTGCCTTCAGCTTGGATCATGATCTCAGGATCCTGGGATTGAATCCGCATTTGAGCTCCTTGCTCAGCGGGGACCCTGCTTCTCCCTCTGCCTCTGCTGCTCCCCCTGCTTATGCTCTCTCTCTCTCCCTGGCAAATAAATAGATACAATCTTAAAAACAACAACAACAAAACCCTCTTGGGCCCTGGTGCAATTTCTTTCATAGCCCTCAAGCTGACTGTAGCTCAGGGCAGAGGTAGGGCAGAGGGAGGCTTTGGTGGATTGACAGCTCCAGAGGTCACATGGCCGTACTTCACCTCCACAGCCCCAGGGCTTCCGCTGGATGCCAGAGGTGTCCCTCAGAGCCTCATCCACGCGAAGCAGCAGTCTTGTCTGACACCACATGGGATGGCTCCCATTTGAGCACATTTAAGGCAGCCCCTGGGAATGCCCAGAAATTCTGGGCAGCTGGGAGCTCTTGGCAGGAGGAGGATCCTGGGAGGACAGGTAGGGTGAAAGTCAGCAAAGAAAGGTTATGACCCAGTGCTACCCAATTTGTATCTTTTTTTTTTTTTCAGCAAAAGATACAATTTATTTTGCAACTGATGATCTTTAATTGGAGAGTATTTAGGAAAAAATACAATGATTTAATTTTATACATTCAGTTAGATGCGAATCTAAAATTTCTCTAAATAATGTTTGACAGTTTTCCATGTAGTTTTTCATCACATCACTTTAGCTAGGTTTATTCCTAGGTGTCTGATTTTTTTTTCATGCTGTTATAAATGGTATCATCTTAAACATTTCGTTTTCTAACTATTTTTTATTGTTGAATGGAAATGCAAACTGTATTCGTATGTTTGCTCATTTCTGGTGATCTTAATAAACTCTTTTTTTTTTCTTTTAAGAGATGTATTTTATTTTATTATTTTATTATTTTTTTAATTTTATTTTTTATAAACATATATTTTTTTCCCCAGGGGTACAGGTCTGTGAATCTCCAGGTTTACACACTTCACAGCACTCACCATAGCACATACCCTCCCCAAGCAATTTGTATCTTTTAAGCTGCTCTTGCCCCGGGCACCTCAGTTAATGTGACTCCTGCTTGCAGTTTAGCAATCTCCTTAGTAACAGAAGGTCAGAAAAGTTTTTTAAAAGTTCTCCCCCTGCCTAAGAAAGTAATATATCTCATTATGGATAGTTAAAAAAAAAGAAAGAAAGAAAAAGAAAAAATTAGTTTGAAATTACCACTAGCTTATCATGCAGCGATAACTACTTTGAGTATATTTTCAAAAATGTAGTTTGATGTATTCAGGTTTTATATTAACAGAAGGCACGTATATTTGGAATTTGGTAAATTTATCTCAAAAGCTATATATTGCTATACAATTTTTACCAACTTTAATCCCCCCCTTTCACTTAACATTATATTTGGAATATTCTTCTACATTATTACACGCAAATATTCTATGAAATGAAATAGTGCTCAGTGGTATAAACGGAGAACACTCCATTATCCCCACAGCCTTATCCTTTGTCCTGTCTCAGGAACCACTTTTAGTTATTCTGTAGCAGCTTCTTTTGATACATAGTTCCATCTTTAAAACTAGCATTATATTTACCTGGTAGGGCAGATACAGCGATCTCCGAGGTGGTTTTCCCAGGGTGATGCTTAACCAGCGCACTCCGCACGGGCTGCGGCCGGCGGGGGCCCTGGCTCGCGCTTTCCCGTGATCCTCTCCGGTTTGAGACCGCACGGGAGCTCTTCGGCCTCCGTAGTTGCTCCCCCACCATTTTGCCCCAAGGCTTGGGGCCAGACAGCTTTTTTGTTTTGGGGGTTCTTACGGAAAGAATTCACAAAGTGGTGAGAGCGAGCTATGTTGATAAGTTCAGTGTGAGTTCTTGAGCTACGCCGAGTTTCCTTTTGCCTGACTTGTCCGCTGGAGAAAACCCGTAAGTTTGAACTTTTTTACTGTTTTTGTATTTGCACCTCCGCCTTTTTCATCCATAGGAAATCATGGGGGAGTCCTAGAGTGAAAAAAAGCGTCTAGACAGAGAGTGAGGGGGTGCGGGGGTGAATATTAATCAGAGAAGTGGATGGATTTGAGGTCAAAGCTCGGAAAGGAAGGGGTAGTGTCCATGCCATGGGGGCAGATCAGGAATTGGGAACCAGAGAACCAAGCTGGCCCGGTTAGAAGGAGTCTTAGAATATATATGTAGCTATTATATATATAATTATAAAAATAGTATATAATTTCTTTTATATTATATAATACATAAAATTATATAGCATATATAATTTATATATAAAATTAAAAATAAAAAATCCCTACTATTAATATCCTACTATTTCTTCATTTACCTAAATAGTGAGGACTTTTGCTTTCTTATACCCTGTTTCTTGAATCATCCTGATGTAATTCTATTTTAATTTTTAGTTAAAAACATATTCATTGTTTTCATGATAATTATGAGAATATCGTTAACTACTGATGTAAGTAATACACTATGATTATGTTTTCTTTCTTGTGTAGTTTCTTGTGTAGTTTTTTTTCCCTTAGAGTTAATAATTGTCATTTTCATTTACTTAAATTTCTTTAAAATGTGGTAAGTCTTCCTGCCTTCCAATAGCTTTGTAAAATGGCTCTCTATACAATTTTCCACATGGTCAAAGTTGTCATATCACTTATCAGTTCCATTTCATTCTGTGAAGTTCTTTCTGTGCACCTCTGGCCTCCTACTCCATTCTGGACTGATTCTCCCTAGGCTAGGAGGTTGTAGATTTTTAAAATGATGGACTGTTACCAATTTCAGCACATAATACCTTCAATATTTGTATTATTTGTTTATAAAATATATTTTTCTGTAATAAAGTAGTGTGTACATTATGAAACATAAAGAAAAATATAAAACCCAAAGGCTAACATAAAAGTAAATTTAATATTATTTCCTTTATGTGCCCCTAACAAATGGCTTTCACTCACTGGGGTGTGAGACCTCTCTACTCTAGGTTTACACACAATGTCTCAGAAGTTTTTACCAAGAATTTAGGAAATTGTTTTGGCTATTTCTTGTGTTGGGTCTTGTTTCTTGTGTTCCGTGTTTAATCCTTCTGAGTACTTTCTCTCATTTGGATGGAGAACACCTTATTGTTGCTTCCTAAGAAAAGGTACAAGGGAAGCATATTTCCTGAGATTTTGCTTGTCTCAAAATGTCTTTATAAAGGGAATAAAGATACAAGTCACAGGCTGGGAAAAATCATGTTCAAAACACTTATCTGGTAAAGGACTTGTGTCTAGTATATACAAAGAACTCTCAAAACTCAGCAATAAGACAGCAAATAACTCAGTTAAGAAATGGGCAAAAGATCTGAACAGACACCTCACCAGGAAAAATATATAGATGTCAGATAAGCATATGAAAAGCTGCTCAAATCATATGTCATTAGGGAATTGCAAAATAAAACAATAATGAGATACCACTACACACCTACCAGAATGGCCAGAATTCAAAATACTGACAACACCAAATGTTGTGGAGCATTCATTCATTCACTGCTAAGGGAATGCAAAACGGTATAGCCACTTTTGGACAAGAGTTTGGCAGTTTCTCACAAAATCAAACATAATATACAATCCAGCAGTTATGCTCACTGGTGTTTACTGACATTACTGTGCCTTAAAAATCACTTGAATTGGTTCCTTTCTGTATCATTTTGTCCTCAACCAAATACACATTTAGGTTCATTTTTTTTTTTAACTTCAAAAAGCGCTTTCTTGAAACTTAATTTTGTTTTATAATTTGTCAGATATTTACATGGTTCTGAAGTAAAATCTATAAAACCAGACATATTCAAAGAACTTTAGTCTTTATTCCTTTTCCCTCAACCTCAATCCCATTCTCTCTTTTATAGGGAACCATTGTTTTTCTATTTTAGCCTTTCATTTAAAAAATATAGTCGTATATACACATATAAAGGTACATTGTGTGTGTGTGTGTCTGTGTGTGCATGCATGCGCGGGGGGGCTTTGCAGTCCATTTCACTGGCCCTTCTTGTGCCTTCCCTTGCTAATTGCTATGCTGTTTTTTCCTGCTACTCTTTTCTCTTCACTCTTGCCCTTTACCTCATGTTTCCCTTCTCACCCCTCATCTCTCTTTAGCTCTTCATTCTTTCCTTAAGTACTCTCTTTTAGTCTGGTGGCTTCAATTACTACTGATGTACAGTGATTGGAGTGGGAGTGGTGGTCCATAAAACTCTGTTTCTCTAGACATGTGGTTTTAACTTCCTGCTCTATATGCATTTGTTTTCATTTGTAGATTTCTCAAGCTCCACACTTCCCAAAGTGCACTTATCTCACCATTTTGTAGTCCTCTCATCTTTTTCTGTGATTCTTCCAACAAGAGCACCTTAAACCATCCCAGTTCCCCAAGTATAAGCTGGCACCTCCTTTACTCTCCTTTACTCTAGCACAAAGTTATCAGTTTGGCACCTCCTTTACTCTCAGTCCTCATATTCAATTGACTTACAAGTCCTACAGAGTCTACTTCCAAATGGTTTCTTTCAAATTCCTCTTTTCCTCACCATTACCACCTCCTTTAGGGTCTCATTATCTCTTTTCTCAACCTGGTAGAAATTTTCTGATCTATCTTTCTGCATCTAGACTCATCTAGACTAGCTTTGGTCCTCTATCAATAGCAGAGTACATTTTCTGAAATGTAGAGCATATCGTTTTCCCAATTTAAATCCTTTGATTGCTTCCTATTGCCTTAACATTCAGCGATTTCTTTTCTGTAATCTGGTTCAAGTCAGCTTTTTCACATTTTCTTTAACCATATCTCTCCAGGTATACTTTGCACGATAGACCAATCTGAGGGCTATGTTTTTAGCCTGAACACATGGCTTACTTGAAAAATTTTTTTGTTCTTGTTCCTTCCTCTCTTGAAACATTCTTACCCTTTCTCTATGTATCCTAAAACTTGGTCAAGGCACAGCTTCAATGTCATCTTCCTGGAAAAGTTCATTTTTCCCTGTTCAAAGTTCGTAGGGTCCCTCTTCCTAAATGAATGTAGCACTTACCTCATTGTTTTAGAGTGAATTGAATACAAAGCAGTTTCCCCTGGTAGAATTTAGGTTCCTTGAGGGCAAAGGGCTATTGATTATTTATCTCTCTGCCCCCACTTTAGTACAGTGCCTGTCCTTACTAATTATTTGTTGAATAAATGTATGCTCAATAAATATTTCTTGGATTGAATTGGATGTGAATGATTTCGTGATGGGCGATACAAATAGATACCACAAAAGGACTATCCACTTAGTGATTGATGCTTGTTTTATGGAAATTATTCTTTTTATAGTCATTTTATATCTTTTGGCTATCTTTAATTCTTTCCTTCTGCTTTTTCCAACATCCCTGTTGCCATGTCTGTGTTCACTGTATTTTTACAGCCATCCTTCTCTTCCTTTCCATCCCACTGACACCACAATAATGCAAACCCTTACTGTCCTATGCTTGACAGTTTCTTTTTCTCTTGACCTCTCTGCCTCCAGCCCATTTTCCTCCTATAACCAGACAGATAATCTTCTTACACTTAACTCAATTATTTCCCCATTCAAAAAAAGTCATTGGCACTGTCTTGATATATAAAAGAAGAAATCTGTATTTCTAAATTCATTTAGTGACCCCCCCCACCTTAGTTTTATTACCACGTTTCTGACTCATCTGTTCAAACTTGTGGTTTCAGCCCTATCATCCAGCATACACAGTTTTCATGTTTCCACCTCTCTGTCTTTGTGTAAGCCATTTTCTCTCCCTGAAATGCCCTTGTCTTCTTGGTGCATTTAAATTGTAGTCAAGACCATTATGGTCACCTTGCAGAAACAGAACAGGATGGACCTGTTATCCAATATTCAGTTCCCACCCCAAATCTGGTTTGGATGTCAACACTGATGATGTTTCAAGAGGGAATGAAAGTTTTTTTACACACATCATTGGGAACTTCTATGGAAAACAAGGCAGGCTTTCAAAGTGGTCTGAAGTGACTTGAGAGAGGAGGAAAAGGAGACAGCTCATGCTATAGTTAAGCTGTGGGACGGGATGAGGTCTTCCACATGGGCTGGGGCGAGTGTGTTTTGAATTTACTACTGGCACCAAAAGCGGGGGCAACCAAATCTTGTATCAGCTTGCAGAAGGGGTACAAGAGTGATAGGGCTTGAAAGCTGTTGGTATCACACATAAAAATGGAGTCAGACTTTATTTCAAAGACCCGGTCCAAATCCCATTGACCTCCTAGTCCTCTGACGTCGCTCTTCTTATGAATTCCCAGAATTTAGCATTTGCTGCCTCATTCTGTTCTTTAACTTCACCTGTATTTAACTCAGGGAAATAAATTGAATTACTTTAGAGTCATACTTCCAAGGAGTGAATGCAAGTTTCATGTCCTGAAGCTTATAGAGTTTGAGATGGAGCCTGCTTTATGAAAAAGAGTAGAAAATAGGTATGAGGCCTTAGAAGGATTTGTGCTTGTTAGCGGTCCTGAATGTTCAGCTTCATTAGCTTCATGGTAAATCTGTCTCTGAATTCCTCTTATACATTAAAAAATGTATTTAAAAATTTTACATGTAGTAGAGTAATGAGTGTGTATATATGCGTGGATTTTGTAATCCCCATGACAGGTATTCAGGCTTTTCCCAACCTGTCCTTTTACATTTTGATTTCTTCCTTAGGCTCTAATGCTTTATATCTGGTAAGAGTTTGTTGTTGTTGATGGTAATAGTGAGAATGATGACTCTCTATTTTCAAGTAAGAATAGATTCCTAGCGACAGATAGGGCCGTTAAACATATTCTCTGATAAGGGTTATGTAGGAAACCTTCTATTCATTTAAGTCAGAATTCACAAATTAAAAAAAAATGACCTTTTTGGTGTGAGACCCTCAGTGATGAAATTCATGAAATTCAACTACTTTTCCCTTCCCTCCCTCTGACATTTGACTTAATGGCACAGCATAGTACCTTGAAATGTAGATGTTTAATAAATACGTGGCGATTTAAATTAGTGGACTAGCTGGCTGAATCAGAAGTTACTAGGGCTAAACTCCAAGTGGCATTCTTTTTAAAAAAATATGTGTGAAAACATGTTTGTTTGTTTATAGGCCCATATATTTCCTGTTCTTTTCGAGTTCTAGAAACAAGATCAGTAATCACAGTACTGCAAATCAGATCCTTGAAGGAGGGCTGATTTCTCAAATCTAGAGAAAGCTAGGTCTTTTCAAATGAAGCAAACTGAGAGAGGAGAAGAAAAAGACTTTTGCTGAGATAGCAACTGAAATATGTAATGACTGCTTTGTAGCCTAAATGCCCCAGTATCCAAAATGATTTCGCATAGTACAAATCCTATTTTGCTCAGGCTCATCTGCAAGTGATGAATACTTAATTTACTGTTTTGACAGAATCTCTACTACTGGACCCTAAATTTTCACTTAATCTGAAGTCGAAAATGCCTTTCCAACAAGGAAAGAAGGAAGTGGAATACTCTTCTCACTTCCTTAATGCCTGATGATGAATTGTTTTCAAATATCGCTGTGTACCTGACCTTCAGCAGGAAATAATTGTGCCTGGGTTTGCTCATTGCAGAGCAAAGAAGGGTCACACTACTGGGTGTTTCAGATAAAAGTCCAATTAATCTCAAAATAGTTCCTCACTGAATAAAGAGAAGCAGTTAAGAAGGCACAGGCTTTAGCTCCTGAGTGCATCTTCTGTCCCTGTGATTAATTGTATTAACCAAACAGTGTTAATTCAGCCTGAGAGGAAGGTCAGGAGTTCTATTCCCTTCTGTCTTCCTGCCGCTCCCTGAATGTCTGCCTATCAGAGTCTTGTCAACAACCAGGTGGTTTGCTTGTTTAGTGAGACTACAAACAGAAGTGCTGGTGAGAATTTCAAGAAACAGCAGTCTTAGGATCAGCAGGCCTCCAGCCAGGATAGAGTTCTCTAGAGAATTGAGGACATTTTTATCCTCATCCATAGGCCTGGGGATTTGAAGCAGTGTGATCATTCCCAGAAGCAGAGCACAGGTTTACAAAATGCCATCTTTCGTAGTAGTGCCACATTATGTTTTTTAAAGCTGGCTAACAGTTGCTTTATTCACCTTTCTGTGAAAGATTTATCTGTAGAAACCAGACTTTTGGCTGTGGATTATTTCCTATTCTGTCTAAAAATGATAAGACTAGTTATTTCTTGTGCTCAACCCTTGTGGGGAATTGGGTGGCCATCCCTTTGCCTCTTTGGTTTCACTCTCCTTAATTCCCAGGCATTTACAGTCATCCAAATTGTGTTTGATTAGCATAAGCAAGATTTCCCACAAGACTTTCCTAATACCTTTCTTCTGCAATCAAGTCCCAGTTGGATAGAATAAGCCCCTTTTGTTCATTCAGTATGTCATTCAAACAGATACCAAAGAGAGATGCATAAGATCATTGGTACTCGGCGACGACAAAGCAATGAGTGGGATTGCAGGGTGCAATTCGGAAACCAATGCAGTAACAATAAAGATAAAGGCAGGTAGAAGCAACAGAGCCCTTGCTACATCTGTCCTTAAGATACATGCTGTCAGCCCACTGTGTAAGGACAAAAACTGATAACAAGGGAGTTGTGATATTTTTCAAAGAGCAGTCTCTCTAAAATGTGATCAAATAAAGGAAGACTTTATCGCAGCATTAAAGAAAATCTCTTGGCTACCTAAGGACAGGAACTGCAGGGTGAAGGCAATTCTCTTTCAAGAGCTGTGTGGCCTTTTCCACTCATGGTGTCTCTTTGTGTGTTTTATGGTTTTTCTGTCTGAGAACTGTGTATTTTTCTGGAACTTCATCTGTGGAATCTTTTGAGAACTCGGTTGCAGTTGGGACTACTAAGTCAGGAACTCTAGAACTATACTCTCTGCTGGAAGTTTTTCAGACAACACAGCTAGCATGAATTTGGGCTGTAAGCCATGTGAGGACTGGCTTATGGCTGTGAACCTCATGGGAGATTGTCTCACCATCCACTCAGCACCAAGTTCAAGAGAGATGTGGTCCTATCTGCCACCTTCTGCAGAAGAGGGTCTGTTTGTCGCTCATCTGTGTGCTAAGCCTGTAGCCCTCTGGGCTTCCAGCATTATGTGAGGGTCTTCATTTAGATTATCCATCTTAGGTAGGTCCCCAGCCTTGTGCAGCCCTTAAAACATATGCTCAAATGCTCCATTGTTTGGCAGAAACTTTCAGTGTGAAAGCCAGTTTGGTATTCACTTAACCAACCAGGGTCCCTGCTCTGATTGCATTTTTGGGATCTACAAAAAACTTTTGTTTTATGCCAGTTCATTGATGTATTTAAAAACATTAAAAACATTTTAGCTGATATTTTAGTTTTTTGTCAATCAGGGAGTCATTTGAAAGATTAGAATAAATCTCACAGTGTCTCCACTTCCCTACGGATATCTCTCTGTGTTCCTTTTTCTGTTGGATCAGTTTATACTGTTTATTCAAAGGTTTCAGTCTTCCAGAATTCCAGCTTCTTACGATTTGGACAGTTAAGGCTTCTTTGGTTCTGACACTACTTCAATTTCTGCTCTTATTGTCTTTTGCCCCGTCACTCCAGTTCCCAAATGAAAATTGAGAGAGGATCTGTTTTTCAGGTTGAACCATTTATTTCCATAGGTCATTGGTCATATTGGTCATAGGTCATTGAGTCAGAATGTACCCTGAGTTAAGTCAGGTATGGTCAGTGTGTGTGTGTGTGTATTGGGGTGGGGGAGTGGTAGGGCCATATGTTATAAAACATGGCCACCATTCCTTAACAAGGCTGTGGGTTTTCTGTGGTTTCCCATAGAAGATGGTGTGGGAGGGAACTAAAAAACATTTCTAGTACAAAAACCTACAAGAACAATACTACTCCGTCTCAGCCTTAAAAACAAACAAATAAACAAACAGTTGGATAGGATACCAGGCAGAGATGTTTTCTATCAAATACTTCTTTAAAGTGAGAGAGGTGGCTATTGTGAGGTTATAATATGATATCCAAAGTGGAATCCTGCATGAGGTCTTGGTATCCTTAAAACCAACTCTGTGTTTATAACTTTTGAAAGACCATGAAATTATTACAGACACATGAGAATCAAAATAGATTCACCAACAGCAGTTTAGGAACTGCATTAGCAACTTTTATTAAGAAGTCTTTTTTAAGTACTACCAAATGTCCAAGAGCTCATTTAAGATACATATTTATATTTCTATATTAGTGCAACAGTTGAATAAAATAAAGTATGGCACTGACCCCACCTCTCCCTTCAGCTACTGCCACTTTACAGCTAAACTTGGTGAAGGAGTATCTCTACTTTTCCACCTTGTTTTCTCCTCAGGCCACTCTACTTTGTGCCACAACCCTTAGTACTGTGCGGAAACTTCATGGGAACAGGAATCTGGTCTGTTTTCTTCACTGCTCTAGCTCCAACAGTTAAGGACAGTGCCTAACCAGTAACTGGTTCTCAGTAGGTCCTTGTTAAAGAAATGAATGACTGCAATGGAGTATTAGCCATCCATGAAAACTGATGATATTTATGAAGAGTTTTTAATGATATTGAGAAAACACTCTGACCAAAGCCTATATAGGAAAAAGGTTAGAGAATTACATATTTAATATAATCTCAGCTACCAAAATGCATGGAAAGAAAGGCTGGAAGGAAATATGTTAAAACATTAGCAGTGGTTCTCTGGAAATAGGAATATAAGGGATGATTACTTCCTTTTTGTCTGTATTTTACTGTTCTGTCGGTGTTTAATAATGGGTAGTTTTTATAATTAAACAAAAATTAAGTCCAAGCAACAACCTGAAGGATGTGCTGTAGTATTTCAATGTACCTTAATTTCAAGATCAAATAACAACTGTTACTATTGATGAAACCTAATGTACTGAGACTGCATTTGGTAAGTATTGGTGAATTGTTCCCATGAGAATGCATTTTTGGTTACCTAAGCATTTTCATTGTTTCAGCCTCATCCTTCCAACCAGATAGCAACAATCTTACCACAAGGCAATAGCCAAGACTGCAAACATTTACTGAGTGGTAACTGTGTGTGGTACATGCATTATCTCATTTAACCATCATACAAACCCTTTGAGGAGATACTATTATTCCCAATTTTCAGATGAGAAAACTGAGGCATAGGGTGTATATATGGAACTTGCCCAGGATTGCACCGCTAGTAGGTAGTCCAGACCAAGTACAGTTCTTAACCAGTGCTCTTGGAAGCATAGCTTTTATCAGTTAGCACCCTCCAGAGTAGTTTATCTGGAGTGCAGAAGGACGATACCAAACACACAGTCTATAAATTGTACCCAGAAATGTAATGTTGCAGGGATTTTCAGAGGCTGCTACACTCATTGCTGTAGGTATGATGTTTTTTCACAATGGTTGGCAGAAGTGAAAAAAGAGTTCATGGTTGGTTTGGATCAGGCTGGTTATCAGGCTAAAGTGAGAAGCACCCAGGGGAAATAATTTGGAGAGTTGTCATTGCTGAGAAATGTATAAAAGCAAAGTATGTTCCAGCTCAAAAATATATTTAAAAAAATCTGTGCTGCATATGGATAAATGGAAGCCACATGGGCCGAACTGGGCCAAGACACCACATGTGAGCTGCTGGGCCGTGCCGATACATGGGAGGACAGGTGATATCAGTAACCATGGCCCTTTGCCTCCACAGTCTCTGCGCATGCCTTTAGAAGAGAATAGAATTTTTTTTTTTTCCAGTTGATAAAGTTACATGCATGTGGTAAAAAAAAAATGTAGGAAAGAGAATTCAGTAAAACATCCCCACAACCCTCATTTCCTCTTCCCAAAGGCAACCATTGTTACCAATTTCTTGAGTGTTCTTCCAGAAATATTTATGTATAAAAGTATATATTTAGTATTTGTGTATATGATGTTTGAAACACACACAAATGGTATCAAATTACACCCACCTCCCTTTTCTCCCCTTAATACATTTTGGCAGAACTATCATATATAGTTGTGCACAAGGCACTTGGCTGAGGGGAGAGTGGGCGCTGAAATTCAATAAACTGTGTTCTCTGGCAGGAGGCTGGGTCTGCCTGGAAGGGGGCCCCTTTTCTTAATTTGCACAAAAGTATCATCTTGGGCTCTAGAGTTTGTCCTGATCAGCACATACAGATTCACTTTAGTCTTTTTCACCATCGTAGAGTAGTTTGTTGTAGTTGATACACAGTACGTTATCAAGTTTCCTCTTGGTGGACATTTGGGTTCTTTCTAATCTTTTGCTCTTAGAAAACATGCTGTTATGAATTTCCTTATCTAAACATTTTAGTGCACCTATGTGAAGGGCATTTGAGGAGTGAGTTTGGGTATGCCACTTTTTGAGATTCTGAAATGTTTGGCTTCAAATGAGAAACAAAATAGATTGATTTTAAAAATCCTGAACTCTAGAGGTATTTCTTCTTTAATTTTTGTAAACACTATTTCAAATTTTCATTCATTATCCGCCTTGATAATTGACTTCCAGCTGCCACAGGAAATGCTTGCTTTCTTCTCTAATCATCCACAGCAGGTGCTTTTCCTCTCTTAAGCTGTCCTCTCCACTCCAGAATTATCCCTGTCAGCAGGGTCCTAGACTGGAGTAGTGTTCTTCCTTGGTCTTAAGGAAGTTCTTAGGCACTGAAGTTTGGAAGAATCAAAATTCCTCACCTGATTTCCACAGGAGGGTGTACTTTATTCTCACATCTCTGGGGCCCCAGCTTTTCTGTTACTAAATATCTATAAATCTTCCGACTCTTCAAAGTGCAGTCAGTATAAGCCTGAAGTAAAGGGATTTTGGTGACAGGATTTTTATTGTTAGAGGCAATATTATGTAAACAGGAGGGCTTTTAGAACAAACAGAATAGGAACTAGAATTCTAGATCTGTCATGCCGGATAATGAAAGTGTACAAAGCAATTTGCACATAGCCAGTAATCAGAATTAATATTGATCATGATGATGATGAAGATGATAATAGGGATGATGAGGATGATGATAGCGAAGTAGTAAGTGTAAGTGGATATGGAAACAGATATGCCCTGGGGACTGAGCTGGGTGTTCTGTAGAAATTAACTGATGGTCACCCTCTATAGTAATGGAGATATGAATGTAAAGACAAAGCCAGAGGTGAAAAAACCTGTTCAAGGACTCGCAGCTGCTAAGGAGTAGGGCTGGTATACAAGCCACACTTTTTCACGTTTGAGAGTGTTTCTTTCCTAAGTATGTATAATAAAATATATGTTCCTTTCCTAGGTATATATAATAAAAAAATTTTAGCCACATTTTAAGCAGTGAGTGATATGGGTTCATTCTTTCTGCTTTGTGAAAACCATTTTTTTTTTTTAACCAACCTGCGTATAGCATTTGAATTTTAAGAGTAGCTTTAAATTTCAATAACAACACAAAAGATGGCTTTTTAGGATGACAGGTTCACTAAGAAGGTTTGGGTATCTGAAGAATTAATAAAGAAACCTTTGATCTGCAGTTCTATAAAAACATATTGTCACGATGAAGTGCTTTGCTGATCCCCAGTGTAGCCTTGAATAATTTAGTGTCCTTTGTTTATTTTTCTCAGTATGTACTTCAACACTAGAGAAACTTCTCTATTTTCTTTATCCTCTGTATTCATTGTTCCACCTAGGAAACATTGGGTTCCTATTTCCTTTCTCCTTTGCTAAGTTGGAATCTAGACAGTTTATTTCTCTTATCTCCTTCGAACTCTATGGTGGTAGATTTTCCTGTTTCTTATCGCTTTTTTGAGAAATACGACTAGTAGGATACTTTTTAAGGTAGGAGGGAAGAAGATAAACCAGCCTTGAGGGAAATTCAGTTGTGAAGTTTTGCCTCTTAGCAAAGTTGCACATATAGCAGCTGCCCGCTTGACAGTGGCCTTTCCTTTGAACTGGATCATCTGTCATCATGTCCTTATAATGTCTGAGGGAATCGCTTGGGCATTGCTGCTATTCCAAACTTGTTCTTTTTCTTTCTGAGGAGTAGCTTCTTTTCAGGTGGCTCTATGCATGTTGGGCTCAAGAATGAACACTTAATCTTTAAAAAAAATCTTTTTAAGATTATATTTATTAATTTGAGACAGAGAGAGAGAAAGAGAAAGCACAGGCAGGGGAAGAAGCAGGATCCCTGCTGAGCAGGGAGTAGATCCTAGGACCCTGGGATCATGACCTGATCTGAAGGCAGACACTTAAGGGACTGAGCCACCCAGGTGCTCCACATTTAACCTTCTCGTGATTTCTGTCGTGAAAGTTTAACTTTCAGTGTGACTTGCTGCCATTTAAGCTCTGGGTGAAAGTTATTTCCATCCATCCGAGGAACATTTACGGAGTGCCTCCTGTGTATGCAGCATCGGGTGAGGTGGGGGTAGTGAGTACAGCAGTGATATTAGCCTATTTCGGGTAGGGTTGCCAGGTAAAATTAAGGATGCTCAGTTCAGTTAGGATTTCAGGTGTTAAAAAAAATAGTTTTTTTATAAGTATGTCCCATGCAAAATTTGGGACATACATATATTAAAACATTATCTGCTCTTGTTTAAAAGGAGGTAACGGGCCCCACATAGAATCACCTGTGCTAAGCCTACATCACCAAATTGAGTCTTAATACCTAACCTAATTGTAGTTTCAGGCTCTCCCAGAAATGTAATCTTAACCTGGAATTACCTGATCAGCCCTAGTGAGGTCTCTCATCTGAGAGACCCCTGCTCTCCCTTAAAGGAAGGTGACCTTGCCTGGAACAATCTAGTCTTTGCTTATTCTGTCCCCTATGGCTTATTAAAGTCTTTGATTTTGTAGAGCTCTTTTGAGCTCCTTTCTATCTCCTAGACGGGATGCTGCCCAATTTATGAGTCATTGAATAAAGCCAGTAAGATCTTTAAAACTTACTCTGTTGAATTTTTTTAAACACTGTTCATCTGAAATTTAAATTTAACCGACACCCTTTATTTTAATTCATTACATCTTACCTTAGTTGTGGGAGACTAACATATAAATAATAACATGACAGTGAGGGTAAATGCTATGATAGGGGTACCCTAAAACATTCCAGCTGTTACCTCTGTGGTATTCGCAGAGAAGACAGTTTGGTAGGGAATGAAGGGGCAGCCTGACAAAGGATATGTCTCCAGTCTGATGGGTCAGAGAGCTAGGATTGTAATAGTCTGGTGCTTGAGAGATGGAGAAAAATCGAACAGTTTTGTGACGACACTGTGCAATCCAACATGTAGATTAATTAAAATCCTTTCTGTTCCATCTCCCACCCCCAGTGACAATCCTTAAGAGAACCACTGGTGTTGACATTTTGGGTGCCTACTGGGTCATGTATTTATTTGGCAGTTTAGTTTCCAAGCCCTTCTGTCTCTAGCTATCAAAAGGATGATGAACAAATATTTATTTGCTCAATAAGTATAGTGCTAAAAATACTGTATTCTGGTAATTTAGGAAGGATGGGAGAAAAAGCATGGGACAAAGTGTATAAAATAATCAAATAGCTTCCTGTTCACGATCAGTCTGTTGTGTGTATGTGTGTGTGGAGGGAGAGAACAGGGTGGATTGGGGTGGAAGAAGGGGTTGTGGCTGGGAGAAGCAAGAACCAAATACTGAAAAGCCATGTTATTTCAAACAATATTGAAAAGAATCAAAGGACCTTACAAGCAAAGGACCTGGACTTTTGGGTCAGGATTTAGACTTGACACTTAAGTGTTAAGGCAGTGAAGTAGCTTTCATCCAGCAAAGTTTCCTGGGGAAAATGACTGAGCTTGGTCTTTATGGTCTGGAATTTGTGTGGGTGTGAAGGAGGAGAAAAGGCACAGCTTCACAGGGAAAATAACATCTTCAATGGCATATTTCAGTACACTTTGTGCAGGGGTGTGTGTGTGTGTGTGTGTGCGTGCATGTGTGTGGTATCAGTGGGGCTGGTTGGCATGAAGGTGAGACTGTGAGGAGGTCCAAGATGACTCACAGACTTGGAAGTGGAAAGGTTATTTTAACTGATTAGATTTTAGACTCAAGGAAAAAGCTAAAGGAATTCATCTTACCAAACAGGAAAACTGATAAACGGAGATTTCTGGGGCATGTTGGTAAAAGTAGGGCAAAGCTATGGTTTGAGGTAGTATCTTGGATAATTCAAGGGCTGTCCTACTTTTAATTGAATTACTCAGGAATTCAGAAAATTGCTCCACAGAAATTGTGTTCTTACAATCATATTCTGCCAGAGGCTTCCAGCAGGTGGTATATTAGGAAAATATTTACATAAAAGAAGATAAAGATTCATTTTATTTTTCTCCTATTCCATGTTATACTTTAACTTCTTTGTGGAAAATCCTTTTTGCTTGGCCTCTTTCTTGCACGGAAACACAGATCATGACCACTGGAAAATTTAACTGCAGTCTTCTGCCACAGCAAGAAAATACAGTTTGTTGGGTTGGGTGTTTTATTAAAGATTTCTGCAGAGGCTGAATATCTTTATCTAAAATTCACAGAAAAGCCTCAGGCCAAGATCCTAAAAAATGAGAATTATTTACTTGGAATCTTTTTAGTTCACTGTTGCTGCTTTTCTTCCTCTCTCTTTTCTTATAATTATTTTAGTATGGCTCTGTATTGTCACAATAATTTCTACCAAGCTACTAATTTCATCCAGCCTTACTTAATTCACTACAGAAAGGGAAAGTGTTTGATTTTTTTTCTCTTTGTGGAAACCAGGAAGGGTGGGAGATTTACCTCTGAATTTTTTTTTTTTTCCCTGAATTAAGAGGGAACAATTATCCTGAATTCTAAGGAGTAGATGGTGTGGAGAATCCAGGCTTGTTTCAATGGAAGTGTTTTCTCTGCACGTTGATGTCCCTTCTTGTAGGTTATCTTTATTGTGAGACCACAGACCTTGAAAGAGTCTCCAGAGGTTGTCTAAGAATGGCTTGCTGTCTCCAGAAAGCACAGGTTGTCAGTGTGGTGGGAAGTTAGATTCTGGGCCTGAACAACCATTCCAAGAAGGTCTTTATATTTCCTAAATTTGAAAAGTTCTGTTAGAGACGGCCTGCTAACTTTTGGGGTTGACATTTATCGGCAGTCACTAAATCACCCTTAAAGCTCATCACAGATCCATTTATAGCAATGTATGTTACCCAACAGGGTGTTCGTTCTAATCACATTCCACTTGCACACTTAAAATACGTAAAAAGGGTGCCTGGGTGGCTCAGTGGGTTAAGCCTCTGCCTTTGGCTCAGGT
Source organism: Lontra canadensis (assembly GCF_010015895.1). NCBI lineage: Eukaryota > Metazoa > Chordata > Mammalia > Carnivora > Mustelidae > Lontra > Lontra canadensis. Next base: position 6,137,198 of record NW_022631008.1, read on the forward strand.
CATGATCTCAGGGTCCTGGGATCGAGCCCTGCATTAGGCTCTCTGCTCAGCAGAGAGCCTGCTTCCCCTCTCTCTTCTCTGTCTGCCTCTCTACCTACTTGTGATCTCTGTCAAATAAATAAATAAATAAAATCTTAAAAAAAAAGATTAAAAAAATTATGTAAAAATATACATCCACTTTTCCAAAGGTTTCCATTTCTATTAGAGTTAAATTGCACACATCCATTTTTCTATAGTTTTCTTTAATAGTTTTAGTGTTTAATACTAAATTTGTATTTACATAGATAAAGTTTATGTGAAGTTGTAACCACTGTCTGTTAATTCAAGCTTAAAAGCACTTTGACAAATGCAAATAATTGAGGAGAAATGGTTTTGGGGGATTATATTACCCAGATAACTACTTTAAATCTTTTTCATGGGGAGATACAGCTGACCCTTGAACAGCTGACCTCCCACACGGTTGAAAATCCATGCGTAACTGTCAACTTCCCCCACAACTGACCAATAACGTGAACAATTGGTTAATACATATTTTGTATGTTATATGCATTGTGTGTGTATTATTTTTACAATAAAGAAAGCTAGAGAAAAGGAAATGTCACTAAGCAAATCATGAAGAAGAGAAAATGGATTTATAGTACTGTCCTGTATTTAAAAAAAAAGAAAAATCTGGGGATGTCTGGGTGGCTCAGTTGGTTAAGCGGCTGCCTTCAGCTCAGGTCATGATCCCAGCGGCCTGGGATCAAGTCCCACATCGGGCTCCTTGCTGGGCAGGGAGCCTGCTTTTTCCTCTGCCTCTGCCTGCCACTCTGTCTGCATGTGCTCGCTCGCTCTCTCTCCTTCTCTCTCTCTGACAAATAAATAAAATCTTAAAAAAAAAAAAATCTGCCTGTAAGTGGACCCATACAGTTCAAACCCATGTTGTTCAAGGAACAGCTGGAGTTCCCTGTGTCCAGTATGATGATTGAAAAAAATGATGAAGTTAGCCTTCAACATCTTTAGCTTCTTCCTTTCTTGAGACTCCCTCCTCCTCCTCCTCCTCCTCCTTCTTCTTCTTCTTTTAAACTTCATTTATTTGAAAGAGCTACAGAGAGCATGAGCAGGGGGAGGAGCAGAGGGAAAGAGAGAGGGACAAGCAGACACTCAGCTGAGCAGGGAACCTGACAAGGGGCTCCATCCCAGGACCCTGAGATCATGACCTGAGCCAAAGGCAGATGCTTAACTGGCTGAGCCACCTAGCCTCCCCTCTCCTTTCTACTTTCAAGTGTCCAGTGCCCCCATGGTCTTCTGTATTCCAGTTTTCAAATTAGTGCCCAAAAAGGGTCATGACAGCAATTATATACTGCATAGTGTGAATAAGGTGAAAACCCAAAGGCTGCTTTAAGGGGCTATTACCTTTCAAGCCCGCCTGCCTCCCTGCCTTTCTTTCTTTCTTTTTTTTTTTAATTAAAGATTTTATTTATTGGGGCGCCTGGGTGGCTCAGTGGGTTAAAGCCTCTGCCTTCGGCTCAGGTCATGATCCCAGGGTCCTGGGATTGAGCCCCGCATCGGGCTCTCTGCTCAGCAGGGAGCCTGCTTCCTCCTCTCTCTCTGCCTGCCTCTCTGCCTACCTGTGATCTCTGTCTGTCAAATAAGTAAATAAAATCTAAAAAAAAAAAAAGATTTTATTTATTTATTTGACAGACAGAGATCACAAGTAGGCAGAGAGGCAGGCAGAGAGAGAGAGGGAGAAGCAGGCTCGTCACTGAGCAGAGAGCCTGATATGGGGCTCGATCCCAGGACCCTGAGATCATGACCTGAGCCGAAGGCAGAGGCTTTAACCCACTGAGCCACCCAGGTGCCCCTCTTTCTTTCTTTTTTAAAAGATTTTATTTATTTTATTTTAGAAAGGGAGAGAATGAGAGAGAGCATGAGAGAGGAGAAGGTCAGAGGGAGAAGCAGATTCCCCGCGGAGCTGGGAGCCGGATGTGGGACTCTGTCCCAGGACTCTGGGATCATGACCTGAGCTGAGGACAGCCGCTTAACCGACTGAGCCACTCAGGCGACCTAAGGGCTTTTTGATCATAGAATATGTTTAGGCATTTCTGGTGTCTCTGAACAAGTGAGGGAGATCCTCTGGGGACTGGGGAATCCTTGTAACCCCACCCCACGACTAGCCTTATTTTTTCTTTTCTTTTCTTCTACCCAAGGTGAGGAATAGAAGATTATTGTGGAGTCCTGTTTACTAGCTCTAAGAATCTCAAAGCTCTTTCTTGTTCTGTAATAACAATCCATGTGTGCATATTGTTTACTAGATGACAGACACACTTCACCTATGTTAATGCGCTTGATTCAAGATGATCCCATGGGGGATAATTATTGTCGTCCAGTATACAGGTGAGGAGACTGAGGGGTGACAAGGCTGAGTAACTTGTCTGAGGCAAGTCTGTGGAGCTACCTAGTGGGTGGAGCCGTGTTCAAGCTGTACATTTTGCATAGGTAACCCCCCCGCCCCCCAGTAGCTAACTGCTTGGATATCTTCAGTTTGTGCTAAGAATTGTTATTTTTATTATGTTGCATGGTTTCCACCATTTATTAAAATGTTTTTCACCCAAACTAAATATCATCTTTCAAGGACATCTAGTCTCAGTATCATTAATTGAATTTTTCACTTATGGAAGCCTACATTCTGTTAACCAGAAACATGACATATTTAATTTTAACTTTTCAGGAAAGGCATTTCATACCCCACTAATGTTTAGTTTGTGGCTGAGAATGGCCCTTTCTGTCTGATCTATTCTTGCTACCTCTGGTTTTGCTTTATATTTCTAAACCTTGTGTAGTAGGCTTTCTGGACATTATAGTAATGGGATTGTGTTTGTATGTGTATGTGTGTGAGAAAGACACACACACACACACACACACACACACACACACACACACCAAATAGGTGGTCATTTGTCATTTTACTGAAGCACAGATTTGAATTTTGAAGACTATAAGGCTGGTGTACAGAACCTGTCATGGAGCAACCTGTCGTGAAACTGTCTTGTCTTACACCATGTCTCAGTGACACTTCATTTTTTTTCTCTAAAATGGTATTTGCAGATTTGGGAATTTGAGAAGTTCTCAGTCATTTTCTCACTAACATCACAAGACATTGTACTGAAATCACAGTTTTCAAATGCATTCTGTTTTTGATGGACTATTTTTCCTACTGGTTTACAGTAGCTTTTTTGCTATTGTTTTGTTCTAAGTAAACTTTTATAGTAGTGTATTAATTTGCTCAGGCTGCTATAAGAAAATACCATAGGTTGGTAGCTTAATCGACAGACATTTATTTCTCATATTTCTGGAGGCTAGGAAGTCCAAGAAAGAGGTGCTGCCCATTTAGTTCCTGGTGAGAGCCTTCCTCCTTGTTTGCAGATAGCCAGCCACCTCGCTGTGTCCTTACATGGCAAAGGGAGAGAGATTGCTGGTATTTCTTTTCATAAGGGCACTAATCCCATCATGAGGGCCATACTTAATATGACCTCATCTAAACCTAATTACCTCCCAGAAGCCCTGTTTCCAAATACCATCACACTGGGGGTTAGGTCTTCAACATAATGAATTTTGGGGAATACAATTCAGTACATAGCACATAGCATACAATACTACCATAAGTATATACTTGTAAGTATATATAAATACATAACTCAAAATATTTTCACAGAGTTAATCAGCCCCACTCAACTTTGTTTCATCTGAAGGACAAAGGTGCCTACTTTTAATCACAGCTTTCATTGTGAGGATATTCTCTGGTGCTTGGATGGACACTAAGCCACTATAATTTGTTTGGGTCTAGCTTTGGACTAGTTAGATGCTAAGCTATATCTTGATAAGAAATTGCTAAGAATATCATGTATATTAGAATTAAATTTCTTGAGGAAATTGCCTCTCATTCTGCCTCCTTTATCTAGACACCATGTAGATCAAACTTGTAGTTGGAGGGCTATATGGGTGCTCCCAGGCTGGCTCTTCATGGAGCCATTTAAGGTTATTTGGACTTGGTGAGTCTCTGGGTACCTTCAGATAGATAGTTTGATGATTTGTCTTAGTGTTTCCATAGGAATTAATGTTGAGGAGTTCAGTTTATAATCATTGTCATGTCTCTCCCTACCTTTCCTAAAACTGTCAGGACAGTGAGACTGTTCACTGATAGAAGCCTGGAGCATTCTTTGTATTTAGTATTGCCATTGCCAGGATCCTTTCTCTAAAATAGTCCTTTCTCCTTTTTCTTGTGTCCATTTGAAAACCTCAAGTTTTTCAAATGATCAACATCCTCTTGGTCAGTTTGCTGTGGTATACCAACAGAGTTGATTATGAAATTCAAGGTAAGGATGCTGGCTCTTGATGGGTGTGGCCCCCAGATATCTCTGTGTTAATCCCATTAAGCAATATGTATAACATAGTGATATGTATTCTCCCCAAAAGGAGCTACTCTAATAACACGTTTTCTAAAGAACTTTGATCTCATTTTAAAATAACACATTGGAACCACTTTGGACTTTGGAAACTACATGTTCATACCTGTAGAGTTGCCTTTCCTTCAAAAGTGTGTTATTTGTGACACTTTATTTTTAGCATTGTCTCTTCTTAAAAATATTGGTCCTAATGTATTTTTATAACTTGCAAGTTTAGACTTCTCTTTGAGTTTTATTTTAGATTTGCTATCACACAGTCCATGTTTCAGCCTCCAGGAGGAAACAACAAATTGAACAACCCAATATCCTCCTACCAGGTAGCTTTTTGGATTTCTGGGACTTGAAAGGGTGCTTCATGTTGATTAAAAGTGTGTTCTTGTATTCTCTATTAACCAAGCACTAGATAATTATTATGAACATCTTCGAGCTTTCCAGGGGTGGCTGATTCATTTTGGGATCGCTGCTGAGATGGTCATTAAGAAATACCAGTCAGTGAGGAAGAGCATGGCTGCCCAGTTTGGCATTGAATCAAACTCATTTCATTTCTCCTGGATTAAAAAACCCAGCACACATACACACACACATACACCCTCAAAACAGTGATTATGAAGAGAGATGTCTGCCTGCCAATAGTCTAGGCTTCAATCAGCTGCTGCTCAGTGGACACCATTCCCTAGAAGCCATCTCCACCCACCCTCTGATTCTCTTGACCCATCTTGGCTTCATGGTAGACAACAGGTTTGCTGTTGGAGCTCTGTTTGATCTCTTGTCACTAACTATACCTGTGGTTAATTTTGATAGTCCTGCTGATTGAGGTACTTGTGAACAACTGTGGTTGTCCCATGCTCATCAGAGGTAGGTAAAAAGACGGCATTCAGTGATGTTTTTCACTGTGTATTCAGAGATCTGAGACTTTTTAGCTAAATAATTCTCTAGCAACAGTCAACTTCTTTGGGATGAATAAATATGGCAATTTAGATGTTTATGAGCTACTGTAGATCTTTTCTGCATTGTGCTTTGAAAAGAATGTTTTCAGATTATCTTCCTTCCCATAATTCCTAAATACTTAGAAATAATTGATTTTAGATGATTAAACATAGCTTCTCCAACTTTTTTAGAGTGTCATCTCAAATCACATTTTTCTATTTCAAAGAGATGAAACAAAATTTACATTTTGAAGTAGTTTGTCATTAGCTAAGACAATAATCTGCTTGGGTTTCTTTTTTTTTTTTTTCTCTCTATAGACCACATTGAAAGTTTCTACTTAGAAATTTATGCATTGTTTTCTCTCAGAGGAGTTTATCAGTAGGCAGAAGGTAAGAAGACAAGTTAGTTTGACCTGAGAGTGTCTCTCACTTATTACAGGAAGGGAGGTGCTGGGGGGAAGCTGGCGAAATCATGGCATCTTGATAGTGGATCTTAAACTCAACCACATCAGAAGTACCTGATATAAAAAATATAATTTGTGGATCCCATCTCAGAAATTCTGATTCAGTAGGTCTGGTGGGGGTGGGGGGTGCTTAGCCATCTTTACTTTTTAGCAAGTACCTTGATAACTCCAGTGTACATGATCCAAGACCACACGATGTGAAATACTGATCTAAGTCCTCTTATTAGAACACTATGTAAGATTCCTAAAGCAGGTAAGAGGACAAACCATTGTGAACCGTATTACTGTAATTGAAAGGAAAAAACTATTTCTTTATTTTTATTATTTTTTTTAACACATAATGTGTTATTTGGCTCAAGGGAACAGGTCTGTGAATCATCAGGCTTACACATTTCATAGCACTCACCATGGCACATACCCTCCCCAATGTCCATAACCCAACCACCCTCTCCCTACCTCCCTACCCCAGCATCCCTCAGTTTGTTTTGTGAGATTAAGAATCTCTTATGAAAAACTGTTTCTTTAGACACAAGGTTGTAAACTGGATGTCTTAGGCTGGGTTCCCTAATAGCAGAGCCTGAGTCTGGCATTTGGAGACTGGCATTAGTTACTGGAGTGGTCTCAGAAACAAGAGAGTAAGGGAAATACGATAGGGCCAGGCAAGGAGCTAAGCCCGGCTGTGGTCTCCGCTAGAGGCCGGCTTTAACCTGATCTCATGAAGACCTCTGCAGATGAATTGTACCACAAAGCTAGTTCTGCCTTGAGGAAAGGAGACGAGCCTTTTGTATCTCGCATCAGTCAGTCACTGGTTAAAAGCTGCCCTGGGATGGATGAGTGATATAATCTACTGGCTAAGATTAGCTCCTATTTTGCAGACGGCAGTTGTCCTGGGAAGAAGCCTCTGAGCTCTTTGTAACCAACACTCATGGCAACAGGGGGATGTCAGGTAAAAGGGATCCAGGAGGGGCACTGTCTGCATCCATTATGTGATGACAACGTAGAGTCACATGAGAGATTTTTCACAACACGGCCCCTATTCTTGGTCACCCTGGCCACTCTGGCTGTCATACATTCCTTTATAAGCTTGCTGTGCTTAAGATGCTTTTTACAATTATAAGGGAAAACATGGACAGCTAACATACTTGGATTTTTGTTGTTTAACATTTTTCTTCCTGTGCTTAAGTAAGAATTGTCATCCTGCAGCAAAGTGTAGAAAATATGGCAACATGCTTTGTCTATTTTGTTTCCTGTTCTCCATAAGAGAAACAATGACTTCAAATATTGAATTATAGATCCTCAGGCTGTAGTGAGATCTTAATGTGTTTTACTCAAAACTTCATTTGCAGCTGATTCTGTCTTATGCTTCTTGTAAGGATATTGCTTGTGGGGGATGTTCCCTTGCTTTGGACTTTCACCGAGAAATATGATGTTCTAGAAATTATTGAACTGGTTGTCATTGGTTACTTGGCTTTATTAAATAGAACAGCCTCTTCTAAACTGTGTTCTGTGGAACATTAGTACTTTTGTGTTCTATAGAAAGTAAGTTCTATGGTCAAATAATTTTAGAGGTGCTCTATTTACTACATTCCCCTCTAGGAGATTCACAAAACATTTTGGCCTATTGAAGGCTTGAAATATCCTGAAGGAAGGAAAACTGCTTACCTTCATTTAACCTACTGTTTCTCAATCCTGTTTGCTCATGGAGGAGCCACTTATCATGGCTGCTTCCTTCCTTTTCATTTTTTCAGAATATATGTTACCATCTTACAGAACTAATGTTCTGTAGAGCATAGTTCAGGGAATACCGAAATAATACTTTATTCTTCATCGTGTATTATCAGTGCATTGGTAAGCAGCAAAGAGCTGGCTGTATGCTTGTAGTTTGTAAAACCAGCTGTGACAGTTGATCTGCATGCAAGGCAAGTACAAAGCAGACTTGGGGGGTCAGTGTTGTCTCTGGAGAACAAGGACAAGTTATTTGTTTTCCATCCCGAAGGGGCCATAAAAAGAGTAACATATTTAATGAAGCTTCACCGTGGACATATTACTCCCCATAAAACATTTTATTTAGCCTAACCTACAATTACTTAATGGAAAGTGAGTTTCACAAACAGCTAGTTCCTGGCCTCAAATGTTTATTAAGCGTCTCTTCTTTTGGACTGACTTTGCCAGGGAGAGTCATGCAAGATTAAAAAGCTAGAATATTAAAAATTCAGCCAGACACACCAGGGCTGCCCTGATGATAACAACCATGGTGTAGTGTTTCTGACTTCATATGGATTCCCATGTTCTCAGTAAAAGATACCCTGTCACTTCCCAGAACACTTTCATTTAACAATGATTTGGATTCTCACGGGTATGTGGCGTTTCCTTTTTGCATAAGACAGACCAGACCCTCAGTGAGTTGTATTTTTCTAAGGAATTTTGAATTGTAAGAGACAGAAATGAATGAATATTTATTTACAGGAAAAAGAGTGAATACTTACATTTTGTATAACATTAGAAATTTTACAGAGAACTCTCCTCCTTCCTCAACTGTTGCCTTCATTCTTACAAAAATCCTGTGAGAATGGCAGTATTACAGGTGCCACAAAAGTGGCCAAGGACTCTTGGAAGGCTGGCCAGAGCAGCTTTATAGAATCAGCCTTAGTTGCCATTCATGTTGACCGTTAGCCTAAGTGACAGGCTCTCCTAGATTTGTTTTCTTGCAACATAAGAGAATTCTAGAAGGAAACCAAGGAAGATTTTTTCCACATTTGCTCTGACTTTCCTCACACCAGCTTATCATTTAGACCAAGCCACAAGTTACCACTTCTTAATCCATTGCTTAGCTATAGTCCCTTCTTGGTTCATGAGAGGTGGTAAGATTCTGGGGTACATGTGTGAGTGTATGTGCATGCAGAATATAGAAGGTGGTAGAGGATGGAGTAGTCAGAGGCCATGTTTAGACAGAGTCCTGTATTCCTTGATGAGGAATGTGGATTTTCTCTTACAGGAAGCTGGAGGTGTCTAGGATCTTGGATGCCTTGGGCAGGATAGAAGAGTCTGATAATTCTTCTAGAACTTCCTACTCTGATATACTTCACTCCAGAAACTGTTATAGTTATTGGGTGTTTCAAGGACACAGCAGACTTGCCTGGACTGGTATTTTATCTCTATGTACAACTCCATGATGTTGATGTCAGCCAATGTGAGTTGTTTTTTTTTGTTTTTTGTTTTGTTTTGTTTTGTTTTGCAATATAGTTATAGTTCTTCAAGGTGTTTGTGTTCTGGTGAAGAAACTTGAAAAAGTACTTTAGTTCATTGTTAAGCAGTTTCCTTTCTTTAAATTAAAATCTTTTTATGACATTAAGTGATGATGGCATAATAAGACTTACCATATAAATGACACTGTTTGAGAATTTCACATTTATTTACTATTTAATTAATAAATTTTTAAAAAAGAAAAAAAAAAGAGTCTGATAACACAGATGCCAGTGACGAGGCCAGTACATGAATAGAGTTCACATGATGAGGGTCTGGAAAATGGATATGGGTGAGGTGATGGAGCAGATTCCCAAGGTAGAACTGACTGGTCTGGATGATATATGTGAGGTTTCGAATATGAGTGGACTTCAATGCTATTGTCAAAAGAATATGGGGGAGAGAACTGGGTTGGTAGGGTGGGGTGGGGAAGAATCAAGAAGATAGGAGTCACTTTGGGACTTGATAAGTTTGAAATGGGATATTTAGAAAGCAGCTTGAAATATCAGTCCAAATTGCAAGGCAAAGAAAGAAAATCTGAGATTTAGATCTAGAGTTCAACAGTGGATAAAGCCCTGTGCATAGAGAAGGACATCCAGAAAGAGTGTGGTGCTCATCAGCCCGCACAGCTCAGGTATGTTAGAGATGCCATATGTATCATTCATAAATCAGTTTCACTTCATACTGAGCATCCCTTCATTTAGTCTGGGGGGAAGCTTAACTTCATGTATTTGAGTCTTCCTTCTTCTTAGGCAGTGCCAAGCAGCAGAATGCAGAGTGGATGTCTGGTCCTTGGTCATCTTTCCAGGCAGGTTATTGCTAGGGCTGCCACCCTTCCTACCAGATCCCTTTTCCTCCTATGGCTATGCCACGTGATGCTGCCTGGGGTTTTGTCTGCCTAGCCTGAACTCCACCCTGTCCTTCCATTTGGAGTTTTGCTGTCAACATTATGGGAGAATGGAGGAGTGTGGCTGTTCTGGCACTCTATGGTATTTCTCTTCCTTCCTCTTCTACTTTTGCCCTAGGGATATTTTTTCTAGGGCAGAGAAGAAAGGAAGGATGAAGCCCCCTCCATATTGCTTTTCACACTCTCTTCCATCTTTTCTCCAAACCACTGAGTTCCATTAAATGCTTAAACATCTTTTTGGGGGGAAAAAAAGCCAGAAGGACTTGCTGGTTATTTCTGGTTTTGGCCCTGATGCATGCCTTCTGGAAGTCATGGTGTATCAAGACTGCTACCAGTCTGAAATGGAGGAAGGAGACAAACAAATACAGAGAGAAAAAAACCCTTAATATCTGAAAATATCATCTAGCCACAGTGTTAAACTACAAAGAGAAAACAGGCAGGCTTGTGGGCTCCAGAGTGAAGAGCCAAGAGAGAGCAGAAAGATGGCATCCAAGAGAGAAGCCAGAAAGCTTTTAGAGGGTGCAACAAAACAGCACTTCCGGATGCCAAGTCGAGGCGCTGCCCCAGTTCTGATGATAGCTAGATACTCTAGAGGAGGGCAGGTAGGTTCAGAGCCCAGGGTGCTAGAGTGTGTTTGTGGCCCAGCCTGGCATTGGGAAAAGGCATCAGTCGGGTTGAGTTCCAACAGAGCCGCTTTCACCTCGTGCATCATTACGTCAGGCTGCTTACCGTGTTATCCTGCTCTTCTCTGTTTCTCTGATGGTTTCCTTCCCTGGACTGTAAGTTCTTTGGGGGCAGGGCAATGCACTTCACATTCTTAAACCCTCAGCCCTTAGCACAATGTCTGACACATTGTAGATTCCTTATTTGTATTTAATGAGGGACTAAGAGCCAGAGTTTTCTAAGAGGGTCATCATTTTCTATGCCCAGCAATAGGGCTGAAATAATCCAAGGGCTCAGAGTAATTTGCCTCTAACTTTGTGTTTGGCCAAAGCAGGACATCTGGGTTCTGTGCTGTTAGGCCTAGTAAACTAGTTTCCTTATTTCTAGTGATGATGGTTAACACCATTTGTAGCTGTTTGTTTAGGTCCAGTGGAAGGAAAGATAAGATTTTAGACATTTGCTATTTTTACCCCCTCATTTGTACCTTAAATAAAAAAATTGGGGTCATAATATATTTAAGAAAAAATTTAAATTATGGATGCAACTCAGAAACAAGTCAGTTCATCACTGATCTCTATACTCTGTGCACACAGCACTGAAAGATATAGGCATACAAAGAGAAAGGGTACAAATATATAGGTCTTATTTTTTTTTTAAATCTCTCACTGTAGTAGAGGAGAATAAACAAGTAAAGAAATAGCTATAATTCAGAGCACATGCGTGATTCAGTTGGTTAAGCGTCTGCTTTCAGCTCAGATCATGATCCTAGGGTCCTAGGATTGAGCCCCGTGTCAGGCTCCCTGCTCAGCAGGGAGTCTGCTTCTCCCTCCTCTGACTCCTCATGCTGTCTCTCTCTCTGTCTCAAATAAATTAATAAAATCTTTAAAAAAAAAAAGAAATAACTATAGTTCATGAAAAAATAAAAGTGCAAGTGTTGAAAAAATAAGGAAATGGAAGAGAAGGAATTTTCCAGTTCTCTTAGGATACCTAAGACTCATTTCAATGAGTCTTGCAAAGTAGAAAGACACTTAATTTTTATAGTACACTTAGTTTTTGCAAAAAAAGATCTTCGAAGCACAAAACAATAAAATGTAAAGGCAGGGTCTAGGTTATGCCAATGGTTTCTTTCTCAGCAAAGAGGAAATGTGTAAGGAAGGTAGAGAAGATTATTGAAGAAGAGCCAGGACTCACTGTTTCCATTTATGTAAAAGTGTATGATTTTTGCCAAGGAATTACACACAGCAGACTGACTCCTTTTTTAGCTTCTAAACCCAAGTTGGAGAGGTACATGGTTTGGAACCATTTCAGCTGTGTTTGAAGTTGCTCAGGGACCCTTAGGTGAAAGGTGGTGTGTAAATCCAAATAAATACTCTTGTTATTTCATTATTGTTGTGATGAGTTATGTTGTTAGGAATACAGGCTGTTGGAATCAGACTGGGAGCATGAAGAGGTTGTGTAGTCAACTAAATATTGTATTTCACAGCTGTAAGTGCCCAAAAGAACTTCTGGCAGAAGATCATCAACTGTAAATTTATAGCCTGCACAGGCGTCCAAGCTTTGTTAAAAAAAAAAAATCTCCTGAAAATATGTTATTTTAAATGTCTGACTTCTATTAGACTCTTATTTATGTATTTTTAGCATGCGGAGGGGTTGTAGAAGGGGCTGAAAAAGAAGGAGAGGATATCAAAAACATTTTGAAGTACCTGTAAATTTTTCTGTTTGTTTTTTTCCCCCAAGAAGCCCATTTTCAGGTTCCTTATGAAACTAGCCATTTGAGTTGAAGCATTAGTGAAGTCATACTTGTCATACTTACTGAGTGCCAGCTTATTTATTGGGCTAGGACTGGTGCTTTGGGGGCTATAGAATAGAAGTCTAAGGTTAATCCTTGCCTTTCTGGAATGTCTAGCTGGAGGAAAAGGATCAACGTATGAAAAACAATAGAGGACCTTCCTTAAGGGGAGGCTATATCATTGAACGATGGGATGTGTGGTTGGGAGTATCTGGTTTGGAGAGGGCAGGTTAGAGGCTCACATGAGGTCTCTGAGAGGCCCTGCTGTTAGAGAAATAGAAATGATCCTTAAGGGGGAAAATTCCCTTTATGTGTTGTAACAACACAACCACCAGAGTAAGGGAAGAGACACAGAAATGCTGCTTTACCTCCCAGGAGGTAATGGGAGCTTCCTCCTTGGTACCGAGGGTCAAGGGCATGCCTTGGCTTTGACTTCTCAAAGTGAGGATGTGTCCAGGGCCAAGAGAAGGGTCTGGCCACGGGGAAAAGCAGACACTAAAGCTGAGAGCTCTTTTCTCCAGGGTCCCTTGTTCTTCATAAGCTGTTGAATTCAGACCACAGAGCCAGCAGCCCCTTACTTACCCCCTGGTCACGAACCCTTTCTGAGACTTAGTGGGGCCATCTGAGGGGTGACAGCCCATGAGTGGTGTCCTGAAAGTTTTTTTGTTGGGGGGGGGTATGTGGGCAGTTGCTTAGCTTTATGTTCTCCCAGATTGGTATATTTGGGAGGACCGCCCATGGCAAGATCACTCCCGAGCTGGTCAGGTAGAACTCTGTGCCAGAGCCAAATGCCTAAGGTGGCACATTTGTACCTCATTCAGGAAGATTTTCTTTTTCTTTTTCTTTTTTTTTTTTAATTTATTTTTTATTTTATTTTATTTTTTCAGTGTTCCAAGATTCATTGTTTATTTACCACACCCAGTGTTCCATGCAATACGTGCCCTCCTTAATACCCACCGCCAGGCTCACCCAACCCCCGATCCCCCTCCCTTCCAAAACCTCCAGTTTGTTTCTCAGAGTCCACAGTCCCTCATGGGGTTTGTCTCCCCCTCCAATTTCCCCCAATTCACTTTTCCTTTCCTTCTCCTAAAGTCCTCCATGTTATTCCTTATGCTCCGCAAGTAAATAAAACCATATGATAATTAACTCTCTCTGCTTGACTTATTTCACTCAGCATAATCTCCTCCAGTCCCATCCATGTTGATATAAAAGTTGGGTATTCATCCTTTCTGATGGCTGTGTAATATTCCATTGTGTATATGGACCATATCTTCTTTATCCATTTGTCTGTTGAAGGGCATCTTGGTTCTTTGCACAGTTTGGTGATTGTGGCCATTGCTGCTATGAGCATTGGGGTACATATGCCCTTCTTTTTGCTACATCTGTAAGATTTGCTTTTTCAGGGCACCAGGGCTATGTAAACAGAAAGACACTGAACTTGCCAGTGGTCACTCTGTCTGAGTGAGTCTGATGAGGGGCTTGATCCCAGGAATCTGTCTGCTCACACATCCTATTGGGTGGCTGGAAAATGCCCCAGTGGGATTTTGAGGGTCTTCAGGAGGTACCTGATGTATGCCCTCATGAGCAAGATCAGTCGGCACTCAGTTTACACATTTCAGACTCCTGCCCTGCTCTGATATGTCCCTGAAGGCATGTCCATGTCTTTTAACACCTCAGTTTTCCTCTGGATGCCGCTCCAGTGTGCTGGAGCTCTCCACGTGCCCAGGTGGGGAAGGGTCCAGGCCAGGGATTTCTCCACTTTTAGGACATATTCTGTCAGTGGGATTCCAAGACAGAGCTGTCTGGGCTAAGTGCCCCTACATAGTTCTTAGTGAATTAGTTCCTGTGTTTTTGCTTATACAGTTGACCTTGGAACAATGTGACTCTCCCAGAACTTAGCTACCCACTGCCTGCTATTGACTGAAAGCTTTACTGATAGCATAGTGAATTAGCACATTTTGATATGTATTATATGCTGTGTTTTTACAACAGAATAAGCTAGAAAAAACAAAATGTTATTAAAACCATAACGAAGAGAAAATGCATTTACAGTAGTGTATTTATTGCTAAACCTCCACATGTAACTGGGCAACCTGCGCAATTCAAACCCATGTTGTCTAAGGATCAGCTGCACTTCCCTTTTCCATAACTCTCAAGCAGGAGTTCAGTGGGGATTTGGGATGAGAGCAGTTCTAAGGGACAGCCTGTATACTGGGCACGAGGTGGGCTGTCCTTGCTTTCCGAGGACTAAGGCTCTACTCCTGGGTCCAGTTGACTTTGTCTGAGTCTCTCTTCATTGGGCTGCCCTACTTAGGAGGCTCCTCACCCCCTTATCCATCTAGTTCACTAGTCAGCCCCTTTGATTTTATTTATTTATTTTTATTTTTAAAAAGATTTTATTTATTTGAGAGAGAGGAGAGAATAAGCACAAGCAGATGGAGTGGGAAAGGGAGAAGCAGGCTTCCTACTGAGCAGAGAGCCTGATGTGGGGCTTGATCCCAGGACTCTGGGATCATGACTTGAGCCAAAGGAAGATGCTTAACTGATTGAGCCACCCAGGTGTCCCTAAGCAGTGAAGGACATAGCTGGGAACTCACTTTTCTTTCTGAGAGAGAGAGAACCAGGGCTACCTTTATTTTTGAAAATTATTTACAAATTAATATTTCAATTAAAGTAATAAATGCATTAAAGTTTAAAATGAAAAATACAGTCATCTACTCCATCCCATTTAATCCCAAATCCTAGCCCTAGAAGTGAGAACTGTCACCTAGCTAAATGTTTATATCACACAATTTATGTGTGTGTGTGTATAATTGCATTTATTTTATTTATATTTAGAGAGGTATAATTGTCATATAACATTATGTTAGTTTCAGGTGTACAATGTAGTGATTCAGTATTTGTATCATTGTGAAGTGATTACCTCAATATGTCTAGTTACCAACTGTCACCATATGAAGTTACAAAAATTTTTTTTCCTTGTGATTAGAACTTTTAGGATTTACTCTTTTGGTGACTTTCAAGTATGCACTACAGTATTTTTCACTATAGTCACCATGCTGTATATTACATCCTTGTGGCTATTTATTTTATAATTAGACATTCATACCTCTTGAACCCTTTCACTAATTTCACTCATCCCCTGACCCCTTCCCTTTTAACAACCACTTTTACCTGTATCTAAAGATGTGAGGCTGTATCTCATTGTGGTTTTGATTTGCATTTTCCTGATGATCACGGATGTTGAGCATCTTTCCTTCCTTCCTCCCTCTTTTCCTTTCTTTTGTGCTGTGTATTAGCTTAGTTAAGTATGAAGACTTAACCATGTCACCTAGAGACCATTTTACCCATTGCTATATGGCCACCAATCTCTCTCTCTTCAGCAGTGGGTGATGCAGATACCCTTTCCATGGGGAAGAGAAATCCATGATTTGTTGCCTTTGCCAATAACAAACATGTTGGAGAGCTGGGTGGCAAAGCTGTTGCCAGTGGCATCTTTCGCATGAATTATATCAACAAAACCACCTTTCTTTTGGTGATCACACCATTACTTCCCAGGTTAGCACCCTAATCACCATACACAAATTACCAGTATCAAACGTGATGAAATCAGTAATCTTACCAGTCTCCAAATCAGTCTGAATGGTGTCATTCACCTTAATGAAGGAATACGGATAGTGGGTGGTGCAAGTATCATGGGTCAGATGAGAGATTCCTTTTCTCCTAACAAAGATCATTCTTACTTTGCGCAACTTGTTCTTGGCCTCCTCAGGTGTAATCTGATGAACAGCAAAGCAACCTTTGGTGACATGGATCAGATGGAAATTCTTCTCACTCTTGTCAATGCTGATGACACTCATAAAACCAGCAGGGTAGGTTGCATCAGTTCAGACCTTGCCATCAGTCTTAATAAAAAACACAGCATACAGATCTTCCTTACTTTATCTCCTGTTAAGGCATACTTGTCTGTTCCTTAGGAAAAAGATGAGAGGGAGACATTCTCTCAGCTTATGGGGACCAATAGATGGATGAAGGGCAAACACACCAGACAGTTTATCCGGCATCCAGTGCTTTGGAGCTGGTACATGCTTCAGATGCTTCTTGGGAACATGAGCCATGGCTGCACTAGGTATGAAAAAAGACTGTTGGGCATCTTTTCATGTGTTTGTTGGCCACTGTATGTCTTTTTTGAAAAAAATGTCTATCCAGATCCTCTGTTCATTTTTAAATTAGATTGTTTGTTATTTTGCTCTTGAGTTGTAGGAGTTCTTTATATATTTTGAATATTAATCCCTTATTGGATATATTTTTTTCAAGTATTTTGTCTCTTTTGGTATGTTGGCTTTTCGTATTATTGATGGTTTCCTTTGCAGAAGTTTTTAGTTTGATATAGTCCCATTTGTTCATTTTTGCTTTTATTACCTTTGCTTTTGGAGTCAGATCCAAAAAATCATTGCCAAGACCGTTGACTATGTGTTTCTTTTAGGAGGTTTTTGGTTTCATGTCTGGTTTTAAAGTTTTCAGTTCACTTTGAGTTAATATATGCGTGTGGTCTAAGATAGTATTTCAATTTCATCCTCTTGCATGTGGCTGTTCAGCTTTCCCAACACCATTTATTAAAAACTATCTTTTCCTCATTGTATATTCTTGCCTTTTTTTTTTTTAACGATTTTATTTATTTATTTGTCAGAGTGAGCACAGAGTGGCAGGCAGAGGCAGATGGAGAAGCAGGCTCCCGCTGAGCAAGGAGCCTGATGTGGGACTCGATCCCAGGACGCTGGGATCATGACCTGAGCCGAAGGCAGGGGCTTAACCAACTGAGCCACCCAGGTGTCCCTATTCTTGCCTTTTTTGTTATAGTTAATTGGCCATACATGTTTATTTCTGGGTTTTCTGTTCTATTCAATTAATCTATGTGCCTGTTTTCATGCCAGTACAATACTGTTTTATTTGCTAAAGCTTTGTAGTATAGTTTGAAATCAGGGAGGGTGGAATTGTTGAATCACTGTATCATACACCTGAAACTAATATAGCACCATATGTTAACTAACTGGAATTAAAATAAAAAGTTAAAAGGCCAAAAAAAT
Organism: Lontra canadensis; assembly: GCF_010015895.1. Taxonomy (NCBI): domain Eukaryota; kingdom Metazoa; phylum Chordata; class Mammalia; order Carnivora; family Mustelidae; genus Lontra; species Lontra canadensis. The sequence continues at coordinate 6,154,722 of NW_022631008.1, forward strand.
CAGGGAGCATGATGCCTCCAGCTTTGCATTTCTTTCTCAAGGTTGCTTTGGCTGTTCAGGATCTTTTGTGGTTCCATAGAAATTTCAGGATTATTTGTTCTATTTCTATGAAAAATATCATTGGAATTTTGTTAGAGATTGCATTGACTTTGTCCGTTGTTTTGGGTAGTATGAACATTTTAACATCTTAATTCTTCTAATCTATGAGCATAGAATATCTTTCCATTTCTTTGTGCCTCCTTCAGTTTCTTTCCTCCGTGTCTTAAAGTTTTCAGTGTATAGATCTTTTACCTTTGGTTAAATTTGTTCCTAGATAGTTTATATCTTTTGATGCAACTGTAATTGTGATTGTTTTCCTGATTTCTCTTCATGATAGTTCATTGTTAGTATATAAGAAATGCAACAAATTTCTGTATATTGATTTTGTATCCTGTAACTTTACCGAATAGTTAAATTAGTTCTAATGGTTTTTGGCTGGAGTCTTTGCAGTTTTACTTCTTATTTTCCAATTTGGATCCCTTTTATTTCTTTTTCTTGACTAAATTACTCTGGTCAGGACTTCCAATACTATGTTGAATAAAAAATGGCAAAAATGGGCATCTTATCTTGTTCCTGATCTTAGAAGAAAAGTTTTCAGTTTTTCATGTTGAGTATGATGCTGAAAATAAGTTGTGGCTTATCATAAATGACTTTTATTATGTTAAGTACATTCCCCTGATATCCACCTTGAGAATTTTTAATCATAAATTGATGTTGAATTTTGTCATATACTTTTTCTGCATCTGTTGAAAGGATCATTTGATTTTCATCATTCATTTTGTTAATGTGATATATATGTCACACAATTTTGATTTAATAGTTTTGGACATCATCTCTTAATTTTTTGTCACAGAGAATGAGGATTTATTCTTTTTTTTCAAAATTTTTTTTCAAATTTTCACTTAAATTCTCGTTAAATAACATATAGTGTAATATTGGTTTCAGGAATAAGAACTTAGTGATTCATCACTTACATATAATACCCATTTCCCAACATGACAAGTGCTCTTCTTAATATGCATCACCCATTCAGCCCATCTCCCAACCACCTCCCTCCACCAACCCTCAGTTTGTTCTCTATCATTAAGAGTCTTTTATGGTTTGTTTCCTCTCTCTTTTTCCTTCCCTTTCCATATGTTCTCTGGTTTCTTAAATTCCATGTGTGAGTGAAATAAAAGGGTGTTTTTCTTTCTCTTACTGACTTATTTCACTTAGCGTAATACACTCTAGCTCCATCCATGTCATTGCAAATGGCAAGATTTCATTCTTTTTGATGGTTGAATGGTATTCCATTGTATATCTCTTCTTTGGCCATTCCTCAGTTGATGGACGTTTGGGCTTTTTACATAGTTTGGATATTGTTGGTAATGCTGCTATAAATGTTGGGGTTTATGTACCCCTTTGAATCTATTTTGGGTAAGTAGCTAGTAGTGCAACTGTTGGGTCATAGAGTAGTTCTATTTTTAACATTTTGACAAATCTCCATACTGTTTTCCACAGTGGATATACCAGTTTGCATCGCCCCCCAACAGTGTAAGAGGGTTCCCCTTTCAATGAGGGCTTCTTCTTGCACACACATCCACAGATCCTCTTCCCCACCCCACCCCCATATAGTAATATCACAAATTTTGCTTAAATCATTCATCAGTGCTTAGAGTATGATGATGGTGGAAATAATATTCACTGCCAAGCCCAGTAATATACTACAATCATGCCTCTTATCTTATACAGTCCTTTTGGAATTAATACTTTTCTCTTTGCATTTGTTACATTTCTCTGGACCTATTGTAATTTCCCCCCAAAAGCTCTAATGTCTTTATCACATATACCTATCAATATTTTCCATATGTTCAAAAAGTCACTTCCATCTTTCCCCTTAAAACTGTTCTTCTTGGAGCTTTTCATCCCTCTACTCCAATCCAGATGTGTTGCTTTATTTTTGAATCCCATTTACAGTTCCTTTCAGATGAATTCCCGTTTTGTGGGGTTTTTTTGTTTGTTTGTTTGTTTTTCTCCAGCAGCCTGTAAAGAAATCGTATAGAGAAAGTAAAATTTTTGAGCTCTGAGTATCTGAAAGTGTCTTTATTTTATACTCAAACTTCAGTGATAGTTTGGGTATAGAATTTCATTTCTTTCAAAATTATGAAGTCATTGCTGCATTTCTTCTACCTTTTATAATTACTATTGAGAAATCTGCTGCCATTTGGATTTGTAATTTTTGTGTGTGAACTGTATTTTTTCTCTGGAATCTTTTTTTTTTACAGAGAGAAATCACAAGTAGGCAGAGAGGCAGGCAGAGAGAGAGAGAGGGAAGCAGGCTCCCTGCTGAGCAGAGAGCCCGATGTGGGACTCGATCCCAGGACCCTGAGATCATGACCTGAGCCGAAGGCAGCGGCTTAACCCACTGAGCCACCCAGGCGCCCCTTTTCTCTGGAATCTTAAAACAATGTTCTTTTTCTTGCTGAGATTTTAAAATTTCACAGCAATGTGCCTTGGTGTCCGTCCTTTTTCATTTATTGTGATTGACCATTTTAATCTGAAGATTAAGTTAAAAATTTAATCTTTAGTTCTAGAGAATTTTGTTATGAGAAAATTATGTCTTTCATAATTTCCTCCCCACTGTTCTCTCTTTCTAGAGCCCCTATTGGTTTGGTACAGGGCTCTCAAATTGATCTTCTGATTTTCTTAACTTTTCTCTCCATTTGTCTCTTTATCTATTAGTTCTTCTTTTCTTCTTATTTCCTCACCTTATTTCCCAAGTTTTTCATTCTCGCTGTTATGTTTTTAGAAACTCTCTGTATTTTTCTAATTCCCTACCCTCAACCTAAATACACACTTTTACTTTTTTTTTTTTTTTTTGTGGCAGCCTGATCTTGTTTCAGGGATTGAATGTCTTTGCTTATTTTTCTGAGAATAATATTCATAATTTCTGTGTGTATTATCAGTGATTCCTCTATTCTCTCTTCTTGTTTTGTTCCCTTTCATATTGGAGGTCTTCCTCTAATGTCTGGTTATCCTAGACTCTCCATTTCTATTTAGAGTGAGACTCTTAAAAAGCAGATTGAAAGCTCTGTGTGTGTGCGTGTTGGCTTGTGTGTAGTGAGGGGAAATCCATCTCTCTGGCTTGTTCAGGGACAAAGTCAGCTTTGGAGACCAAACCCCAGGTTTCCCTCCACCAATATCTGATATTTTTAAAATTTGCTTTTGTTGTTTTATGTTTGTTTGTTTGTTTGTTTTGGAGGGGGGTTTGCTATTTAATTTCTCCAGAGAAAATTTGTTCATTTCCTGCCTGGGGAGTTAAACCTGGCTCCAGTTGGAAGCAGAGATGGGAAAAGAAACTAAGGAGTCCTACCCTTCTCCTTGCAGAATTGTCACTTTATCGCTTCATTTTTCTTCAGGTCTATCCTCAACCCCCAACACATAATGTGATGATCACTGAGACTTGGGTTCAATGTCCTCAGAAAAGAGTTCTTGGGACTCTACATGGAGCATAGGTGTAGTATGGAGGGGGATATAGTTGACTAGTTATGTTGGGTAGGAGAATGATAGGGGATTCAACTCAGGTCATGTGTAGATTGGACATGAAGTCTTGTCTTCTGCCCTGGCATGCCCTCCTGCCTCCTCTGATTACTTGTGCCCCATGTCCTGGACCTACGGTTGTTATGAGTATGTGACAGTCTCATTTCTTTTCAGGGTTTTCCTCTGTAGCAGCTTAGCTGTTCCTTCCTCCTCCTTGTGAATCAAAACCACATTTCTGCCCTTTTGCTGTTTTATAACTACTTGTTGAAATCTCCTTTCTATTGGCAGCTCCTTAAATGGTCATTTGCTCTTGTGGGCTAAAGTCTTTTAAATTCCTTTCTTGCCATTTGATGGAATTTAGGACAGAGTCCTATATATGCATCAGTCTGCCATGTTTAGTGTGCTCTACTGCATTTTGAAGACCTCTTCTGACTCATGTTCTGTTAAGAATCCTAGTTCCTGTTCACTTCTAAACTTACCATGTAACCTTCAGTCAAGCACTCAAGCTCTCCGGGCTTTAGTTTCTTAGCTGAAAAGACAGCAGTAAAAAACCTGTCAGCAACAAACCAAGTACCTGTTTTGTCAATTTTGTGTTACTGTGTGGCTGAAATGAGATTTGGTACATGAGAGTATTGTGGAAAAAGAAAAAAATGGATGAAAATAGAAAACATCATAGGTAAAACTAAGAAACAGAGGGAACCTCTTTTTACCAATGGCAAAGAGCTCCTCTCTCTCAGGTATCTGGGCTTCCCCTATACTGATGGATAGTGGATAGGCATGTCCCACTGATAAACCCCAGGCAAGAAACTTGTTTTGATTCAAATTCCTTTTCTCTCTCTTCATCATAGATCAGCTTAGTATGATTTCTATTTTTATCCTCTCCATAATCTTTGAATATCTGAAGAAGGTATAGGATATTTCTAGTGGTTTTTGGTCTCAGTTTGGGCTCTTAAAATTTAATTGCAAATTTATGTTCTAACACTGTAAATCCATTTCTTCTTACATTGTATGTTGGCTTATAGTACTTGTATAAATCAAGGAAAACAGCAGAGAGAAATAAAAATCAAATGTTAAACACAGTCATTATTTTATAGCTTTAGTTGCAACTTGTGCTGGAATCCATGGCATTATGAGGCTATACCTTCGTAAAGGATTATTGTGGGGATGAAAACGGATATTGTGAGGAAATGTTTTTTTTTCCTTAAAGATTTTATTTATTTATTTGTCAGAGAGAGATTGAGAGAGAGAGAGAGTGCACACAAGCAGGGGGAGCAGTAGGCATAGGGAGCAGCAGGCTCCCCACTAGCAAGGAGCCTGATGTGGGACTCCATCCTAGGACCCTGGGATCATGACCTGAGCCGAAGGCAAATGCTTAACTGACTGAGCCACCCAGGCGTCCCAAGGAAATGCTTTGTAAACCATAAAGGTCTTTAATAAATGTAAGGAGTTGCTGTTATCATTGTTCATCTCTCTGGGCCTCATTTTGTTCATCTGTGAAATTAGTTGTTGAGTTGTAGTTCTGCTGTGGGGGGTTAATCTCACTGTAGCTCATGTCTCCTACTGATTGCAACTAAAAATTCAGGATAAAATTTAAAAATTAGCTATCTGAGGATTCTGAAAGCCTTATGTGTAGTTTAATTAGGCAGTCAACCATATAGTAGGTTTAGAGAGGGACACCAAATGCTTTGCAGCTCTCCAGACCTGACGTATAGGTTTTCTGTCAAGTGCCTGAATATCCAACTTCGTGGTTAACTTCCAGTTGAGTGTTAGGTAAAAAGAAACAAAATGCCAGTACTCTTGGGAAGGTTGACACCTCTGGACTCACTGTTAATACACATTATAATTTAGTTTGCTTAGAGGGGACTTGAATCCTTTGAACAAATCCAGATATGAGCTCTACTTTATATGTCTTGTGAAGCAAGCACCGTAATATGATCCTGTTACTGTTTATGCTTCTAAGTGGGAAATTCAGTAAGATTTAAAAGTCCTAGAACTAAAAGTCTTCAGTTACAAGTTGGTGATGTAGCTCCGTCAAGGAGGCCATTTCCTGCTAAAAGTAAAAAAAGAGCGTTTTCTGAAAAGAATTTGAAGAATCCTAGAGCTTCCAAATTTAGATAAGAATTAAAATATTCTTTTTTAAAGGTTTTTATTTATTTATTTGACGGAAAGAGACACAGTGAGAGAGGGAACACAAGCAGGAGGAGTGGGAGAGAGAGAAGTAGCCTTCCTGCAAAGTGGGGAAGCCCAATGTGGAGCTCAATCCCAGGACCCTGGGATCATGACCCGAGCTGAAGGCAGATGCTTAACGAATAAGCCATCCAGGTACCCCAAATTAAAATATTCTTATAATAAGGTTTAGTAATATTATTTTATGTTTTTGTAAATCCAAATGGTTTTATCCCTTCTCTACATTAAAATAATTACAGTATTAATAAATATTTATTGTCTTTGTGTCATTTCAGAAAATGCTAGACTGGCTTTTATTACTAATTATAACCATTGATTAGAGTTTTGTTTATCTGTTCAGGTTTTAAAAACAAGTAAGATCTGCTCCAGCATTTAAAAATCAAAGTAATCTACCAAACTAATAAGCTAAGAAGAAAAAATGATGTGATCATATCATTTGATATGGAAAAAGCATTTGACAAAATCCAACACCCATCATGATAAACTCTCAGCAAATTAAGAATTGAGGGGAACATCCTCAACTTGATAAAGAACATCTACAAGAAATCTCCAGTGTGAAACCATGTGGTTGGGTTGGCAATATTATTTCACCAGTGGAATAGTGCCTTAGCCTTGTGGTGGCAGGGGTAGGGATAGAGAAGGAACCAAACATTGTTTGGGGGAAGACACTGAAAATGGAGAGAAGAACACTGAGATGATGAGTGTTTGGTCAGTCACACCAAACTCATGATTTTACCGGGAGCCATCCTTGTATAGCAAGGTTTTGGTACTGGTATTATCCTCTGCTCTATAGACATAGCTGTGTCTGGACATGAAGAAATAATGTCAATAAACACAAGAAGTCGTTGGCCATGCAGTCTCCTAGGTCTATTTAACTTTCTATTTTTAGGATTGATTTGGTCCAAGAATTCTCACTGTGTTTCAGTATTTATAAACACCAAGTTACAGATAGTAGGATTACCTTTTCAGTGTGTGATATTGAAACCAGCAGACATTGGCCTAAAGTGTTCAGTTGTGGTGTGTCTGGGATAGTTAAGTCCTTCCCCTTTTATGGTTTCTGATACAGAAGCTATTGGATGTTTTTTTTAGGATTTTGCTCATCTTGGGCCACCCTTCTAAAATCCTATCCTCATTGGTTTAGAGAGATGTTTCCAACTCAGAAGCTCTGCTCAACAACACCTTTGAAGAAGAAAATAACACTTCAAACCTTATTCTCTTTCTTTGGTGTGGTTCCCATACTTGCTTCAAAATACTGCTGTGTGATGACTTACAGCAAAAGATGCTTCATAAAAATCAATTATAATACATTTTACAGCAGGTTAGACTCCTTTAATGTATCTTGTTTGTAGTATTGCAACAAGGACATTAGTAGAATTTTAGGAGATCTGCCAAAATAAAAGCACAAGAACCATTGGTGGAGGAAAATTTCCTTGTCTTGAAAATAGTTCTGTTCCAAGAGAAGAGAGTGGAATGGCTTTCTCATGCTAGCTCCAAATCAAAGAAAAAGGAGTCCCAACTCCATGTACTTGTTGGGATTTCTCACCATGACTGAATTTTAGGGTTTTGGTATTATTTGTGCTCCAAAAGTCACTACGAAGATTTTGTTTCCAATATCCCTAGGGTAGGGGTGCCTGGGTGGCTCAGTGGGTTGGGCCTCTGCCTTCAGCTCAGGTCATGATCTCAGGGTCCTGGGTCAAGCCCTACATCGGGCTCTCTGCTCAGCGGGGAGCCTGCTTCTCCCTCTGTCTCTCTCTGACTGCCTCTCTGCCTACTTGTGATCTCTCTCTCTCTGTCAAATAAATAAATAAATTCTTTTAAAAAAAAATTTCCCTAGGGTAAGGATCAGCTGCAGTAAGTTGGAGCTGGGCTCCCAGCTAGTGTTTCCAGGATAGTAAGCAAATTTACTTTCTTCTTTGCTATTATTTTATGTAAGGTAACCTTTAAAAATATATGTTAGTCTTACTTTAGCCATTGAAAAGACAAGTACATAAACCAGAAACTGAACTTGCTACCAAAAAGCATAGTTGAACCAGAAAGAATATGGAAACCACTGAATTAAATCTGATACTCTCTCACAAACACACCAGATGTTTTATATACCAAATTATGCCTTGGTGCTGAAATCTAGATCTTCTGACATCCAAATATTGCTATTGCAAGTGTTGAAATACTCTCAAGTTTAACATGTGTAAGGAAACCAAACCTTTCTCCCGATAAAACTATGCAATCTCAAACTATTCAAAGAGCTGTGATTTCAGAGATTGCAAATGTGTGGAAAGGCATAAAAAACACCATATGACATGAGGTGTTTAGGTTGTGCTTAATATATTTATTTTCAGAAGTTCACCACCATTAATCCATGACAGGTGTTGGGTTTATAATTTGGAACAATTATCTTTCGAACCATTCATATCACTGCTTAAGAGATGGCTTCATTCTTCCTAGTCACCATATGTCCTAACCATGCAAATGAGAAGGAGAATAACATCTGGTGGACCACCGTTGTCTCGCCTGTCATGCAAAACATGTGGTATTGCATGTGCCCCTCATCGGGTTCCTTTGGGACATCAGCATGGTGGATGATTTCGTATTTTATACAGCTGGTGCCTTTAGGACATACCATCAATCTCAGTTCAGTAGCATCTTTACACCTTTGGTTTTTTATTGGGCTTTAGGTGGTGAATTCCATTTTTGGGTTATGCAAACATCTCTCCTGGAACTTCAAGTGAGAGTAGCATATTTATGTAACAGCATCTCTGTATAATTTGACAGCTGATGGGTAGAAATGTGGCCTAGGAAGAAATAGTTCTCTGGAAATCCTGAGTTAGGATATCTATGTTTTGGAGTTTATACTGACTTTATTTTAGTTGTCTTGGGAAAAATTCACTAAGTTCTGTATATCTTTATTTAATACCTTGTAAAATGAAAAAATAGCCATCGAATATTCATCCTGCCATCGTGTTAATCATTGAATGGTGGCTATTGTACCCATGCATGCCATCATGTACAAAACAAATCACTTTTTTTCCAGGGTGCATGTTTGAATGATTATTTTAAAAAGCATGATTTGAGAATTACAGTATTAGTTTGGTAACATGTTTATTCACTGTGCTGCTTCTCATTTGGCCAATTTGGTCATATTCTTACTTGCTTAGGGCTCTGACAGCAAACTGAAGCATCATGAGGGTATATTTCTTGGGATCAGTGACCCATTCTTTGCCACTGTTAAGTCCATCCTGAAAAGGAGTGTTTATTATGTGAGGAAGCCTTAGTCTCAATCTAAAAAAAAGACATGGGTTACCCTGACATACTTAAAAAAATTTTTTTTATTTTTCTGCACTTTTAAAATTTTTATGAACTGAGTACAGTTTTACTGCTCATTTTTTCCTAAGCCTGGGTGTTTTTTGAACTATTCCCAAGTAGAATTATTTTTATATGAGGAATAACTAAATTAAGAGCTTTAGTTTCAGATGAAGGTACAGATACAAATGTGGATTTATATGGATATACATGGAAACTGAAAAAATAAATTAAAAGTGAACAACAGTCCAGATGTTCAGAACATCTTTACGTAATGGCCAAAAAATACAAAATGTATTTTCTTTGTTATCTTTTTTTCTTAATATTCACATGATGGAACAAAAAAGGAGGTTTCTTTCCTTTTTTTCTCCTGCATAATCAAGTCTTTAAGTAGCTATGAGAGCTGGACTGTATTTTTTTTTTAGCCTCTGAATGCCAGCCAGCACACTGGGGGCAGTTAAATAATAAATAATAACGAATACTCAGTTTATTGACTCCCAAGCCCTTGAATCAATCAATTAATCATGATATCAAGGCAAGATCAGGGGAATAAAATTCTGAAACTGACTGCAAGATGCAAATGGATAAACCCCCAACAGAAATAATTGCAAACCATTTTGATCAAATATAAAATGATGATCAGTTATGCTCTTTAGGGCCCAATAACTTAGGTTTATTTAAATGCTGTAAAGTATACCTCTTCAGAATCTAATGGCCTCCTAAACATCACTTGCTAGGGTAAGACATCACAATCTAATCACTCTAAAGACTGAAACCATAGATTCAAAGTTGTGAGCACCATCTCAATTTTAAAGGACAATTCCCTGAAAAATGTCCCTTTGCAACATATGATTTAGATATTTCAGTAAGTCTTACAATTAGGCTAATTTCTTCTGTTTACATTGAGATTAACTTTCCTTTTTCCAGGCTCCAACATTGGTTAGGTACTAAAGTAAGAGATTTTATGTGACTATTTTCATCAGTCTACAAGAAACAATGTAGATGGTACTAAGAAAGTGAATCACCAGAGAGAGAGAGAGAAGCCCTAGGTCATAACTTGCAATATACAGTAACAATACTCAACCATAACAATGTGCACAAAAGTCTGCATATGGCCACAGGACTCTGGAATAATAACTGTTAGAGGTTTTTCCTGGCTGTTATGGTTTTGTTTTCTGGGTTCACTTGCCTACCCTTTGAGTAGTGTACCAGATGTGTAGTTAATACTCAGGGGAGATTTCCCTGAGTACAGAGAATACTCCTCTGAGTTTTGTCAGGGGATGTGGTCTGTCCCATAGGCTTCTGAGAACATAAGCAGCAACCATAGTAATAGAATTTCTTTTGGATTATTGAGATGCTGCCTTCAGGAAGTCTATTGTCCTTATGATTCTGGGGTTGCTTGGCTGTTAAAAAAAGGACATTTGGAAAGTCTGTTTTCAAGGCTTCAGATAGTTAGTATTCAGGTTTGAGATCTGGACATTGTATTCTAGGATTTTATCTTTGTAGAGATTGAATTCACTCAATCATTCAACAAACATTTGTTGAACATCTAATGTGTGCTAGATGTAGATTCAATAAGAATAAGATTTGATCACTGTACTTAGGAATTCATTGAAACATCTCTTAGAGTTGAATGGTAATTTTGCATGCATTATCTCCTTTAATCAACTGACCATTCTTTGAAGGATGTATCATATTTTAAGATATGGTAGTGCAGCTCAGTGAGTCAATAAAGTTTGCTAAAGTTTCCTTAATGTCAAAATGTGGATTTAACAGTGTTCTCTGGCCTCCTGGTCTTGTGCTCTTTCTTCTACATCATAGCATATAATCCCTACTCTGAGTCTTGGTTTTGTCTTCTGTAAATTAAAGCAGAGAGACTGTTTAACCAAATTCTCCTTTTCTTTCCAAACAATTTATGTTTTATGTATAACCAGTATTTGGATACAAGGAATTAGACAGGACTTCAATTTCAGTGACTCATCAATCTCTCTCAAACCTTGGAACTTGGGTAAACCTATTGGCACAATGCCTTCCCAGTCTTGGACACCTTCAAGTCTGGTGGTGATTTTATCCCAAGAACTTCTTGGTGTTCATCTTCCATGACCTACAGAAGAGCAATTAGAGGTGGGTCTGGTTCTGAAGACCCTTCCTCCCCCTCCTTTTATAGTCTGTCCCTTCCCCAGGTCCCAGTGATTGGGTGGTTAGTCAATAGTGTTTTCTAGGGATCTCCTACCCCTTCTCTTTCTAAGCCATCAATAACCCAGCTGTCTTCCTTATGTGTTTCTCATAAGCCGTCTTAAGATGCTGGGAAAACAGGATCTTCTGGGATGAACACCATCTAATCTCTTGAATTGTGTCCTTTTAAAAATTGATATGTTAAATTCCTAATCTGCTGTACCTCAGAATGTGACCTTCTTTGGAAATAGGATCAGTACAACTGTAATTAGTTAAGTTAGGACAAAGTCATACTGGAATAGGATGTGTCCCTAATTCAGTATAATGGTGTCCTTTAAAAGAGGGAAATTTGGACACAGTTACATACTCAGGGAATGAAAATGAAGATCAAGGTATAGATCTTACTATCAGTGGAATGCCCACTCATACCTTTCTACATGGGGCTATCAGTCTTCCTCAAATTGCCAAATAATTCCACCAGTTGCCCAAAGCCTTGTGCACATGACCTGGGATACTGGTTATCACTTACCATTTTTTTTCCTAAGGGCCTGTACACAGTGCTCACTGACACCTTTCTGTTATACTCTCTGACTCCACAGGCCTTTGGCTACTTGGATATCTAATAGTAATTTTGTAATTCTCAGTGTGCCTCTCATTGTAAGAGAAAAGATAAAGCCATTCTTTTCTTTGTGAATTCTTATTATTTGAGATGCTGCTTTCCTCTCCACTAAACAAATACCAGTGAGTATTTTCCATTTCCCTCTGAAACTGAGCTGAGTGCTCCCTCCCTCCACGTCTGATTAAACTGTCTATTCATCCTTTTGTACATTAAGCGTTTATCAAAAACCAACCACAGGTTGTTAGTATAAAGAAGTAAACTGTTGACTTGCCCCTGCAGAGCTCAAAGTCTAGTAGAATGAATGCCCAAAGTCTGGTGGGAGAGTCATACATGGGAGGAATTGTTCTGTAATAAGCCCATGGTGGAGTATTTACCATATGAGGCCAGAAGCAAAACTGGCTAAATGTCCCTGGAGAAAAGTTTTGGAAGTCTTTACAGAGGAAGTGACTTTCTAAGAATGAGAAAGAATGAGTGGCAGTTGGAGGAAAGGCAGAATAGGGGCACAGGTTGAGGAAGGGATCCCAGGTAGAGGTCACAAATGGAAGTCTTCAAGACTTTGGAAAACCCAGCCCTATTTGACTAGAGTGCATAACACACACACACACACACACACACACACACACACAGACACACACACATGTTTATATATAAATTTGGCAGGAGAGGTTGGCTCAGAAGTGAAGCTGGAGCTCAGTAGTGGAGGGTTGTCCATATTTTGAGTGGAAGAAATATGGTGAGATTTGTTTTTTTAAATGACCATTCTGGTGGCAGAGTGGCATATGACTTAGGGCACAGATGGGAGGCTGGAGGCCAGTGGGGAGGCTGGATTTCTTGAGTAAAAAAATTAGAACATGGTTCAACAAGTATTAATGTAGTTATAGGCTCACAGAACAGAATATTTGAACTCAGGATTCTTTAGAAGATTTCCTGTGTCTGGATGTAGGGACTGTGCAGGAAAGAGAGAATGAAATCATAAACAAGGGCAGTGCCAGTTGGAATAGGAAGAAAGGGATACATTTATGAGTTAAAAAAGACTGAATTCGATATTAAATATATCAAAGTGAAGAAGAAACAGGACTTAAAGGTGGCTTCCAGATATTTCATTTGTCCATAAAGTTAATGACAGATTAAGAAAATTAGTGATGGGTTTCCTGAGAATGCTAATGGGTCCAGTTTTAGAAATATGCATTTGATGTACTTACAGAGGCCAACTAGGGAGAGAGAACTCTAGGCAGTTGAAAATATTGGACAGGAGCTCAGAAGGGACATTTAAAAAATAATTATAATGATAACAAAGTAATAACAATTTATTGAACTCTTATGATATGCCAGACACACGCTCAGTCCCTCTGTATATGATTTCATCTAGTTCCTTCAACCATGCTGTGAAGTATTGTCTTCTTATAGATGGCAAACTTAAGATCACAAAGCTAGTAGGTAACAGAATTGGGATTTCTCCCTGAGTCTGCCTGACCTCAAAGCCAGCATTCTCAACCCTTCCCTTCTACTCCCATCACCGCATGCATATCTGTGAAGCTGTCAGCTTAGGGTAAGGTCATGCAGTGCCTGTCGTTGGAAGGGAATGCACAAATGCCTGCTAAGTAACTGAATGAAGCTTTGGATGTCGCCTTGGCTAGGTAGCAGTAAGGAGGGGGCTGCCCAGCTGATTGAAAGACACCAACAGACAACAGGCACCACGAGTGAGGACGCCATTGTCAGTTGCTAGTCCATGGAGTAACAGACACAAGCTCCTTCTCTCTGTTGGAGGGACACAGTTCCCTGGTCTTTACATCTCACAGAAGCTGCCACTGAAGATGGCTCCGTCTATTGGGGAGGAGCATCCCTTTGAGCACCAAGTCCTCCAAGATGTCCTTTAAGAATCTCGTGAAGTGCTGTGCAGTGTCTTACCCTCCTCACCCCAGCGGCCCAGAGTGGGGTAGGGGGGGTGGGGGGGACTTCTGAGATTCTGCTGTGACATTTCTGCATAGAAGACAAAGAATCGAAGCCACTAAAATTCAAAGGAAACTGGAGGCAAGAATGAAAATCTGAAAGTAGTACTTTTCTCAACATTAATTTATATACCAAGAAGATGGGAAGAATTTGAAGTTTCAGTCTGCTACTGAGACTTGCAGGGACCCCTCAGCCCTCTGAACAAGTTGCTGTGGTTCTGCCAGGAGAAGACCTTTACTTTTTAGTCACTTGTTTCAGATTCAATAATGTCAAGCCTAAGGATATTCATGTAAGTGTCAATATTAGCAAGAAAATACCTTAAAAGATAGAATACCTTTCTGATTTTTGTGTTTTGATGAATCTGATGTTAAGAATGTACCCTGAATCTAAAATCTTCCAAGGTTCTGGATCAAGAATGATTTTTACATTGGCCCACTTTTGGGGAGCAGGGATTGATAAGAGGCCTTTTGAAAATTTAGATTCATATAATTGAAGTTTGCTTGGAAAGGAAAGCTGAAGTTCTGAAACTTTTTGACCTACAGTTTTGATGTGCAATCATCACTTTCTTTTCTGGACCTTACATTTCAACAGCCTAATTTTTTAAAAGAAATGTTTCACTGAAGCAGTGGACTGGTCACTTTGATTGAATAGGTGTTTTTATTTTAATTCAATAAGTAAATTAAGGTCGGATTTCTTGCTGTTAGCAATGTTTATCTCACTACAGTAATGGCTATAATATGTTATGTGTGAAATCTTGTATTTCTTTTAGAAAAAGGATATTCTTTATTAACGAAAATAAGGTTTATTAGATCATGAGATTGTCTGAATTTACCACCTTTGTCAAAAGAGAAATATGCAGTGCTTCACAGATTTGCGTATCTTTGCTAAGGGACCATGCTAATCTCTGTATCGTTCCAATTTTAGTATATGTGCTGCTGAAGTGAGCATGAGGATGTTCCTTTTGGAATGTCCTGTTAAAAATATATTTTCTTTTCCTGACTTTTGTACTTGTTTCATGACTCAAATAGAATTTTAGCACATTGCAAACAACTTTTAAGTGTAATTATAAATATTATCTTTGATTTCCACTGATTATTAATCTTACCTTAAATTATATTTACTTGGGATTAAAAAATTTAATTAGTGTTTTATAGGCCTTATGTTAGAAGAGTAGCAGTACACATGTACAGATTACATACATGGCTGTAAAAGTACACTGTATGTGAGAATTTCCCTGAATAAATAGTTATTTGAGCCTCTAAGTTTCAGGTACTTATGACCCTCAATCTTTTAGGAATAGTCATTTATTTATTTGTTTAGGATTTTGTTTGTTTATTTGAGAGAGAGAAAGAGAAAGAGAGTGAGTACAAGTGGAGGGGAGGAACAAAATAAGAGGGATAAGCAGACTCCATGCTGAGCACGCAGTCTGCTGTGGGGCTTAATCCAATGATCATGACCTGAACTAAAATCAAGAGTTGGATGCTTAACCAAGTGAGCCACCCAGGTGCTCCAAGGAACATTTATATAGTCATTAGAACTGTTCACCTACTTTTGGTGAAAATTACTCTAAATTCTGGGATAATTCTGTGATCTAGGATATTGGTTCTCAAATTTCAGTGTGTGTTACCAGTTCAGGGTCCAGTTTAGAGATGGAAACAACACAGTTATTCAGATAGAAAAAGCTTAACTAAAGAAACATTAACTACCAATGAGTCATAATTAGTAAGGGGTAAAAACAGCTCTAAAGAAAACCAGAATGGCAAATATAGGTAGCAGCCAGTAGCTCTTGGGTTGAGGTAGGGTACACGGAGAATGAACACATTTGGAAGAGGGTTCTCTTTTCCCCTATCACTAAGTGCTGAGAGACCTCTTTGTAGAGGATGTAACTGAGGTTCACTGGGTGGTGGAGAAAATTACTGAGGGGCACAGGCTGAATGAGTAGAGCCAGTGTTCCATAGGAGAGCATCTGCAAAGACCTTGAAGTAGCTTAAGAATTTATAGCCATTTAAATATCAGAATACTTATACTGCTTCATTAACTTCTAGGGGCTTTTTGAAGCTTTTATAGATACTGAAATAAGAAAAAATGTCTTACATTTGTGCAAAACTTTATGCAGGTTGTTTCCTGTATGTCTTCTCATTCAGAACCCACAGTTCTGTATATTGAAGTGCCCTCCTCCACCATTTCCTAAGGATTAAGGTCAAGTTCCTCAGAATGAGTCATGTTTTCAAGGCATGAAACAAACAAATTTTTCTAGATTCATTTCTCACCAGTTCCTCTGCTCCATTCCTAAAAGTTAGGATGGATGCTTTCTTATTTTCCATTTAACCCCCTTATTAGACTTAACAATATTCCCTGTTCATTCTGTGAAACACATTAAATTGATGTTTATAGACTTCAAAACACACCTGGCTTGCAGGACACTTTCTAGTATGCCCTAAAATTCTGCTTCTACCAATCAGAGTTGTATATTCACAAAGAATTGAATTATTGTGTATGTGAAACAAACAGGTCTGTTTGTTTCAGTTAAATTTATTATAATCATATAATTAAACTGAATATAAAGCATTATAACATTAGTGCAAAAAGAGAAGTGCCTGTTAAAAGATAAAATTGAGAATTTCTGGTTCCAGCAAGCTGGCAGATAAAACAGAAAATTCTCTTTCTAATAGCTTCTATACATGCTGGATAAAATGCAATAAAAATTCTTAGAAATATATAACTGCGCTTATGAGAAAATGGAAACCTACAGGTCCCAGGGATAAAGAAGACTGTAAATCAAAGAAGTATGAGTCTGAGCTGATGCTAAGTCTTCCTTGGAGGTTGAGGCAGGAGAGTTTTAATGCCTACAATAGAGAGGAAATGAGGCTGGTCTTATATAGGCAGACAGTCTGAAACAAAACCCTTGTATAAAGCCGGGATTTTGAAAGTCTGCACCCTCTTTGTTGTAAGGTGAACTGAAAAACATCACACAAAAAACATAGGGAGATAATGAGAAGGCTTATCTGTGTGTGTGTTGGGGAGGTAGAAGGCAGGGGTGAGGGAAAAACAGGAAAATCTCTTCTGAGAACCTGAAACTCAAGGTTTGAAATTATAATATCCACATGTTATGGACACCTCAAGCCAAGAAATTCAATAAAAAATTGCTGTGGGCAGATGTCCCTGGGATATTTTACAGTAGCAAATGCAAAACCACTTTTGAGGATCATACCTTCACCCCTGTGGCAAAAGATTTCAGTAGAACTTGCTGAAGATAAAGTCACAATCCAAGACTGTAAAACAGGTGAGGAAATATCATGCCATGAATGAGAGCCACCTGGCACAGTAAAAAGGAACATGGATTTCCCAAGCCTTCAGATAATAGAAAGCAATTGAAGTGATAAAGTAGGCACATTTAAGATAATTAAAAGTGTAAAAGTAAGCATTAAAATTATAGAAAGTAAGATGGTATGGAAGAGTGTATTTGCCAATATTGGCAGACATGTTTGCAAATAAAAAAAATAGAACTCTTAATAATGACTACTATAGTCATTGCTAAGGAAAAAAAAAAAAAGAAAAAAAAAACCTAATGTGTGAGTTGTAAAGGGAATTCTTAGCGCAGTGCAGTTTATGTAAATTGTTTGCCAATACAGGTGTGTTGGCTAGTGAACTCCCAAGCGGCAACTTCTGCCTTCTCCCCTTTTCATGTTCCTCATATGGTATGATAATTTCAAATAGAATATGTTATTAAGGTTTTTAAGCTTAGTCCTATAGCCCTTGGGACACGGACATCAAAAGATATATGTTAGCTGATGAGGAGACAGTTACCTTCCAACTTGTGCAGTCCAGCAGCATTGAAAAAGCTATAGCAATTCATCCTCACATGGGTTGTACCATGACTGGGACTACTGTCTTTAATTGATAAAGACAATGGCAGTGGAGAGTTTGACCAGTGCTTTATCCAACCTAGCTCCAAAATTTAGAGAAGAGATTGAAACTCTGAATGGTATATTTCATCTTATTGGAATACTGTTTGGAGAAGTTTTTGAGAAAGTATCCCAGTTGTTTCATGTGGGTACTTGACAGATTTTTGTACAACGCAATGTTTAAGCAAGATTTTTCCTCAGTGGGTATACAGGATTCCTTTCAAAAGTATACTATAAATTTATAGTACTGAAAAAAGCATCACATCTTGTCATTTTCAAATACAACGTCTGAGAAGTTGAATGTAAACAACATAGAGTTAGCTACACTAGCTAGGAAAGAAATTTCAAATGAAAGATATAAAAAAAATAAAGATTTCAAATGAAAACTTTTCAAATAAAAAATATAAAAGAATTTTAAATATTGAAGATAAAGTGAGAAGATTCAGCATAGTTCTAATAAGAGTTCCATAAAGAAAAGGGAAAACAGTAAAAAGGCAATGCATAAAGATATAATGACTGAGAATTTTAAAAGTTGATATAAGAACATGAATAATGAGTCAGAAGCACAATGAATACAAGACAGAATAAATGCAAATAAATTCACAGCCATATATTGTAGTGAAACTTAACTCTAACAAAGAAAACATGGAGATTTTGTAAGCTACCAGAGAAAAAAGTCTGGTTACAAAAGGAGTGACCATTAAACAAACAGCTGAATTTTTTTTTTTTAAACAAAAAAACCCATTGATTGTGTTTATTTCACAGATTGCTCAAACAGCTGAATTTTTAATATGACATAACAAATGAAGTCTGCAGTCCGTAGAATGATATATTAAAAATGCCAAAAGTAAATAATTACCTAGAATTACCAGGTTTAGTTATCATTCTAGAGTGAGGACACAATTAAGACATTTTTAGAAAAACAAGAAGGGGTGAATCTAGCAATCACAGAGCCTCACTATAAGAATTTACAAAGGGTAAATTTTGGTAAAAAAGAAATTTAGCCCAAAGGAAAGAGTGGGAAACAAAAAGCAATGATGATTGACTAAATTGGTAAAATATTAATAAATCTAAAGAAGTATTATATAAAACTATAACAATGATGTTGACAATAAATGGAGGGAGGGAGAATTTAGAAGCAAGGTGGAATTTAAAGTTTAAAAGCAAGGTGGAATTTAAAAACTGGGCAAAAATAACATGTAAGATTGAAGGAGACCTCAGAGTTAAAATGTTCTACGATTCTCTATTTAAGAGGAGTGAAGGTATATTGATTAATTTTATAATTTGATAAGCCCGATATACATTAAAATATGAATAATCATTAAAAATAGGAATAGGTGGTGTAGCTTCCAAAGTATATAAAGAATGAAACAACCAATATAATAGAAGTTAGGAAAGTAAAAAAAAAAAAAAAAAAGAAAAGAAGAAGAAGAAAAGAAATACATAAAAAGCTTGCTTAATAGAAGTTTCAAGATACTAGAATAGAAATAAATGGAAATATTTAAGTATTACAACAAATATGAATGAACTAATTTGGTAGCTATAAGCAGAGAATCTTGGATTAGATCTTTAAAAATTTAGCTCTGTAATATTTAAGAGACTCACCTTAAACTTGACACATAAGGGCTAAAATTAAAGGCTACAAAATATATTTTAGGCCAGGCTAATGTAGAGGAAAATTAATATAAATATGTTAGTAACAAATACTCTTTAAGAATTAAGAATATTATTCTTTAGTTACTAGGGATTAAGAGCATTGTGGGGCACCTGGGTGACTCAGTTGTTTAAGCATCTGACTCTTGATTTTAGCTCAGGTCGTGATCTCAGGATCATGAGATCAAGCCCCAAGATAGTCTCCAAGTTGGACATGGAGGCTGCTTAAGATTCTCTCTCTCCCTGTCCTACCCTGTGCTCACACATGCTCTCTCTCAAAACAAACAAACAAATAAATAAGAAAAATTAAGAGCATTGTTACATGAAAAGAACATTTCACTAGGAAAATAGATAAGTTCAAGACTTGTATGTACCCAACATTACATAAAAGAGGGAAAAATCCCCAACTCATTTTTTGAGACTGATATAGTTTTGATAGCAAAATTGAGAAAAGAACGTATGTGAATAGGAAATTGTAGGCTATGCTCATTTATGAACAGAGATGACTATAAAATATACAATAACCAAATATAAACAATAACCAAATATAACAATATTCAATATATAAGAACTTTACTGTAATATTAAGGGAGAACAACCATTTAATACCTCAAAATTTATAAAAAATTCTGGGAAACTGTCAGCACTCATGATAAAATTTTTTAGCTAACTAGAACATTTCTTAAATAAAAGTAACAAAAGTATGTATGAATATCATACTTAGAAGTATTCTAGGTAAGAAAAAGACAAATATATTCTCTATTCTTGCTCATTTTCGGCTTTGTATTAGAAGTCTAGTTAGCACAGGGGCACCTGAGTGGCTCAATTGGTTAAGCATCTGCCTTTGGCTTAGGTCATGATCCCAGAGTCCTGGGATAGAGCCCCACATCAGGATCCTTGCTCAACAGGGAGCCTGCTTCTCCCTCTGCCTGCTCTGTCTGCTGCTCCCCCTGTTTATGTTCTCTCTCTCTCTGTCAAATTAAAAAAGAAAAAGAAAAAGAAGTCCTAGTCAGCACAACACAAGTAAAAAGAAGATTGGCATTTGGAATTATTTGCAGTGTCTATAGAGAAAATACAAGACTTAACAAATGATTAGCATTAATCAATAGGGCAAATAATACTACTTGATTTATCAATAATATCAAAATCGAATTTAAAAAATATGTTATTTGTAATTGCAAGAAACACTCTAAGGGACAGTATACTATTTTCTGTATACAGACATACCTATGATAAAGTTTAATTTATAAATTAGGCATACTAAACAATTAACAACAGTAGTAAAATAGAACAATTGCAATGATGTACTGTAAAAAAAAGTTATGTGAATATAGTCTCTCTCAATATCTTACTATACTGAACTCAGTCTTCTTTTTCTTGTGATGATCTGAGGTGATAAAATGCCTACATAATGAGATGAAGTGAAGTGAATGACATAGGCATTATGACAGCGTTAGGCTATGATTGACCTTATGTTGTTATGTCAGAAGGAAGATCATCTGCTTTGGGATGGCGGTTGACCATGGGTAACTGAAACCATTGAAAATGAAACTAAGGGTACAGGGGTAGTGGTGGGGGGTGGTTACTGTAATGTGTAATTCACAGATGGTGAAACCTGACTGGCCAATAAACATGTAAGTAATATCCAATCTCTAAACAGATGAGAAACTTAAAACAACAACATACCATTATAGTATTAATAGGATTAGCGAATAGGATTAGCAAATTAAGAAGTCTAATAACTCCAAGTGTGAGTGAGGTTGTGAAAATATTGCTGGTGGGACCATACTACTCGTGGGACAGCTGCTTTGAAGAACTATTTGGTATTATCAATTGAAACTGGAAACACAAGACTCTGGGGCACCTGGGTATCTCGGTTGGTTAGGTCAGATCCAGCCCTGCTTTGGACTCCCTGCTCAGCGAGGAGTCTGCTTCTCCCTCTGCCTCTCCCCATGCTCATGTGCCCTCTCTCTCTTGCTCACTCTCTCTCAAAGAAATAAATAAAATCTTTTAAAAAATGCAGACTGTATTTTTTTTTGTCTTAGCGATTCCACTGTTAGGTATGCACTGGGGCTACCGAATGGCAGAAGACCTGGAGTTGTGCAAAGTGCAGTCTTTTATTTCATGGAGCAACTCTCACAAATGTGCAGAGACCATTCTAAAAAATCAGAGGAAGTTGGGGCTCATAGTCATTAGAAATTGCCCTGTTCCCACTCAAGTGCAAGAAGCTGAAACTGAAATTATAGACATATTTTGATATTTATGTAAGAAATACAATGCATGCCTCCTATCAAGAGACATAAACTGAAGAAAATTTTTTTTGCCTTATATCAAAAGATTGAAGAATAAATATATCTTGATATGTTTATATAAGAATGTAAAGTTCTGAGCAAAACAAAATATAATTCTTTTTCATTTTACAAAGTGTTTGCATTCCTGGAAAAAAAAAATTCCTGGATAAATGAATGGTGCCAAAAACAAAAGAAAACAGAACATATCTTTTGTGGTTTATATGTAGAACTTGACTTAGTGTAAGGCTCAGATAGTTTTAAACAGGTTTTTTAGATCCTAAATGCCTGGCATGACATTTGACATTTGAAAACCATGTTGGAAGCCGGACAGTTCTTGGTACAGAGAGCTGACCCTGGGTGAGGATGGTTAATTTTCCTGACCTCTACCCACTAAATGCCAGTGGTGCCCCAGTCACTGAGAAAATAAGGCCCCTAGGGATGAGAGCCACTGTTTAATCTAGACCCAGCACAAACATTTTCGCCTTCCTGGAGAGCCCTTTATTATTAATTTTTTGTGCCCACAGCACACATGACCCCGATAACATTTATCCTGTTGCGTAGTGATGAGCTTCTTACATAACTATTCTCTCCTCCAAATCATGGCTACCAGAGGACTGGGACCTGTATTATACATCTGAAAGTACTCAGTAAATGTTTGTTGTATGGGAAATAATATAATCAGGTCTAGCCTTTTAAGTTTGAATTTCTAGAGTGTCACTGGACTGCTTGCAGCTTTTTATTCTCCTCTTCCAATGAAAACTTTTATCTATAAAAGGATAAAAAGTGGAGTCCTAGCAGAACTCCTCTTCAGTTTCCTAAAAATGTCTGTTGTGTACTGATGGTACCTTAGAGCAGTCCTTATTAACTGAATGTCTTTATCTACAGAGAAATTAAAGAATAAAGATGGTCATAGCTCTTGTTAGAGAAATATGTAAATATTATCTGGTCAACATTTAAGAAGTCCTGAAAAAATGTATTTTACATGCATTCTTCATTCTTCTAGTAGACAACCTTATTTCTTCCCCTGTCTTTTGGCTTTATCTTTTTTTTTTTTTATTTTTTTTTATTTTACAATTTTTTAAAATCTTTGCTTCCCTCCATTAAATACATCCTCTGGCAATTTCAACTCAGTATATTAGTTTTTTTGTTTTTTTTTTTTATAATTTTATTTTTTATAAACATATATATATATATATATTTTTTCCCCCAGGGGTACAGGTCTGTGAATCTCCACGTTTACAAACTTCACAGCACTCACCATAGCACATACCCTACCCAATGTCCATAGCCACCCCCCCAACCCCCCTCTGCCCAGCAACCCTCAGTTTGTTTTGTGAGATTAAGAGTCACTTATGGTTTGTCTCCCTCCCAATCCCAACTTGTTTCATTTACTCTTCTCCTACCACATTAACCCCCCATGTTGCATCTCCTCTCCCTCATATCAGGGAGATCATATGATAGTTGTCTTTCTCCGATTGACTTATTTTGCTAAGCATGATACCCTCTAGTTCCATCCATGTTGTCGCAAATGGCAAGATTTCATTTCTTTTGATGGCTGCATAGTATTCCATTGTATATATATACCACATCTTCTTTATCCATTCGTCTGTTGATGGACATCTAGGTTCTTTCCATAGTTTGGCTATTGTAGACATTGCTGCTATAAACATTCGGGTGCACGTGCCCCTTCGGATCACTACGTTTGTATCTTTAGGGTAAATACCCAGCAGTGCAATTGCTGGGTCATAGGGTAGTTCTATTTTCAACATTTTGAGGAACCTCCATGCTGTTTTCCAGAGTGGTTGCACCAGCTTGCATTCCCACCAACAATGTAGGAGGGTTCCCCTCTCTCCGCATCCTCGCCAGCATCTGTCATTTCCGGACTTGTTAATTTTAGCCATTCTGACTGGTGTGAGGTGGTATCTCATTGTGGTTTTGATTTGTATTTCCCTGATGCCGAGTGATATGGAGCACTTTTTCATGTGTCTGTTGGCCATCTGGATGTCTTCTTTGCAGAAATGTCTGTTCATGTCTTCTGCCCATTTCTTGATTGGAATATTTGTTCTTTGGGTGTTGAGTTTGCTAAGTTCTTTATAGATTCTGGACACTAGCCCTTTATCTGATATGTCGTTTGCAAATATCTTCTCCCATTCTGTCAGTTGTCTTTTGGTTTTGTTAACTGTTTCCTTTGCTGTGCAAAAGCTTTTGATCTTGATAAAATCCCAATAGTTCATTTTTGCCCTTGCTTCCCTTGCCTTTGGCGATGTTCCTAGGAAGATGTTGCTGTGGCTGAGGTCGAAGAGGTTGCTGCCTGGGTTCTCCTCAAGGATGTTGATGGATTCCTTTCTCACATTGAGGTCCTTCATCCATTTTGAGTCTATTTTCGTGTGTGGTGTAAGGAAATGATCCAATTTCATTTTTCTGCATGTGGCTGTCCAATTTTCCCAACACCATTTATTGAAGAGGCTGTCTTTTTTCCATTGGACATTCTTTCCTGCTTTGTCGAAGATTAGTTGACCATAGAGTTGAGGGTCTATTTCTGGGCTCTCTATTCTGTTCCATTGATCTATGTGTCTGTTTTTGTGCCAGCACCATGCTGTCTTGATGATGACAGCTTTGTAATAGAGCTTGAAGTCCGGAATTGTGATGCCACCAACTCTGGCTTTCTTTTTCAAAGAAATGGAACAAATAATCCTAAAATTTATATGGAACCAGAAAAGACCGCGAATAGCCAAAGGAATATTGAAAAAAATGGATGGTACTTTGATAGGAATTGCATTAAATGTGTAGATTGCTTTAGGTAGCATAGACATTTTCACAATATTTATTCTTCCAATCCAGGAGCATGGAACATTTTTCCATTTCTTTGTGTCTTCCTCAGTTTCTTTCATGAGTACTTTATAGTTTTCTGTGTATAGATTCTTAGTCTCTTTGGTTAGGTTTATTCCTAGGTATCTTATAGTTTTGGGTGCAATTGTAAATGGGATGGACTCCTTAATTTCTCTTTCTTCTGTCTTATTGTTGGTGTAGAGAAATGCGACTGATTTCTGTGCATTGATTTTATATCCTGACACATTACTGAATTCCTGTACCAGTTCTAGCAGTTTTGGAGTGGAGTCTTTTGGGTTTTCCACATATAGTATCATATCATCTGCGAAGAGTGATAGTTTGACTTCTTTGCCGATTTGGATGCCTTTAATTTCTTTTTGTTGTCTGATTGCTGAGGCTAGGACTTCTAGTACTATGTTGAATAGCAGTGGTGATAACGGACATCCCTGCCGTGTTCCTGACCTTAGCGGAAAAGCTTTCAGTTTTTCTCCATTGAGAATGATATTTGCGATGGGTTTTTCATAGATGGCTTTGATAATATTGAGGTATGTGCCCTCTATCCCTACACTTTGAAGAGTTTTGATCAGGAAGGGATGCTGTACTTTGTCAAATGCTTTTTCAGCATCTATGGAGAGTATCATATGGTTCCTGTTTTTTCTTTTATTAATGTGTTGTATCACATTGATTGATTTGCGGATGTTGAACCAACCTTGCAGCCCTGGAATAAATCCCACTTGGTCATGGTGAATAATCCTTTTAATGTACTGTTGAATCCTATTGGCTAGTATTTTGGTGAGAATTTTTGCATCTGTGTTCATCAAGGATATTGGTCTGTAGTTCTCTTTTTTGATGGGATCCTTGTCTGGTTTGGGGATCAAGGTGATGCTGGCCTCATAAAATGAGTTTGGAAGTTTTCCTTCCATTTCTATTTTTTGGAACAGTCTCAGGAGAATAGGAATTAGTTCTTCTTTAAATGTTTGGTAGAATTCCCCCGGGAAGCCGTCTGGCCCTGGGCTTTTGTTTGTTTGGAGATTTTTGATGACTGTTTCAATCTCCTTACTGGTTATGGGTCTGTTCAGGCTTTCTATTTCTTCCTGGTTCAGTTGTGGTAGTTTATATGTCTCTAGGAATGCATCCATTTCTTCCAGATTGTCAAATTTGTTGGCATAGAGTTGCTCATAATATGTTCTTATAATTGTCTGTATTTCTTTGGTGTTAGTTGTGATCTCTCCTCTTTCATTCATGATTTTATTTATTTGGGTCCTTTCTCTTCTCTTTTTGATAAGTCTGGCCAGGGGCTTATCAATCTTATTAATTCTTTCAAAGAACCAGCTCCTAGTTTCGTTGATTTGTTCTATTGTTTTTTTGGTTTCTATTTCATTGATTTCTGCTCTGATCTTTATGATTTCTCTTCTCCTGCTGGGTTTAGGGTTTCTTTCTTGTTCTTTCTCCAGCTCCTTTAGGTGTAGGGTTAGGTTGTGTACCTGAGACCTTTCTTGTTTCTTGAGAAAGGCTTGTACCGCTATATATTTTCCTCTCAGGACTGCCTTTGTTGTGTCCCACAGATTTTGAACTGTTGTATTTTCATTATCATTTGTTTCCATGAATTTTTTCAATTCTTCTTTAATTTCCTGGTTGACCCATTCATTCTTTAGAAGGATGCTGTTTAGTCGCCATATATTTGGGTTCTTTCCAAATTTCCTCTTGCGATTGAGTTCTAGCTTCAGAGCATTGTGGTCTGAAAATATGCAGGGAATGATCCCAATTTTTTGATAACAGTTAAGACCTGATTTAGAACCAAGGATGTGATCTATTCTGGAGAATGTTCCATGTGCACTAGAGAAGAATGTGTATTCTGTTGCTTTGGGATGAAATGTTCTGAATATATCTGTGATGTCCATCTGGTCCAGTGTGTCATTTAAGGCCTTTATTTCCTTGTTGATCTTTTGTTTGGATGATCCGTCCATTTCAGTGAGTGGAGTGTTAAAGTCCCCTACTATTATTGTATGATTGTCAATGTGTTTCTTTGATTTTGTTATTAATTGGTTTATATAGTTGGCTGCTCCCACGTTAGGGGCGTAGATATTTACAATTGTTAGATCTTCTTGTTGGACAGATCCTTTGAGTATGATATAGTGTCCATCTTCATCTCTTATTATAGTCTTTGGTTTAAAATCTAAGTGATCTGATATAAGGATTGCCACTCCTGCTTTCTTCTGATGTCCATTAGCATGGTAAATTCTTTTCCACCCCCTCACTTTAAATCTGAAAGTGTCTTCGGGTTTAAAATGAGTTTCTTGTAGGCAACATATAGATGGGTTTTGTTTTTTTATCCATTCTGATACCCTGTGTCTTTTGATTGGGGCATTTAGCCCATTAACATTCAGGGTAACTATTGAGAGATATGAATTTAGTGCCATTGTATTGCCTGTAAGGTGACTGCTATTGTATATTGTTTCTGTTCCTTTCTGATCTACTACTTTTAGGTTCTCTCTTTGCTTAGAGGACCCCTTTCAATATTTCCTGTAGAGCTGGCTTGGTGTTTGCAAATTCTTTCAGTTTTTGTTTGTCCTGGAAGCTTTTAATCTCTCCTTCTATTTTCAATGATAGCCTAGCTGGATATAGTATTCTTGGCTGCATGTTTTTCTCGTTTAGTACTCTTAATATATCATGCCAGCTCTTTCTGGCCTGCCAGGTCTCTGTGGATAAGTCTGCTGCCAATCTAATATTTTTACCATTGTATGTTACAGACTTCTTCTCCCGGGCTGCTTTCAGGATTTTCTCTTTGTCACTAAGACTTGTAAATTTGACTATTAGGTGACGGGGTGTGGACCTATTCTTATTGATTTTGAGGGGGGTTCTCTGAACCTCCTGGATTTTGATGCTTGTTCCCTTTGCCATATTGGGGAAATTCTCTCCAATAATTCTCTCCAATATACCTTCTGCTCCCCTCTCTCTTTCTTCTTCTTCTGGAATCCCAATTATTCTAATGTTGTTTCGTCTTATGGTGTCACTTATCTCTCGAATTCTGCCCTCGTGGTCCAGTAGTTGTTTGTCCCTCTTTTGTTCAGCTTCCTTATTCTCTGTCATTTGGTCTTCTATATCGCTAATTCTTTCTTCTGCCTCATTTATCCTAGCAGTGAGAGCCTCCATTTTTGATTGCACCTCATTAATAGCTTTTTTTATTTCAACTTGATTAGATTTTAGTTCTTTTATTTCTCCAGAAAGGGCTTTTATATCTCCCGAGAGGGTTTCTCTAATATCTTCCATGCCTTTTTCGAGCCCAGCTAGAACCTTGAGAATCATCATTCTGAACTCTAGATCTGACATATTACCAATGTCTGTATTGATTAGGTCCCTAGCCTTTGGTACTGCCTCTTGTTCTTTTTTTTGTGGTGAATTTTTCCGCCTTGTCATTTTGTCCAGATAAGAGTATATGAAGGAGCAAGTAAAATACTAAAAGGGTGGCAACAACCCCAGGAAAATATGCTTTAGCCAAATCAGAAGAGATCCCAAATCGTGAGGTGGGGGGGGGAAGGGGATAAAAAGAGGTTCAGAAAGAAAAAAAATAAAATAAAATAAAAAAGAAAAAAGAAACAAATAAAAAAAAGAAAACCAATAATGAAAAAAATATAAAAAGGAAAAAATATATATATATTGGATAAACTAGTTAAAAAACGTTAAAAAAGAAAAGGGTAAAAGTTTAAAAAAATTTAGCAGAAGAAGAGAAAAAAATTGAAAAAGAAAAAAAAATTAAATTAACTGCAAGGCTAAAGAATCATGGGGAGAAAGCCATGAGTTCCGTGCTTTGCTTTCTCCTCCTCTGGAATTCCGCTGCTCTCCTTGGTATTGAAACAGCACTCCTCGTAAGTGAACTTGGTCCTGGCTGGGTTTCTTGTTGATCTTCTGGGGGAGGGGCCTGTTGTAGTGATTTTCAAGTGTCTTTGCCCCAGGCGGAGTCGCACCGCCCTTACCAGGGGCCGGGCTGAGTAATCCGCTCGGGTTTGCTTTCGGGAGCTTTTGTTCCCTGAGCGCTTTCCGTAGAGTCCGGAGGACGGGAAGGAAGATGGCGGCCTCCCAGTCTTCGGCCCGGAGGAGCCGAGAGCTAGGGGTCCCACTCCTCAGTGCGCCCTCAGGGAACAGCGCCCAATTACTCCCGTCTGCCTGGCCTCTGGCTGCGCTCCGAGCTCACCGAGCCTGCGACCGGTTCAAGGTAAGCCCGAGCTGTGAGCTCACTCCTCGGCTCCGTCTCTGTAGCCGGCTTCCCTGTTCTAATACCTGCGAGCTCTGCGACACTCAGACACCCCGATCCTTCTGTGACCCTGCGGGACCTGAGGCCACACTGGCCCTGCGTGGGCTTCACCCCAGTTAAGCCTCTGGAGCGATGTCCCTCAGCGGAACAGACTTTTAAAAGTCCCAATTTTGTGCTCCGTTGCTCCGCCGCTTGCCGGGAGCCGGCCCCTCCCCCCGGGGTCTGTCTTCCCGTCCCTTTGGATTCACTTCTCCGCCAGTCCTACCTTTCAGCAAGTGGTTGATTTTCTGTTTCTAGAATTGCTGTTCTTCTTCTCTTTGATCTCCCGTTGGATTTGTAGGTGTTTGCAATCTTTAGATAAGCTATCTAGCTGATCTCCCGCAACCTGAAGTAGTCTCAGCTGCTACTTCTCCGCCATCTTGACTCCTCCTTCCTGGCTTTATCTTTTATAAGGAACTCTCATTTGGCCTCTTCTGTCCAACATTATTTTTTTTAAATTTTTTCTTTAAATTTCTTTTCCCCATAACAGAATTCATTGTTTTTGCACCACACCCAGTGCTCCATGCAATACATGTCCTCCATAATACCCACCACCTGGCTCCCCCAATTTCCCACCCCCCACCCCTTCAAAACCCTCAAGTTGTTTTTCAGAGTCCATAGTCTCTCATGGTTCATCTCCCCTTCCAGTTTCCCTCAACTCCCTTCTTCTCTCCATCTCCCTATGTCCAACATTATTACAAAGATAAACCCTGTGAATCCAGACTAGACTTCACAGTCTAAGGTACATGGATTGATGGGATAGTCTTTCTAGTCGAAATGGAGATTTTTCACAATCTTTAAAACATAAGTGGCATTAATTGAACCTAAGAAGAAATCAAGGGGATTCATGAACATATTTATAAATTTTCTTCTTTCTGCATTTTAATTATACTGGCACTTTAATTGCATTGTAATTGCACTTTAATTGCATGTATTTGTATAAATTAAAAAATAATTAGAGCACTGCAGCACTATGGGAAACTAATTTATGCATATAGACCTTTAAAGATGTACACGTGGAGAATGATATATATATATATAATTTATGCAAGAAATACATTGTACAACCCATATGTTTTCTGATAGGAGTCATACATTGTATTTCTTACATAAATCATATATATTATATATATGTACATATATGTATATATGCATATATCTGTATAACTTTTTTCCTAGGTTAGTCAAGAAATTTCTGTGATCTGACTGCATGTGGGTGGAAAAGACAGAGAATGAGTCACTAAATTAGGGCAACAGAACCAATGAATTTTAAACAGTATTCCTGGCACAGGTTATCATGACAAAGCATATGCATGATGTAGGGGCCATTCATTCAACAAGCATTTATTGAACGCCTCCTGGTTGTCTGGCATTCTTGAGTAATGGCCCCACCCTGTTCCATAGGTCATTTATCCAAAAGCAACTTGAATTTTCTAGCCTTCACTTCTATCTCCTTACTCAGTGTTTTAGCTTTCACTGAAATCCTGAGTGTTACACAATCTTGGGCTCTCCTATATCTGGTTTTTCTGCCCCACAGGATGCCCCTCTCTTTATGTACTTGATATCCCAGAGAATTCTTAGCATTAGGTTTATTCCTTGAAAATTGCATTTTAATTTCTTTTTCAAAAGGAAAATCTAAGAAACTTAGTAACTGAGATTGCATTACTCATTTGTCTTGAGATTATGGCACCAAATGCTTTTGTAAGCAAGAGGATCCAGTGTAAATAAACTTCCTGTTCCCTCGTATCTCAGGGCCTGTACTTAAGCTATTCTTTATGTCTGCCCCCTGGGTGATTTTCCCCCTAAACACACAGCATTCATTTTATCTGTCCCAAGAAAAAGTCCTGGTTGTTCCATGTGGAATTATTCCTTTTATTCTTATGGTACATTCTGTTTGTTCTTAGAGTGTATTCTGCATCCTTCTCTTCTGTAACACTTAGGTTGGAGTTATAGTCTTTCAGCTCCTGGAGGTCACAGATGGTGTCATATTTATTTTTTATCCACTGTGGGAACCAGTGTGGGGCTTTGTCCCTGACAGATATAACCTGAGTCTGGAATTCAAAGGGCAAATATTTTCATGTCCGTGTGTGTGTGCGCATTTGTGTAAACTGCAAGCCCCTCTCAGAATCTTCTAGGATCCTTTATTGCATGCAAACACAAGTCAGTCAACATTCTCAGGGGAGTTTGTAGGGTCTGCTCTGGGCTGTGGCTGGGTTCCCTGGCCTTGTTCTTTTATGGGGCTGCTCTTTAGAAAAGGAAATTCATCAACTCTTAAAATGTTTTGCAGCTAGATGGTGTTCGAGGCCTTGGAACATGATGGGGAAAACAACAGAGGGGAGTTATATCTCCTTTGGTGTTATCCTTTGGTGTGTCTCGGAGAGAAGAGAATCCAGAAAGGAATACTTCCCATTCAAGCCAGGTGATGCTTATCACAAGAGCCTTCTGCACCTTGTAAACACCAAGTCAGAGTAGGGCAGCTCCAGGCTCCTGCCCACTTGGGACTGATCCTTATTCAGGTCTAGATACTGTCTCTGAAGTCCAGGAATGACATTTACCTTTGGCCTAGTCAAATATATGAGTCAGAGTAATGCTTGCCAGATGCTATTAAAAATGGATCCCACGGTGTATAATCTCTCAAACACAATAGTGTATTTCCTGCTAAGATAGTAGTCCAAAGCAGTGGTTCTTTGTTGGTGGATGCTTCCTTCATGAAATGATTCTGGGCCAAGCTTCTTCCATCCTGTGGCTCTGTTGGCACGTAGGGATTGACAGCTGCATCCAGCCAGTGGAATGGGGAAGGAAGCGGAGGGGCAGTAACTGCTGAAAAACCTGGGTCTGGAAGTGATGTGCATCATTTCCAGTGGCATTCTATTGTTTCTAGCATCAAGAGGACTGGAAAAGTGGTCCTTGACTGGGCACCTGCTCTTCAGAGACAGCTCAGAACTCTGCACTATAGAAGGAGAATTCTGAATTTGGAGTACTTAGCTTCCAAGGTTGCTCTGCTGCTTTTCTAGGGCAGCACTGTTTTGTCCAATGGCCTAGATGCCCAAGTTCCGTCAAAGGGTTGTCTGCTGCCCACTGCCAAGCAGTCATCTGATTACTGTTTGAACCACTGAAGCAATTCGTGCTTCCCATCCGGTAATTGGCGAGTGTCCCTAGGTGCTTCCAGCTCAGTCTCCATCTGTCTTGGACAGGGGTGAAGAAAGCTGACCTCACTAATAGGTACTTAACAAGACTTGGTGGTGCAATTCTCACCCTTATACCAGGGATTGCTCATCTGTCCCCATCTCATGGGTAGGCACAGCAAAATTTTGCATGGCTCGGATGATGGGATGGGACATTTTCTTAAGAATTTCACCTAAGCTCATGGTGCCTAATTTATTTATTTTTTAAAAGATTTTATTTATTTACTTGAGAGAGGGAGAGAGAGAGTGTGTGAGAGAGAGCACAAGCATAAGGGAGGGATAGAGGGAGAAGCAGACTCCCTGCCAAGCAGGGAGCCCACTGGGGGACTTGATCCCAGGACCCTGAGATCATGACCTAAGCTGAAGGCAGATGTTTAACCGACTGAGCCACCCAAGTACCTTCATGGTACCTAATTTAAAACAGTTGCTTTGGCAGAAGACTTCTATCTGTCTCCAGTTATAGCTTACAGTTGTGGGCCTCTTAGTCCTTGAGTTTTCTTAAGCAGACTTCCTTAGTCCTGGGCATGTGAAAATGGTCCTCAGCCCCTGGGCCTGATCTCTTCATCTCTTTTTCTTTTTAGGCATCCTCTTTAACAACTGCTGGACCTCACAACTTAAGGCCCATTTTCAAGGTAGAAAGATATTTAATTTAATTGAATTTCAGAGTTTTCTTGCAAAAGGAGAGGTGTTATGTGTTACAGAAAATATTTTGTAAGAATTTTACTGAGCAAGTATTGTATCTGATGTAGTATGAAAAGAGCAATGAGAAATTTGAAGGAGCATAAGATATGGTATCTGCTTATGAGATTTTTCTAATAAGAACTGCTAATCATCCAGGAAACAAAAATAGTGTAGTGAGTAACAAGGTACTAATTTCAGGCTACCACGTGGATAGAAGATGAACTGAGGGGAGGCATCTTTATAAGTATCCTTCCTGATAGTCTTCCTTGCCATCCTTCATTTGATAAAGTACAAAACTAAGGCTATGTTTTGCCTAACATATCCAAGTATAATTAAAAAAAAAGAGAAAAATTTCAAAGTATGGTTGTTATTTTATCTTTCAACTTTCAAGAGTATTCATTTTTCCAACTCCTGGAAAGTGTACCAAAATTTAGTTTGCACTTCTAAAAATGTTTAGGATTAGAAATATTTATTTATTTAATTCTTGCTCATGATAAAAATGTAAACAACATTAACGAGTTTATGGTGAAAAAGAAGTTTCTCTTTTAACCTGTACTGCAGACCTCCTTGGAGGCAGCCCTGGTTATCCCTTGTCCCTCAACCTCTGGAGGTATTCTGTGCATTCTGTGCGTGTACTTGCTGGGCTTTTACTGTGCAAAATAAACACCTGGGAACTTCTGAGAAATGCAGATTTTCTAGTTTTTTTTACCCCCAGAGATTCAGTGGGGCTGGGTGAGTTCAAAGAATTTGCATTTGTAACTAGGTGATTCGGAAGCAGGTGGTGTTTGCGCCTACTTTGACACACTGATTTAGAAAATAATTAGAGTCTCATTGCACTGGGCCTTGTGATCAAGTCACAGGCTGCTGTGGTAGATTTTATCTCTTCCTAATGCCATACTCACTTTTCCAGTCTTTGACCTTTATTGGGGTTCCTCTTCCTTTGGTCACCATGGTGATGTGCAGAGGTCTTCCACATGTAATTAGCCTAAGGATGTTGATTTGTTCCATTGCCTCTCACTGACTGCCTCACTGCTGAGCTGCCGAGTGTCATTAGACTGAGAAAACTCAATTTGTTTTCTTTCTTCCTCCAGTGGTATGATTACAGTTAACAGCAGTTGTATTAAACAGCAGTTTCTTGTATCTCTGAGGAGTGAGTGACAGTCACAAAACTATAGACTTTGGGGAGATGACAGTGACTTAGAAATTGTTTCACCCACTTTGTAGATGAGGAAGCTGAGGTCCAGAGAGATTAAGAAACATAACCAAGGTCACAGAATTAATAGCAGGAGCCAATCAGAAGCCTGGTTCACTAATTCTGAATCTGGAGCTCTTTTCTCATCTTAGTAGGCAGCTAAAATCTCAGGGTCCCTGAAAATCTTTCAGAAGTTCCTGTTTCCTAGTCTGCCTACCACTTTGAAATATGTCCTTCTGTGACCTGTACACCCCTCCACCCCAACTCACATGGGTCCCACCAGCCCTGGTTGGTTGTCTTCTTGGGGTAGTGGTAGTATGAATTATTTCCGAGCTCTTGAATGTGACAAAATTTCATGTTTGAACTCAGGTCACTAAATATAAAGCAATTTTGAATGGAAGGTGTTGTGGTTACCCTGAGTCTCTGTGGAAATGCAGAAGCTCTCAATTCTTTCTCTCAGCTTCCTCAAACAAAGACCCGAGGAACAGTCCTTATTATTTTTCAGAGGTTGGGGGAGGGTTGAGGTCATGAAAAGGTTGCTTGATTTACAGTCTCATCCTGTTTCCCTCCTCCTATTGACAAGGCATCAGGATGGTTTATAGATTGTCACCTCCCTTTAAGGCCTGTTTGCTGATGTTTTGAGACATTTATCCAATCTCAGGAAACTCAAGGGACTGGATTTCAACTTTGAATTATATATTATCCATATTTGGGATGGAATGGGCAGTTTTAATGGAAAAAGCCCATCAGTCAGGCAAGGGATTAAGAAAGGCTTTGATTTGTGTATTTGTTGAAATCATCTACATTGATATAAATTTTTTAAAGTTCTATGAATTTAACAATATTTTAGCTTGAATGTGATTAACACCCTCCCACTGTACCACCCCTCCACATGTGTTCTTTCTTTTTTTTTTTATTTTTTTAACCTTTGATGCAATAGTAACTTACTGTACCATAACTTTGATAATGTCCCCAGTGTTTAGCCAGGAGAAATATCAGGCTGTCCTTGGAGAACATGTCTGTCTTGAGAATAAGAAGGATTCCAGGAAAAAGGGCTCAGTTCCTGAAATAAATTATAGTAACTTTAGAAAGGAAATTAAGTGTCTATGGAAAGATACATTCACTAGACTAGTGACTTTCTCCACATTTTTGTAACTCAGATACTGTGTTCAGGAAAAGGAAATTACTGGAGGTTTTGGATACAAATGGTAAGAAATGGGAAATACTGTTTGAAAACCTTTAAGTACATATAATATTGTACTTATAATTAGAACTGGCCATGAATCACTCCAGTACCTTAACTGATGAAGTTGCTGTCCTTCAAACAGGTATTTACATTATGTGTGAAGATAGGTAGAGGCATGAAAACAATGGTATCTTTTTTTTTTTTTTAATCTATTGTAACATGCAGCCAGTAAATTAGTCTGTCTCTAACCATAGGATAAGGAATGTTGCTATTTTGCTTACATGCATTTCTCTTGGAATTCTGCATCCCTGGGTAAATGTTGTTAAATATTACATTAGCCATGCATTGAGATAGGGTCAGGGTAGCCAGACACACACTCAAGGTAAAAACCATGTTGTACGTGTCTGTTCCCATTACCCTATGCATCAGTGCTTATAAATTTTAAGTATCAAAATTGTCCTTTGCTATTTTTGGTCCACTTACTTTCTTTTGAGAATGAAGGTTATTCTGACATTTTGTTTTATATGTATTTCCCCTGTGCTTGAAATCCAAATAGATGTTAGTTTTCTATCCATATGTTTTCCTACCTATTACACAATTGGGCTTGGCTCATTTGCATTTAGTTGTCTTGGGAAGGTTAATGATTTTATTTTCCAAAGGTCAACTGCTGACACATAACCTATAAAATAGCTGTCCAGGGTTCTTTCCACTCATTCCTCAAATACTGAGGTTTGTTTGTTTGTTTTTAATTCACTACTGAAAATCAGTTGCCTCTAGGAATTTCAATATTACATTACAGCATAACAAACTATCCAATATCACTAATGGCCTATTTAGGAATGAAATGCTTTTCTTTTGGTTTTAAGCAATTTCTAATTTTGACGGGATCAGGCACCATCTACAAGGATGGAGTTAATAGCTCCCTGAAGGGACACATCACTAGCCAGGTCGTAAAAATCATGCATGGCTTGCTCTTTTCAGCCATAAGGCAAGAGGAAAACAAATACATCTATTTTCTCCCAGAATTACGTTTATGTTCTGAAGATGCTTAGAAAATTACAGTCATTATATTATTATTGTCATTGTTTTTATTTTTTGCAATGTTTTTGAAATCTGGGTAATTATCTGTGTTTACCTATCTGTCTGATATTTATTTATTTATACATAAATTCCGTAAGAATTTACTCTCTAAGATGTCTTCTCTCAAAATCATATCCAAACAGGATACAAGTGCTGGGATGAACATATACCATTTGAAGCTTTGCCAAGTAAAGCTATTGTGTGGAAAATTCAGGCAAAAGCACTAGTTAGTGAGAGAAGAAATTACTCAACATATTTGTTTTGGCTGCGCAGTCAATCAGATTTGTGGGAAATTAACTTTAATTCTTTGTAATAAAACACACCAGTCCTCTCCTATTTCTGTGTTGTAAATGTACCCATTTGACTAAGACAAAATTGATCTGACCGCAAATGTGTTTGCTTGGTTGTTGTAAAATGTGCTTGGGTAAGAGCACCTCAGGAATGGATGGAAGAACACAGAGCAGCAGAGAAGGAAATAGGAGTGGGTGGGGTGAAGGTAGGATTTATATCCCACCTAGAAACTGGATTATAAAAATTGTCAAAATCATGTCAGTGTTAGGAAAATAGAAGCTCAGATGGTCAGGTGCAGAAGACCTATTAGAACTAGACAATGGTGGGGAGGGGGCTTCCCAACATAGCAAAGAGATATTCACATCATTCTCTGAGGGAAGAGAGAAGAGTGTTTATTATTAGATGGCGGTAGAGAAACACCTTGGATTCAGATCACCTGTAGCCCAAGCAGATTCGAAAAGGACCCAGTTTTCCTCATGGGGAAAGAAACTAATGTTTGTTGAGCTCCTACTATTGGGCTGGGTCTTCCATAGATGTTATATAATTTAATTCTGCCCAGCATCCCTATGAAAGAAATTACAGTAATAATAACTAACATCTTTTGGGTGCTTATTATGTGCCCCACACAGTGTTAAGCGCTTGTTTTGCATTGCTTCTTCATAATAGTCTTTTATAATTTAGGAAACAGACTCAAAGATGAGAGCAACTTACTCAAGGATGCACAGTTAATAGAGCTGGAATTTAAGTCTAAATATATCTGACCCAAAGCCCAGACCTTCTGGCTTACCATGATGTTTCCTAGTGAATAAAAATCCATGGAGATGGAAGAGCCATCTGTTAATATGTGACCTCCATCTGATGGGTGAGCTGGGTACCTGCCATGTACTTGGATAGGCCAAGTTGCTACCTAAATCCCTCAGAATAAAGTCGAGGTAATAGTCTAAGGAGGTTTTACAGTGAGAGTTTTCGTGACTCATGGAGGGGCAAGGGCAAAGAGTGGTTACCATCTAATGATAAATAACCAGTCACACAAAAACAAAAGATTCTAAATCTTTAACCCTTTGGTAGTGATGAAAGGAATCTTAGGAGAATACGGAAACCCTTGAATGGATGGTACTTTGGAAAATGTTATTTCATTCAGCTTCACACACTGCCTTCAGGCTTCACAACTACCACATAATGATGTCTAATTCTATTTCGTAACTGTCTCCAAATGTGAGAAGAGGGAGTAAGCCTCCGGAGAAGAAGACTTCCTGGAGTGTGTCTTTGTGTTGGGTTGTTCACAGATGGATTGACTGGCTCTCCACACAGCCTCACAGGGTATAACAACAATATTTGGAGATGTAATATGAGGGGAGGAAAGGTCAAAGATGTCAAAATCAGGGGGTCAGTAGCTTGGGCATCAGTAACTAGAGCAAAGCAGTTTCCACACCCTGCCTCCCTCCCCACACCGGTAGATTCCAGTGAGATTAAAAAAACTTTCATCATTGGATTTCCTTGGCCTCTGATATTCCAGGATGTGGTTGTGGCATGCCAGAGTGTAGTTATTTTGAAATTTGAGGTTTGTGCCCAGCTACCACCAAGAATTCTCAGTGGGTGGCATTGACTATACTCTTTCAGACTTAAATGGGAAAAGAAGGGGGTTCAGAAAGAAGTTTTTGTCTAAAAAAATACAGTATTTTCAAGATTATTATAATTTTTGTAAATGAGACAGTATCATTAAACTATATTATGTAATGGTTTTCAGTTAGAATTTTATGATATGCTTAAAAAAACTGTATATCAGGTCTATAAAATAAAATTGCTAAATTCTGAGCTCCCTTTTCCTTCTTCAAAATACCCCAAACTTCATGCTGTACTTTTAAATTTATGATAAAGATTTTTTTTAAAGATTTTATTTGTTTATTTGACAGAGATCACAAGTAGGCAGAGAAGTAGGCAGAGAGAGAGGAAGAAGCAGGCTCCCCACCGAGCAGAGAGCCCGATGCAGGACTCGATCCCAGGACCCTGGGATCATTACCTGAGCCGAAGGCAGAGGCCTTAACCCACTGAGCCACCCAGGCGCCCCTATGATAGAGACTTTATTATCAGACCTGTTGGGGAAAAAAAAGAGAGAGAGAGAGAATAGCATGTAAGTTCAGACTTACAGTTATCCATGCTTTAACTTAGGCTGATTTCCTAAATTTCAAGATGTACCTAATGCCCTGACTGCCACATGAAGCGGAAAGCCGCAGATGTCCTCTGAACAATTATGTAAAGGTAAGGAGTTTCAATAGCTCTGTACTTGAGAGAGCATGAGAAGACCACCCGGGCATAAAAACCTACCTCCTGGAAGTTTGACAATGCAAACGTTCTAAAATGCCTCCTGAAAGCATGTAAGAAAATCACGTTTTATTTCAGAAGTAATTAGGATTGAAAATAAGCTCTTGTTACAGCAAAGGAGCTGGTTGGCAGAGGAGAAGAGTGAACTGCTGTCCAGCTCTCAGAGGTGTTCACGAAAATGTGACAGTGTAGGTCAATGCCAGAGAAACTGGGTCAGACTCTAAGTTCATAACCAGAGAGTACTTGTTGCAGCATACTTTTTTTTTTTTTTAATAAGGCTCAAAAATGGAGCAAAAACTTATATCGGAGGGCAAAAGACAAAACCAGCCTCTGAAATCATCTCTGTGGTAAAATGCTGGATACCATGGCTTTAGCAACAGTAGGAATTTTCTGTTCTGCCATTTTCAGAGTTAATTTTCTTCTCCTCTTGAGAACAAGAGGAATTACAAAAATCTTTTATATCAGATTTGCAAATACCAATAAGTCACCCAGCCCCACTTCTTGTCTTTATCAGCTTGCCCTTTCAAAAGGCAGTGCATGGTAAAATGAATAAATTCAGCATATTTTCCTGTTCACCAAGCATAAATTATTACTAACTGTGGTGAGCAGCTCTTTGAAAAGCTGTTTTATTTTATAGAGGAATCTTCTTTTATCTATAAATGATTCTGTTTGAAATCGAAGAAGATACTGTCCTGTCTTTGTGACCTCAGGAAACTGAACTATGATGACATATTCCCATTCGGAAGAGGGCAGTGAGAGGATTCATACATAAGCTGAATAAACTCTACTAATCTATTCCTGCCCTTGGATCAGATTCCCAGTCTTTGAAATGCTAGGAGAATTACCATACCATTAGTATGTGATACGACACCATTGCAAATTATCTGATGAGTGTGTTCTAACTGGCAAGCTTCAGCCCTGGGTTGGGGGGTTGGACTCTGTGACCTTAGAGATTCTTTTCAACTGAAATGAATTACAGGTCTTTCATACCACAGCCCTTCAGTAATGGGCTGTTGCTTTGTTATTTTTGCCAGGCTTTCAGCCAGTGCATTAAGTCATGATTTCCCTCAAAGATGCTCTATGATTCCCACACCTGAAAGGATTGTAGCAATTTGATAAAGTATCAGTTTGAAGTAGCACTAACAAAATGTGTATCTATCAAATGATTATAGCTTTTATTCAGTGAAAAACAGCCTGGAAATTCATAAATAGTTTTTATGCAGCGGCACATTTATTCAGTCCTCATTTCATCTGATGCCTGTCTTCTGTCTGGTGCTTTCATCATAATATATTGGGTATTGAACCACGAAGTTGGCATTTAGCATTAGCATGTTATATTGTACCCCTTATCATTTTGCTGTTTTCTTCATTGATTTTTCTTTCTTTCTACTTATTTTTGTTTTTATTTTCAAAGAGAGCAGTAAGGATCAATGATTTCTGAAAATGAACATATTTAATGAAGCAATTTTGACTATGACTTCTAAGTATTTGGGCATTGGCCCTCAAGACAAGAGATTGGACATTGTGAACCATGTGTGGTAAGGCAGAAAATAATCCTGAATCAGAGACTCTTGGCTCTGAACAGGGCTGACTCAGAACCTTGGCTCTCCCATTCAGCAGGAAGCAGAACTTGGAGAAGACTGACTCACTTGCCCAGCGGCACGTGCGTGAGGTTGAGCAGTGAGACCAACTGCCTGACGAGCCGTGTTGGTTGTTCTCTCAGTGAAGTGAAAAGCATGTGAAAATTATTCATACTCATATGTTAGGTCTTAAAATAGTTCGCACTGTTGATCCATTTATAAGAAACGTGCAGCCAGTTTTCTCAATCCACCTGGGTGAAAGTTCAAATGACTGAAAACTCTTTGTCTAGAAGTCTAAAAATATTAGGGTCAACTTTCACTACTCTCCATTTCCTGCCTGGAAATATCTCTCCAGTCCCAAGATTTTTCACCCTTGAACTCCCTCTTTGGAAGTCATCCCGTTACCCAGTTTAGGCCCTCAAAGTGCTTACTGTGTCATTGCCATTACCGTTCAAGGGCAGGAAGTGGTTCGGGTTCCTTGGGTGCAAGCAACAGAAGCTGGTGCTGGGTAATAAAAAGGAATTACTGGAAGGAGACGCAGAATCGACAGAGGATGCACAGTTGGGTTTGTGAATAGGTAGGAACAAAACATGTCTGTAAGGCGAGAAATCAGGAAGCACAACACCTGCTTCAACTGTGGCCACTGGTGATTGTGCAATTATTCTTTGTATTCTTGGTTTAAAGAGTGTCCAGATGACAGACACCCTTTATCCCTGTAAGTGTTGGGGTGAGAAGAAAGAAAATCTGATCCCATGGCTTCCTGGATCCCTGAATTTACTGTCCCTCCAAAACTGCATATGGTGGGATGAGTTAATTACCCAAACTGAAACTAGATGGTCATTGGAAAGTGGGAAAGGATGCTGGGTGGCAAATGTCCTTAAGAAGGCATTTTTTTCCCCCTCTGCACTTCCTCATCTCTCCAATCCATTTCAGTTCAATTCAACAAATATTTACAGTAATCTCACCTTCTCTGCAATTTCCCTTCCCCTGGTTTCAACTTCAGGCCAGAAGTAGATGATCCTCCTTCTGACATTGGCAGAAGGTCAGTAGCTATCTAACTCTGTATTGGAATGCCTGTGTCATTCACCTCATTAGATCTCCTCATGTAGGCATTTTATCATCTCACATCATTTCAAAAAGACCAAAGGTGAATATAGTACAATAGGATATTTTGGCGGGGGCAGGGGGAGAGACCACATTCACATAAATTATGTTTTAGTAAATTGTTATAATTTTTCTATTTTATTACTAGTTACTGTTGTTAATCTCTTATTATACCTAATTTATAAATTAAACTTTATCATAGATATGTATGTTTGGGAAAAACATAGTATATATAGGGTTGGTATTAGCCATGGTTTCAGACACACTCTGAGAGTCTTAGAATGCATTTCCTGCAGTTAAGGTGGGACTTCTGTATGACGTATCAACCCTGCACAAGGTTCTGTGTTAGGTATTGGGCAGTCTGGGAAGAGAGGTCTTCTACACTGTGCAATCAATTATGTTGCATTTAGTGGGGTCATGCACTCCCATGGCTTCTTTATATAACTTGATTTTTTAGAACAGATTTAGATTCATAGTAAAATTGAAAAGAAGGTCAGAGATTTCCCATATAACCCCTGCCTCCACACAAGCATAGCCTCTTCCACTCTAAACATCCCCCACCAAAGTACGACATTTTTTGCAATTGATGAACTTATATTGATACATCATAATCACTAAGTGTCTATAGTTCACCTAGGGTTCACTCTCGCTTTTGCATATTCTATGGATTTTGACAAATATATGATGATGTGTATCTATCTTTACAGTATCATATAGAATATTTTCACTGCCCTAAGAATGTTCTGTGCTATACCTGTTTATCTCACCCTTTCCCTAGCGCCTGAACACTAATCATTTTATTGTCTTCATAGTTTTGCCTTTTCTAGAATGTCATCTAGTTGGAAAGCAAGAGGTGTGTGTGTGGAGTGGGGGGGTTTGCTGTTACGTATCTTCCTATTTCCTCCCAATTGCTCCCCTCCATCCCTGGAAGTTCACATGATAAGAGAGGATAAATGAAGATTTAGCATGCTTGCCCTTCCCACAAAGGTTTCTAAAACCTAAAGTATATCATAAAAAAGGAGTAGCAAAATGCCTCGTAGGATTAGAAGGTTTGTTCCAGGAACTTGAAATCCCAGAGACTCCATGACCTTGGCTTAGATTCCTCTCCTTCAAATATTGTTCCATAGCCCAAAGACCATTCTGTTGGTAGGATTATTCGTTTCAGCAGATGTCTTTGTGCTAGAAAGTCTGTCATAATCTTCAGTGCCTATCATATCCAATCTTAATGATTTTTTCTGGCTTTTGGGGCTTCCAATAACTATCGCCATCTTAACTCTGTGTTTTCTCTCACTGCCCTTAATATTGGCTTCGCCTCCTGTACTGGGTTTTCCCCCTTCCCTCTTCTATCATGTACTGCCTTCATTGTCATACTTTTCCTTGTCTGTAATTATTTCCCTTTTCTTCCTACTCAGGCTGGCTCAAGTGCCACTTCCTCTAAGAAGCTTTCTGTGACTATTTCTATACCACAACATTCTTTTATTCCTCTGTACCCAACAATGCTTATAATCTGTATCACACAATTTGAACTTGATTATCCTATTATTCTGTATTTTTCTTATATTTTTTTCTTATTGAATCTTATGCAAGTTTGCTGCTCTGCCCTACAAAGATAAAAACTCTTTCTTTTATTTCTTGGGCATCTCCCACAGCATGTACAGTTATGTTGGAACCTTAAAAATATCTTGCTATAATGTATAGGCTTGTCAAATCCCCATGTTGTACACCTGCAACTAATGTAACATTGTGTATCGACTATTTTTCACTAATAAAATACCTTGTTATTCTCTGCTGGTCGACCTAAATTTCACTGAGCTGTTACCATGGGGCTGTTTGAAAGCCTTTCTCAAGGGCTACTCTCTACTTCTATGTTTACAGTGCTTTAGGGGAGGGGAAGATATATTGACCCCTTGCCATTTTTCTCTCTTCCCCAAAAGAGTCACATTGGAGTCAACCCTTCCTGGCACTTTCTCTGTTCTTCCACCTACTTCTACCCTTGGGCAAATGAATGGCCAGTACAAATGACTGAAGCTTGGTACTCATTTTGGCAAATTTTAAGAGGATGAGCTGTCTTCCTCAAAAAAGAATGGACATATGTCTATGTCTCTCTCAAAAAAAAGAGGGGGTAAGGAATGAGTTCCATCCCAATCCTTTCATTGCCTGCCCTTTGATCATTGAAAAGGGCCACTTCCTCACTCCCTCCTCCCAGTGCAGGGTCTTTCTGTATTAATGACGGTGATGGGGTGGAGACAGGCATTTTCACTTTCTGTTCCAGCTTTTTCACCATCAGGTCTCCTCTTTTCCACTGGTCGGTCTGTCCTCAATTTGGAGTAGAAGATAGGAAGTCAAATCACATTCTACATCCAGCTGTTCCCAGGAAGCCTAAGCCTTAGGCATGGGGTTATTTATGTGGTTGCTCAATCTATTGATGAAACCAATATTTGGATTCTTGGCCAGATGTCCATTCTGACATGTCTACTCTAGTGGCCACAGCAATGGAGAGGAAGATGTGTGAGTGTTAATTTGGGACCCCAACATTCTCCTTAGACTCCTACCATGAAGTAAGTTCAGGTATTGGGTTAACCATATGGCTGTGTAGTTTTAGGTGAGAATAGCCTATAATCTTAAATAAGAATGGTTGATGTGGCATCAGTGTATGCATGTATGTGTGTGTGTGGTACCGTGTTCTTTTCCCCATGGCTACACAAAGCAGTGGTGGGGTCAGAGTCTCAAGCAGGCTGTAAAAACTGCCAGACCCTGAAGCCTCCATTGACTTTGGGGGGACCCTGCCAATTTGTGCAAGACCTGCTAAGGTGTTTCTGAGTTTGTGGTCATCTTTGTTAACTCCTTTCAAACCCTCTTGCCCAAACTTGGGCATTATTGAGCTCCTACCTGGCCTATGGCAAGGGCCACATTTGCAACATGTTCCATATGTTAGGCTTCCCCAGCCAGTATAGAAGCCACTAATAATATAACATACTGTTAGCAGTGCGGTGCTAGACCTGATGATAGCATAACTGAAGAAAGTAGACCTTTTCAGATGTGGGAGGTGCATTTCAGCAGACACTCACAGGCACACAGGTATATGCCGAAGCTG
This sequence comes from Lontra canadensis, assembly GCF_010015895.1. Lineage (NCBI taxonomy): Eukaryota > Metazoa > Chordata > Mammalia > Carnivora > Mustelidae > Lontra > Lontra canadensis. Next base: position 6,199,195 of record NW_022631008.1, read on the forward strand.
GCATTGTCCCAGAGCCCACCTGCCTCCCCCTTATTCTTTGGAAATAAGACTGGTATGTCTCTAGCTTAGTGATTTTGTGTCTCTTGGCAATTATTTCCTATATTGGACACTACTTTGCCTTTATTCCTTTCTAATGGCAGCCACATTAGTAACTGGGATTGTTCAAGATTCCTGTGAGACCCTCCTAAAATCTGTGCCTCCCCGTGACCTCAGATGGTTTTATGTGTAAAAGAAAGAGATGGTAGGATAGAACATGGGACACAGTGTGCCTTTAAAGCAAGAAACATATTACCAGCTTTTGTTAACCTCTTGGCTGAGAGCCCTGTTTATTTTTATTTATAAAACTCTGTATCATAAGCAAAGGTATAACAACAACAAAAATGTACTCTAAGATTGTACTCAGCCAAGTCTTCTGTTTTTCTGATGTGGAGTAGCAAAATACACCCTCTCCTCTTTGCCCCTTCTTCCATGAGGTGAATGAGCTCTGAAATCCCTTTGATTCTGAATAACCAGCAGAATGAAAGGGCCTTCATTTAAAAATGGAGAGGCTGAGCCTGCTTGCTTTCTCTCCAGCTTCCTCAGTTAGCTCAACAGCCGACCTTTTGGCTCAGCAACTGGCCTGCTAGTTAAATGCAGCCACTGAACAATCACTTGACAGGATTTCCAGCTTATTAAAAATGGAGTGTGATCACAAGGGATTCAAGCAAAAAGGTAATAAAAGAGCACCTAATAAAAACTTTAAAACGTGTATGCACACATTCCAAGGTAGAGTGATCTTTAACCCCCACTCACCCTTTAAGGGTTAGGATTTGGAGAACAGGGATGAAGAGATGAAACGAGGGCTGTAAAGCTAGGATTTGAGAATATTTTTGAATCATGGCCTTCTCTCATTTAAAAAAAAAAATCGGTTTTTTATACCTAATTTTCATTTTATGTATTTCCAGATGTAGGCAGTAGTTGTATCCATAAGTAAAAGAATGTAAATTTTCAGACACTTAGTAATAAGACCATGTCTCCTAATGTTAATGAATGAAATATGTAGTACATGGAGGAAAATCAGAGTGTTAGCTTCTGTTACCTTGCCTGACATATGTCTTATGGTAGGGTACAATTTATCTGTCACTGCCTTTACAAGCTAATGAATGAAAATATGAAAAAAAATTTTTTTTCCAAAAACCTTCTGCCGTTGTCTTCTTACTACTTGTAGTTTCTTCTTAGGTAACCTTAAAAGGGACCTGATTTTCAATGTAATGATCAAAAAACTGTAGATAACCCTCAATTTTGTGATATAAGTGAATGTTTCTTGCTGCCTATCATTCAGCTATCTTTTGTACATTTTCACATTTTCCTCCAGAAGAGGAATGCTGGTTCTCTTCACATGGAGCCCTGTGAAACTGTTGGTGCCATGTTTACTCACTTCGGTTTCTGAACGTGAGTAGTTAGAAAAAGGTCAACACAGGGATATTAGGTTACTCTCAGATTCACCAGTGGTAACAGGCAGCTTCAGAACAGCTAGGGGTCAGATTCTAGAAGTCAGAGCTCCTGTATAAGGCAGTAGAATGTGGTAGAAAGTGGTACTGCCTCGAACTAGCAGGCAGGAGACCCAGCTAGCTCTCCCTCTGCCACTGACACTTTATTTCAGTTTAGACGAGACATTTCACAGTTCTGTCCCTCAGTCTCTTCATCTGTGAAATGGGGTGTGTGGGGGTGGTGCTAGATAATCTCTTAGCCCTGGGCTTTGACACTCTGATCATTTGATTAAGGAATCACAAAAACCTGAAAAGCCCTCCCAGGATCAACTAGTTCATTGCCTTCTTTTAAAATAATTCTGTCCTAGTAGCACTCTGGATAAAAGGCAACCTGATCCAAAATCAACGATAAAATGAAAACTCATACTTTCTATGTGGGCTTCTTAACAAACGTAACTGAAAGAAAGATCTCTACTTTTTTCTGCCTAGAGGATAGGGAACACAATGCTATGCTTCTGTAAGTCTTACTTTGTATAAAGGCAATGGGCTACATGGAGTTTTGCTCACCCTTGTATTCTGAATGCCTCACAAGGTGCCTATAGCAAGTGAATAAATATCAGTTGAGTGAAGGAATGAATGAATAAATGAAAAATTCAAATACAGTCTTTGTGTGGCTAAGGATTTTTAAGAGATCTCTGGCTTCCTAATGGGTCAGTATCTAATCCTAGGAAAACCTAATGGGACATAATTTGTAAATGGGGAGAAGGCTAGGAAAGGAAGGATAAAGGAATCAAAACTGCTCTGAATAACACAAGTTGCCTGCGCTATGAATTAAGACTCAGTCAGGAAAATATTTCTTTGTCATCATCGGTTTAGAGTGTTATAATTTCTGAGAATGAATTTTGTCCTTTAGTTTTGTGTGTGTGTGTGTGTGTGTGAGAGAGAGAGAGAGAGAGAGAGATCTGAAAGTTACCTGGTGACAACAGTGATAGGTGTATCATCACCTTACCTCTGGAAGGAGAACCCGCATCCATTCTGTGTTCTGCTGCAGGACTTATGCTGAGCCAAAGGCCATTGTGATATGTTATCCTGGAGGCCCCTGGTTCTTCATCCAGACTGAATATCTCAGATGTGGGAAATATACCACAGGAGAAGAGGTCGATCCTCTGGTTAGAGACATTTTTGGGGTTATCTCAAAATGTGGCCAGAGAGGAGAACTGGTTAGAAAGGAAGTTGCTCTTGAAGACATGAGAACATGGAAACAAAGTTAGGATCTAGGATTTTTTGAAATGGCCATAGCTTAATTTCATGAAGAATTTGACTTTTGGGTTTTTTTTTTTTTAATATAGGACAATTTTTATAGTGCAAAGTTTAAAAGTTTTTCTTTCTGTTGAAATTTCTCCTAATTATTCTAACCTTTCAAGGGATTCTGATATTCCCACTTCTCCTGCCATTTCAGGAGCTTGAACAGATTAGGAAAAAAATATAAAAGGGTATCTATTTACTTATTTATTTAAACCAACCTTTGGTACTCAGGAAGGTCCAGGGAGACCAAATATATATGGCCGAATCATTGCTCAAAGGTCATCTGGTTGACTGTCATTATGATAACAATCTTCTTTAAAAATGAATGCCTATGAATTTTTTTTTTACTACATTTTTGAACACTTAACATTTTCATCATGTCAGTAATGGTATAGATATGGAAAAAGCATCTGTGGTTCGAATAGTTGATATTAGTAGAGGGCTATGCTTTGCCTAGAGAATCCTGAATGCCTCTTTGGCCATAACCGGTTATTCAGTAGGACCAGAATTATCAGCAACAAAAGCAGCACAGGAATATAAAGATCAAACATTTGTTCTTTTTTCAAAAGGAAATATTTTTGAAGGCAGAAAGTTTTTCTAGTACGGCTTGCTCTTCTGGTCTCCCAAGTTCAGCTTTGTCATCCCGAGTGCCATGGTTTCTGCTGCTTGCACAAAATTCAGAAGTAGAGGCTGCCAGTCCAGAAACTGCTCTTGCTTGGTGAACCAAAGACCAGACATGCTGGTAGCTTTAAAGTGACATCCAGGCATAAACACAGAAGCTAAGTTGGGCCTGAACACTAAAAGCTGCTTTTCCAATCAGACAAAACCATTCTTCTATAATCATTAAAGCCAAAAGTTGTTGAAATAGGAAAAACTTGTTTGAGTCATTTCTTGATTTTTATTGTGTTGGTTAAGATGGCTTTTTATTCCTGTAAAAGACATTACAGCCATATCTCCATAGCTTAATTTCAATGATTTTTTTTTAAATGGAGGAATTAATGCCACGTTTTGTTTATAATGATAAGGATCAATGGGTGCCCCAGGCCCACATAAAGCCGGGGTCCGTTTATTGAAGAATGGAAAACAGAAACCTAAGTCACTTTGCCTGGAGGGCTTCCACAAGCTGGTGGTTTGAGAGAGGTTTTCTCTCTCTAATGAGTATGATATTAAAATTATGTGGGTTCAAGAGGTTTTATTTTTGCAGTATTTGAACTATATATATGGACATCTGCAAATGCCAATCATATGACTTATGTGGCCGCAATTAATTGTTTGTGCTCACACATATGCTGACAGCATTTGTTTTATGCACCTGCTTCTTCAGTTCCAGTTTGCTTCGATCTTTTGATTTTGTTTTAATGCGCAGGCGTTTGCTGAAGTGTAACCACTTACAGAGCATCTGGGCTCGCATGGGTTTAAAAACTGAATCCACATTTTAACAGTTTCTCACCTCTTGATCTGGAGAGATTCATTTTAGAGAAAACGAATACATCATAGTAACCAATATTAATAGTTCTTTCACATTCCTAAGTGCTTACATTTGCTTCTTGGTTATAATCCTCAGTTTGGAGTTTGGCTTCCTGCTTTGTCTCAGATTCTCATGGGCCTCACAATAATGCTTACCATTTGCATAGCACTTTTAAAACCCCTTTCAATCATTAGTTAATTAATTCATAAGATGTCTTTTCACGATCCCCATTTAATGCATAAATAAGCGAAGTGGGCCAAGCAGAGGTTAAATGACTAGGCCAGGGCCATATGGGGATTTGGCTAAGTCCTTCATTTTTTTTTTTGAATTTTTTGAATGTCCAGAAAGGAAGGTTACTTTTGCAAATCCAGTACCACACTATGTGATAAGTTAATGAACTTAGGCAATCTGGGAAGTATTTGCTCTTTGTGTAGTGTTAGGCTTTCAAGTGGAAATGAGAATGCTGTGACTTCTTAAGATCATGGCAACCTCCCGGATTGACAGGATCAGGCTAAGCCTTAGAGTACAGCTGAGGTCTCTAATACTTTCTTGACAAGAAGCTATTTTGTGATAGTTTTTGAAATCTGAGAATCGTTGCCCAAGAAGGATGCTGGTAGTGTAAATCAAAGACATAGGCTAGGAAAGGCTTTGGGTTATGGTCTTCCCAGGAGACATTTCTAAAGAAGGGAAAATTTAGGGTAGCAGCTGGACTGCAGATCAAGCAAGTACAAGTTTAAGATTGATAATATGCATTTGACTTCTTCAGTAGCCCAGTGGTGATGATAGGAATGAAGGAATGCGGGGTGAGAAGGCTCTCCCAACTTCTTGTCAACTGCTTAAGAAAGTTGTTCTGTGCCTCATCACACTTGGGATCCACAGGGTACTTTTAGCATCCAGTCCACTGCAGGGTTTCAGTAGAGATCTGCTTAATTGGCTGTTACCCTGAGCTCAGAATAGCATCTGAGCTAAGAAGAAAAGCTGCCATGATGGGAAAAGAGCAGAGAGAATGTGGAAAACAGAGACCCAGGTTGAGGAGATACATCTGCCCCAGGGGGAATGAAGGAGACACAGAAGCAAACTGCCAGAGAGTAATAATCGCTTCTGAGAAGGTACTGGTTGGCCTTCACCCATATCCTGAAAGCACTAAATGGGATATTGTCTGTTTCCTAGCGCTGCTCTAACAAATTACCACCAAGGGCGCCTGGATGGCTCAGTTGGGTTAAGCCTCTGCCTTCGGCTTGGGTCATGATCCCAGGGTCCTGGGATCGAGCCCCGCTTCGGGCTCTCTGCTCTGCAGTGACCCTGCTTCCCTTCCTCTCTCTCTGCCTGCCTCTCTGCCTACTTGTGATCTCTCTGTCAAATAAGTAAATAAAATCTTTAAACAAACAAACAAAAAAACAACAAATTACCACCAACATGGTGGCTTTAAACAACAGAAATTTGTTCTTTTACAGTTGTTAGGCAAGAAGTGCAAAATCAAGGTGTAGACAAGGCCCAGAGGGAGAATCCGTTCTACACCTCTCTCAGCATCTGATGGCTGCTGGCAAACGTCTTGGCATGTACATGCATCCCTCCAGTCTCTGCCTCTGTCTTCTCATGCCTGTTTTCTCTCTGTGTCTCTGTGTCTCAAATCTCTTTCTTTTCTCTTATAAGGACATTAGTCGTAAGATTTGGGGCACATCCTAAACCCTGGATAATCTCTTCTATCCTTAATTACATCTAACAAAATCCTTTTTCCAAATAAGGTTTCATTCACAGGTACAGGCCTGGGGTGGGGGTGGGGGGAGGGCGTTAGGACTTGGTTGTTTCTTTTTAGAAAACACAGTTCCACTTAATACATGTGTCACCTCTCAAACCTTGGGTGGGGGGAGATGCTGAAACAGTCTTTAGATTCTGTATACCTGGGCCTCTCCTGTGAATCCAGACAGACAGACAATGAGTGCTTCTGGAGGCAGAGCTAATAAATGCTTCCTTCTGATTCTGTCCTATATTGTCTTATCCATTTAGCTCTATGCCCAGCTAGAGGGAGGAATTGCTTGGCAACCGCAAGAATCCTCATTGCATCCAGTTGTCCATAGGAGATAGGGCTCTTATCTTGGATTGCAGAGACGGCCTTTATTCCATGCACACCAGCCACTCAACACTTTTCCTTCCTCCTAGCTCTGACCTTTGTCAGTGGTTCTTTAGGTGGTCCAGTAGAAGAAAGTAGCTCTTAGCAATTCCTGGGCATATGGGTCTTGTGGATGGGAGATAATTTTTTTTTTCTGGTCATGGTAATTCATAGAACAAGGATCTGGATCCCCTGGTAGTGACTCTGTACTGTACTAATCCTCCTGTTCCTTCCCAGACTACCCTAAGTCAGCCCTTTCAGGAGCTCCATAATCCTTCCAGTTACCCAGTCTAGTAACTTAATGCATCGTTCTTGGATTTTTCCTCTCCTACTCCCTATATCATATCAGTTTCTGGGTCATGTTGATTTCCCAACTTTGTATTTCCTAACCCATTCTCTCTTTCTCATCCTCATCAGCCCTGTTTTCTTTCAGGCTCCTGTCACTATCTCATGAAGTATTAAGATTAGCTGCTTATTTGGTTGGCCTTCTTGTAGTCAGTCTCTCCTTCCAATCCTATCTGCTCCTTGACAGCAATATTAATGCTTTGACCAGTTTTTAGATAGTCTCTTGCTTTAAATCTGCCAGTGGCCTTCTTGGCCAGATTAATGCCCAAAATTGTTAGCGGGTCACAGAGCTCTTCGTGACAAACTTGACTGGGCTCCTGAGCCTGCTGTCCATGGTTCAGACATGACTTCTTCTAAAGGGACCTCTGGGCGCCACAGTCCCAAGGTGGGTACTCTAGTGTGTGGCAGAAAACACCCCCATTCAGCCCAGTGCTTACTGAATTGACATGTCCAGATGCTGCTAAACAGTCAGCAATACTCAAGGGACTTTACTTTTTAAATATGGGGGCACTTCGTGGTTTATTGGCTTAAAAAAAACTTACCTTTTTTCTCCTCACCTGAAATCTCATCTCCCAGAGCCTAGACTCTGTGCTGGATTGGGTTTCCTGCTTGGCACTAAAATCTTGTCTCTTGAGTATTCAGTCATTGGTCCCTTAACCTTTGCTTATTTTAAAAAATTTATTCCTAAAGCCTAGTATTTCCCCCATTTTCCACAAACTTCCTGTGTTCTACCCATTCAGACTTGGAGTTTCCTGAGTACTCATGCTTCCATTCATCTGTGCACTTGCCCATGCTGTTTCCTCTTCCAGGAACACTAACGACCCTGTGCATACCTCATCCCTCAAGCTTAAGTGTTAGAGCTTCTGACTCCCCCAGGCAGACCTGGGAACTCCTTGGTTGGCATTCTCGTCTAATAAAGACTGATAACATTTATCCACCCCAGAGTGGGGTTTTTAAAACTCTGTGTCAATATCCCAATAGTAGGTGGTAAAATCAATTTTTAAAATGAAATAGAACAGAAAATATCAAGTATATTTCATTTAGTGAGTGTCTGGTATGTAGACTTCTGCTGTTTCTGTTGTTGCTGTTGGTGTGTGTGTGAGAGAAAGAGAGGAGTGTGTGTGTGTGTGTGTGTGTGTATTGGGTGTAGGAGTATTTTTACTGTAGGCCGTGAGGCACTTGACAGCGTTATTTGGAGGTCAGGATTTTGCTTTAATCATCTTTGTATGTCTCAGACCCTGTCCAGTGTTTGCCTAAAGTTGATAGTCCGCACATGTTGGATGAATGAGGGAATCAGTGCAGCTGTGAGAAGTCTGTGCACAGTTCTCAACACATTCTCAGGAGGCCAAGAAGAGTGATGCCCAAACACTGAGGATTGCACAATGCACTTGCTGGCCCTACCCATATTGACCAATAGTCAAAGCCAGAAGTTTGGAACAAGTCATGTCTGTGTCTTCTGCTGTTTATAGACTCAGATGCAGTTAATATTTATTTAGTATCTATCTCTTTGCCACGTACTCTCATTTAGTCTTAGAAAAATGCACTCCTTTTAGACACAAAGACGGTGAAATGTTGCTTTAAGCTCTGCCACAAATCTCAGCAAGGACTGGGCTTAAATTTGCATCTTGTATCACTTAGGTGAGTGTTTATTCTTTTGCATAAGGAGGTGTGGAAGTCGGGAGTGTGGCAGCTTCTGGAAGGCTGTGGAGGAGTGTTGGGGGAGGAAAAGGGCAGTCTAGGCCACTTGCTCAGTTACAGCACTGAGGAAACAGCCACATGGAGAAGAAAAACATCACCACACATTTGTGACAAAGACTCCTCAAGCCTGTGAAGAAGCGATTTCAGGAGGCGCGTCAAAGGTCCATTAACCAAAAAGCAGAAGACTCGGCTCTCGAGGTATGACAGGAAGTATTTGTCATACAGTTGTACTGTCACGGATGGGAGCCATCAGCAGCTGTTGCGTGCTGCTTGTACATTAACCACACAATCGTGGAGATCGATTTGGGAGCTCGTCCCCGAAGCCCTCCCCTGGCTGCCTTCACCTGCCTGCCCCCTCTTCCCTCACTCCTACCCCCACTGTCTACTCACCCCACACCCCAGCCCACCTCCTACTTCCATCTGGATGCCTCAGAGCAGATGTGGACAGAGCCATATGTTCCATCCCTCTGACTAACACTGCTGTGCTTTTAGATTGGCTCAAGTTGGATTGTGATTAGTGTTTATTGTTATCCTCACCAAGTCAGATGATGGGGATGGTTATTGATTTGCCCGAATACAAACCTCTTTGGTTTTTTAGGAGTCTTGCACACAACGAAGGGAAGTCAATGAAAGACGAATAAAAAAATTTGTGTATTTGTTCACCTAAAATGAGAAAGTATAAGACTGTGTCCCTGGCTCTGTCCTGCTGAACATTTTTATTAGGGACTTGGATCAAGACATAAAAGACCTGCTGATCAAATTTGCAGTTGGCACAAAGCTGGGCAGGGTAGCTAATAGGCTAGATAAGATCAGATTTTTAAAAGACCTTGACAAGTGGAACAAAAGGCTAAAACCATTACAAAAAATTTAATAAGAAACTTAAGGTCCTACATTTGGAGTAAAAAAAAAAATCTGCGTCAAAGTACATAGGACGGAAGAAATCTCCCTTTGTAGAAGTCCTAATGAAAACAACTAAGGGCTTTTAGTGGACTCCGTCCCCAGGATGAGTTAGCCACAAAGGTGATGCAAATGAAGCTCTATGAATAGAAGCACAATCAATGTCCATCCCAGTGAGTCCTACATAGGTCTGACCATGGCTGCAGGACCCTGGGTGTCCATCACATTTAAAATAAAAATCAAGATATATGTCAGTTATAGATTGATTGAAAATTTTTTTTCTCAAATTTCTCTTCAAGCATCACCAGAGTAACAAGGGTTAACTGCAGCTAATGAAATATCATTAGGTATATTTTTAAAAAACCCAATATTCATCTTCCAGCATCCCCTAAAGCAGTCAACTCATGTTAACAGCCTGGGGTGCATCTTTCCATGCTGTTATTCACACTGATACAAACATATCAAAATAAACACATGTGAGTATAAGATTGTCATTGGGATTGTTTGTTTTTTTATAAAGTGGATCCTGCAAAACCCATTACTCTCCAGCATTGTTTCTTCACATAAGGATGTGTCACTGGCACCTCTCCAGGTTAATATGTACAGATCTCAATTCTTTAAAAAATGGTGCTTACTATTCCATGATACAGATGTGATACTGGTTATTAGACTTTCTCCTTCTGTCCCATTTTAAGAAGAATCTTGGATAACTTTCCAGGGTGGGATGGCAAAAGATGGAGCTAGAAGCCATGACACACAAAAAACGATTGAGGCAACGGGGCTACTTAACTGGGAAGAAGGAAGGTGGGTGTGCAAAGGGGAGGGTTGGTTGCATTCATTCATTAATATTGGGAATTCGCTTAGTGTAGGGTGGAACAAGTCAATGATTCTACATTTAGTGTTTGGTTCCTTGTCAGGACAGGGCTGGGGAAAGGGAGAGGAAGGACTCCACTTTCTTCCAGTGGCTGGAGGTATGTGCAAAACAACAGCTTTTGGGGTAAACAAGCCTGCCCCTACCCCCACCCCCATCACCAGAATGCTGGCAGGCACCAGGCAACCTCCACACTAAGCACATTATAAAAACATTAGGTGAAATAATAAAAATAATGATATTAAAAAGAAAAATCATTGTAGAAACCAAACAAACCCAGCCCTAGAGCTGAGGCAGGCACCAGCCGGGATGTTGTTGGCATGCTTGGGAGAAATTTGATTTCGATGAATTTCATTGTCAGTGTAACCCGGGCATGAATCACCCTCCTTCTCCCTTTCTCATCATTTTAATACCACAGATTTAGGGAACATGGCATTAGAGAGATAAAGAGGTTCACAAACAGCAGCGGCCAGGAGCCCCCTGGGTCCCAAGGCAGCTCTGGACTCAGGCAGGAGGCAGTTTTCCACTGTTATGGGCCTATAAATCTGAAGGCGGTTGAACCCCTGAGGGATTTGAAGCCTTCAACCCTGAGACCAGGGCTGTTGCTTTTTCTGCTTCCAACCTCACCCTCCCCTCACAGACCACCTAACTGAGGGTTGAAAAATGAGTTTTTTCACCCAAAAGCAGGAAGTCTGGGGGAAGCAGGAGGGGCTGGCAACATTGGCGCTGGAGAAAGTCAGCTCTCGGGAGGCTTCTAGGATTTATTTCCCTGATCCCGAGTGTTCTCTCCTGAGGTGCTTGGAGTAGCCACCTGCCTGGCAGAGACACGGGGACACAGTGCCAGCCTCCGATCAGGAGGAGGCACTGGGGGTCTGGGGGTGCTTACAAGCCTGGTGATCAGGGAGTCCCTGAGAGTGCTAAAACCATGCCATTGTTTTATTTTTTAATGAACATGTACTTGATCCTTTGCTGGGTACCAGGCACAGTGCCAGGTCCTTCACATGGGTCATTTTGATCCATACTCCTGACCCTCTGGCACATACACCATACACAGGAGGAGACTGAGGCTTGGAGAGATGAAGTTTCCTGGTACAGTTCACTCAGCTGGCCTAGGGTCTAAAGCCTGGGCTTGAATTCTTGCATCTGTAACCTTTTTGTTAAGAGTTAAAGATGACACATTGTCATGAGAAGGGTCCTGGAGAAGAGTGGGCCTTCTGAAAGCTCATGCTTTCTCTCTTCTGATTATAGACCCAACGAGTTTCATGTTTCATTTCAGAATGCTCAAGGTACCCTCATTTATCTAGAGTTCATCTCAGCCCTGAAGATTGCTTAGGGGATGGGAGACCTATTTTATTTGTACCAGTGCCATCAGCCTATTACCATCTACACAGGTAACTGAAACAGAACCTGAAAATTAGAATTGGAAAAACCTGTAAGGTCCTGAGGTTGGCTGCTTCATGGTATTTTCTCTGACAGCAAGGCCCACTGGTGTTTTTTCTTCATCGAGAGGTTGTGAGGAGCAGTGGTCTGGAATGTAGGCACGAAATTTGAATTCTGGAGTCAGATGACTTGGTTTTACCTATGACTTGGGGAAGTTACTTAACCATGTACAAAATAGAGATAATAATAAAATGAGATCTTGTATATAGAGTGTTCAGCCCAGCACCTTACACAAAGTTATTGTTTTATAAGTGTTATCCACTGTGGGTGTTATGTTGTCTGGGATACAGAGATGACAATTCAGAGGCACTGTCATTGAGATGTGCACTTGGAGTTGGTTTTCCTATGGTGGGAACATGCTATAGTCAGTCCTTTTCTGCTCAGAAAACTGGCATCTTTTGGGGAATCGTTTGGAAATGGCATGGCCTGGGTACAGTGAAACATGTCAGGTAGGAAATAATTCCAGCCTCTGAGATTCAGCAGATCTGGTCTCCAGTCCTGACTGCCAGTCACCACCTGGGTCCTCTGTGTAGTTTACTCCTTCTCCAGAGCCTCAAGTGATGGATCACAGGAGCTATCCTACCTAGTCATTGTCCATCTGAAAAGAAACACAAAGCATCTAGAGTTGTTTGGCCATCAGGAGATGCACAGGGGTTTTTAGTTTCCTTCTGCCATGGCTGAATCACTGAGCTTCCCAAACCAGTCCATAGATGAGTGTCTCCCAGACCTTTCCAAACCTGTTTCTGGCCCTTGACAAGGGAGACATGACATCCTAAGGCACTTAGATCCTTAGATCCAGGCAAAACTGAGTTTGAAGATAGAAAAGTATGAGTGTTTGAAGGGAATTTCAAGATCAGCAATTTGATCACAACTCAAGCAGGACTCAAACTAGGTGAAGAAATCCTTTCGTGAAGTACTTAAGGGCCTTTTAAGATCGGAATTTACATAGAAATGAGAGAACTACCTATCATTCCCTTCAGTTTCACAAATATATATCCAGCTGGTACTTCTTCTGTCTGCTCCTGGAGCCTGGGCCCCATCCTGCCGTTAATAGAGATGTGTGAACTCTGGCAGTCAGCACCCCCAATCCAGACCTCAGAGTACTCATCTGAAAATGGGGAACTGGGACAGATGTTCTTGCCTTTTGTCAAGGCCTTCTTCCCTTTTGTCACCAGGGTTCTGTGGTTCCCATTTCTCCTCCAATTGAAGACTCCATGCAAGAGGCCGTTTATCCAAGAGACCTTCTCTGACAGCCCCCCCCAACCCAGAGATTTCCCATTACCTTCTGAGACTCCCCACTCTATATGACGTGCACTTCTTTCAAACCTCTGTACCTGATAGCTTACTTCTATGGTCCCCATACTAGCCTGTGATAACCGTAAAGGTAGAAATGAGGTTTGCATTTAGTTCTGTGTTCCCAGAATCCAGCTTACTGGTTGGCACATAGTAGGTGTTCGTTTATGTTGAAAGAATGGATGTTGAAGAAACAATAAAGAAGGTGCTTTAACCAATTGTATAGTTCCTCTGTCCTTACCTGTAATAAGGATAATAAGAATATCTATCTCATAGGGTTTTATGAGGACTGAGAGACCTCACCATTAGTATTTAGCACAGGATCTAGCACATAGTCATCACTCAGTAAATATTAACCATCATTATATAATATTATCAACATTCCAATTCTAATTTTTGTGTCTCCACTTTAGAAACAGAAACTGAGGGGCACCTGGGTGGCTCAGTGGGTTAAGCCTCTGCCTTTGGCTCAGGTCATGATCTCAGGGTCATGGGATCGAGCCCCGCATCGGGCTCTTTGCTCGACGAGGAGTCTGCTTTCCCCTCTCTCTCTCTGCCTGCCTCTCTGCCTACTTGTGATCTCTCTCTCTCTTTCTCTCTGTAAAATAAATAAATAAAATCTTTAAAAAAAAAAAAAAGAAACAGAAACTGAGATACAGAGGAAAATGGCTTGCCCTTTCGGATAACCCAGAGGGCCAAGTATAGTGCCAAGAAAAAAGCCGAGATCTTTATTTCTTGTTCTGATTTTTAAATACAGTACTGTGAGGCTTCTGCCTGAGAGCCTGGGGTTTTAGACTTTGCTCAGACCTGTTGTTCAGCAGGTGGAATTTGGCTGGGCTCAGTCAGGAGGATGGTGGGAAAAAGTCATCTGAGCTGCTAAGGAGTTGGCTCTTCTGGCATTTGAGGAAGAAATGAAAAGTACTCTTTAATCACTCTTTGACATGGCTTCTATATACAGATCTTTGAGCCATTGGCTCAGGAGAGGAGAGCAGGGAAGATATTCAGAAGGGAAATTATTTTACATAAAAGTAATGTTTGGCAGATATCACAGTGTGCAAGAAATAAATACTTCTTAAAACAGAAGGCGAAGGCACATGTCTCTGAAAATTTAGAAATATTCCCAAGAGTGATCTAGATGAAGAATATATGGGAAGAGACATTAGAATCCTCTGTACAGAATCATTCATGCTGAGTTTTAGCACAGAAAGTCAAACTAGCTGATATTATAGTGTACATTCAGTAAACCTTCGAAGAAAAGAAGCCCATTGAATCATAGCTCTGAGCCCAGAATTGTTGCCACCAAATTGGTACCACTGCCTCTATAGGTAGCCTCCTTATATCTTGGGGATTGCATCTAATTTTTAATAACCTTGTAATCAATGATTTTTATGGCTTATTATTATCATTTTATAGTGTATTACTTTCTGGAATATATCATTCCAAAAGGCCTGGTTCAAGTCAAAAAAGGAAATCGGAACATATTCAGTTAGAGAATTTAGGAATAATCTAATGGATATTAAACAATATTTTGTGGTGAAAAAATATTTTTCTCTCCTTCCTTCCCTCTGTTCCCCCCTTTCTCCTTTCTTTACTTTATTCCAGAGAGACTGGCATAAGTTTACTCAAATACCCCTTTCTCACTTTATCTCCCCATGTATCCCATACATGTGTTTATTCTAAGTGCAGAGTTTTTTGTTTGTTTGTTTCGCTTGCTTGCTTTTAAGCATCCTTTTGCAGATGTTGGGGGAACTCTATAGTTGTAGGATGCTTTGAGAAGGACTAAGCATTCCTGCAGATAAACTCAGATTATCGCTTTGGGGGAGAGACTTCTTTCCTCAGTGCCTAGGGTTCCTCATCTCCATTACTGACAAGTAGTGGGAATGAATTATTTCACAACCCAAGCTGGACTCTTGGGTCCCAGCACACTTATGCTATGGAAGGACTCCTCCTTACCTTTTTTCAGCCATAACATGGCACTCCTGAGGCACTTTGGAAGCAGTGACTCAGGAGACCAGCAGATGGCATAGGGGAACCAGAATATGCACGCCATTGCCCAGGACAGATGGAGGAGGCTGGTTTAGAGCAAGGTCAGTTGGCTGACTTCCTCAGTCTTGGGGCATTGAATGCTGCCTGTAAAAATCTGTATGACTGCAGGATGTCAATGATTAAAATGCAGGGAGGGCAAGACCAGGGTGACACTAAAGGATAGGAACACTATAGTCATTCTTTGACCTCTCCTAATCCTTTCTCTTAAGCTGAGTTACCTCATATCAGGATTGTAAACTGAAGAACATATATTGTAGGTAAAGCTACAAGCCTAGTGTGAAGAACACACTGTAAAATGAATACTATCTGGTTGGGTTGAAGACAATCCAGTGGTGTTATTTAGGGATTTCTGATAAATACAGTGGCTGCATTCAGGTGTTTTTGATTCATTGACCTGTTCGTTTCTTTTTTTCCAACTACGAATACATAGGGAGTGTCTACTCTTTGTCTGGCACAGGGCTTGGAAACACAGAGGTGAGCGAGACCTACTTTCATCTCTCTGGAAAACAAAGCAACTCACTTGGCTAAATCACTAGGAGGGGATGGTGGGGGTTTCATGTAAAACCAACAATATAGCCTGATAACCAATACACTCGTTAGATTAGAAGGTATTGAGATGATGGTTTGGATGGTGAGAGAGCTAGTATGGGAACACGAGGGGAAAAAAAGGACCAAGGGGCTGTATATAAACCAGAATTATCTCTAATATTAAAATAATCAATATGCCCTCACAATCTAGTCACCTAGTTACCTGGGTATACTGTAGACTCTTTATGTTACAGAGAACAGTAGTTTGAAGATGACCTAACCTTTTAAAAATAATATATGCACATGAAGGGTTACTTTTACACAGACTAGCACTCAGTTATTCCCTGTCTCCAGAGTGTGAAAGGAGAGGAGCTTTAACCAAAAGAGGGATAGAAAGGATTTGTTGGCATTGAGAACTGTTAATCCTTGATGTGTTACTCCCAGAAGATGAGGACTGCTTTGGTTGAAGGCTTTTAAGAAAGCGGAGATTGCTAACTATCTGGACTAGTTTAGATGTGGGTCTCTTGGGGAAAAGGGATAGACAAATGATTTTTAAAGACCCTGTACATACTGATGATTAGCAGAATTGGTATCAGGCAGAGAGATAAAGACAGAGAATGACTTAATTACTGACTGTCAAATAAACAAAGGCTTATCTACTGGGGAGAAACTGCTAGATAGAGAAAGAGGAATTAAAGCACAAGTTCTAACCTAGGAGGCAGGACCCTTTTGATTGTATAAAGATGGTGTGATACTCTTGGTATAAATAATGAGAAACTATGGAATCTCCTTAGTTTGGGGGATATAGGTATTGAGCACACTTTCAATGAATGTTTATAGGGCTAAGATTTAAGGTAATTAATAGGCATATTACTTCTATTTTGTTTCATTTTTATAATCAGCAATTAAAATCTTTTTTTCTCATAATGAAATGTTTTAGGTGTTCATGAAATATTATATCAAATATGTATAGCTCTGATATATCAAATATCAAATAACTGTGTTTCCATCCCATAGTCTTTTAAGTGTTTCAAATATTGCTATAGTTCCTTCAGACTTTTTTTTTTTTTAAGATTTTATTTATTTATTTGACAGACAGAGATCACAAGTAGGCAGAGAGGCAGGCAGAGAGAAAGGAGGAAGCAGGCTCCCTGCTGAGCAGAGAGCCCGATTTGGAGCTCAATCCCAGGACCCTGGGATCATGACCTGAGCCAAAGGCAGAGGCTTTAACCCACTGAGCCACCCAGGCACCCCTCCTTCAGACATTTAAAAAATTTATTTATTTTTTCAGACTTTATTTATTTATTTATTTATTTATTTAAAAGAAACAGGCTTGTGGATTATATTGATGCTCCTTGTGTACCTCTGGTATGGAAGTGTGTGTAGATGCTGGTAACCCCCGAGTCTCAGGGGAGGCATTTCTGAGTGGGGTGTGATGTAAGTAAAATCACTGCTGAGACTCTCATACTTTGGAAAGTGCTCAGTGGTGGGATAGATGACCTTCTAAGTTGGTAAGGATGGTGAACTCCTAAATAAAGTCTTTGAAATGCACCAGGTTCTTAAACAGTCTCAACACGGGCTAAAATGAACAAATCATTTGGGAATGATGCATCCAGTTATGGGTAATATTCATAAGTAGAAATGGGCCACCTCCTACTTCTGTCTTTGCAAGCTTCAACCTAAAGTGGTAGAAAATATCTTAGATTTTGTAAAATGTAGAGTGTGGCTTTTACTCAGAGAGCAGAGGAAAGAACTGCATGGGACCTAAGAGTCACAAAGTGATTTTTTAGTAAATATTTAACTCCTGTGGGAGAATTCTAGTAAAGATTTGAGGTAGAGGATTTGGTGTCTGAATACCTAAAACTGATCCTTCCTTCTGAAGGCATCATATCTACAGAGATCAGGAGCCAAATGGGGGAAAAGAACCAGATTTGTTAATACCTGAGCAAGTTCCCAATTATAACAGACCCCTCCACACACACACACACACACACACACTGAACCCCCACCCCTCCCCTGTGAAAGGGAGCTTTGGTCAAACTGAACTGGAGCCTGTGGCTTAGGTTGAAGGCCAAAGAGGGGCCCCAAACTCCTTCATAACAGGAAGGGCCTGACAAGTCCTTACTCTCACACAGAGTCTGAGCGGGAAGAGGGTGAGGAGACCCATGCCTGCCCTCTGAAGGCCAGGCCTTCTTCACAGCTGCAGCACGTCTAACACATAGTGCTCGCACCAGTTTTCAAAGCAGTGTCCCTACCAGTGAAGTTCGGCTCTGGACAGCAGTTAGCAACTCTTTGTCCTGTGTAAATGAGCAAGGTACAGGCTGTGGGAAGAACGGCTGCATGTCTAAGTCAAAGTAGAAACAAGGAGATGAGAGGAAAGTCCTCCCAACCAAATGCCCTTCTCCACATTTTTACCACCACCTATATAATCCGGAACGGCGTCCAGCCGATTAATCTGAGCATTAACTAATAATAGCTTCATTTTAGCAGCCTTAAATGAAAGTGGACTCTGGATGAAGAATTTGTCATGCTTATCC
Organism: Lontra canadensis; assembly: GCF_010015895.1. Taxonomy (NCBI): domain Eukaryota; kingdom Metazoa; phylum Chordata; class Mammalia; order Carnivora; family Mustelidae; genus Lontra; species Lontra canadensis. Next base: position 6,217,202 of record NW_022631008.1, read on the forward strand.
CTCTTTTTTTTTTTTTTTTTTTTTTTTTGTGAAGCCTGAAAATTCTTAAGTTGCACTCAATTTCAGATAAGGACCAAGGTTGAGAATAGGTTTAGAAGTCATAAGGCTATTTTCCTATTTTAATGCAGGGACATTTCCATCCCAAGCGTGGCTGAGAAAAGTACATGCCAGAGTGAAAGCACTGAATATGAAATATAGAAATCCCAATGACGGGGCATGGGGATAAAATACTGAGCTGAGAATTCTCCCTCTATATCACCTACATTTGCAATGATTGCAAAATTTATTTCTCAGAAAGGGAGACTAGGTTCATGTCACACATATGGCAATCAACGGAACCATCAAATTTGTCTTTGTCTTTGTCTTTGATGGCATTCAGTCATCAGGGGAGGTTAATCTAACAACAGATTGACAAGAAAAGAAAAATAACAAAATATAGTCCAGGGAAACTAGCTGTCTTTATGAGAGTGGGGGCTTCTTCTTGCTGGGTCACATCGTGCCTGGTCCAGTCTAGATACCAGTGCTGGGCTGCACCGTTCCCGGCATCATCAGCATTAGCATCCTCAACACCCCGGACTTCAGCTTCTCCTTTAGCTGAGTTGATGATGATAACGACAAAAAAGGTTAGTCTAGAAGTAAATAAAGCCACCTGGAAGAAAACCAAAGTGAGGGGGCTCTCTGTGATTGATCTACCCTCCCTCATTCTCAGGAACAGTCATCCAGGACACCCCAGGCTTCTGCAGCAGTCCACAGGCCCACTGGGCATCCTGCAACCTGGGCTCTTGAGGCTGGCTTCCTTCGATGGCAGTCATTCACTTGTCATCCCTCCTTCTGTCCCCTACTCCCCACTGTGTGCCCACATCCAGGCCCAGCAGACCCTCCTGGCCCTCCCCGCCCTTGCTGTGCTCTTTGGCTCCTGCCACCGAGCTGCTGATCACACACGCTGGCTTCCACCCCAGCAGGCATCATAGCAGCGTAAACATCGTAGTCAGCTTCTCCCCACCTCTCCACTTGGGCTTTGAGTTTTTCTTCTAGAATCATTTCTTTAAAGCAGTATTTGTGTGGGCTTGTTACAAATGCAGAAATGCAGTTTGCTGACCTACTGAGAACCTTTGGCAGTGGGGTCTGGGGAGTGGGACTTTATCCCTTCCTTCCGGAATAAACTTAAACAATAACCTTATAAATGCACACAGTGGTGGGAGGAGGCTGGCCCTGGGAATGGCTCTGGTTCCCCTGAATTTCCATGCTCCATGACGCAGGCTGTACCACAGTGACTACTGTCAAACACCTTGGCCACGTGTTCTGGAAGTGAAGAGCTATTCCTCAACCTGTTATAAACCTCCCCAGGCTAGGAGACAGACCACTTCTTGAGAGAAATATTTCTTGTGATTTTGACTAAACTTTCTTTCCTTGGCATTACTCTGAATGTCTCTCTCACCCCAGGTGTTACGGACTGAATATTTGTGTCCTTCCCCCCGCCCCCAAATCTGTGTGTTGAAGCCCTAATCCCTGGTGTGGCTATATCTGGAGATGTGACCTCTACGGAAGTCATTAAAGTTGAATGAGGTCCTAAGGCTGGGGCCCTGATCCAACAGGATTTGTGCCCTTCTAAGAAGAGACACCAGAGAGCTGGCTTGCTCACTCGGTCTCTCTCTCTCTCTTCCTGCATACACACAGAGGAAAGACCATGTGAACATATAGTAAGAAGGCAGTTGTCTGTAAGCCAGGAAGACAGCCCTCACCAGGAACTGATTTTGTGGGAACCTTGATCTTAAGCTTCCAGGTTCCAGAGCTGTGGCAGTTGTTTAAGCCACCCCATCTGTGGTATTTTTTTATGGCGGCCTGAGCAGACTAATATTCTGGGTATACTCCTAGTAACATTTATTGAGCACTTTTGCTGTGTGCCAAGCAATGCATTAAAGAAGTGCAAAAATTCACATATTGATTTATCCTTGTAACAACTCTATGGGATAACTACTGTCAGTGTGCCCATTTTTCAAATGAATGAACAAGCTTAGGATAAGAATTTACTCAAGTTAACATAGCTAGTAGGTCAGGAGGTTGGGAGTTAGTCAAGTTAGTCAAACTCCAAATTCCTTACTTTATTCTGTTCTACTGTCTCCCAGGGATCTGGATCATAAATACTGAGCAAATGAAATCATAGAATCCTGTAATTTTCAAAGTATTTTTATACTTTTCACAACTAAAGATTCCTTTTATGATTTCTCATCATTGTCATTCATAAATGCATATTTTGATAGATAATTAACCTGCAAATTGATATGAAATGTATAACTTTCAGTCGATTTTTGAAATATTGAAAATAACTTCTCCTGTTTCCTTTGAGCTCCCAGGAGTTTGAAAACCTAATTATCACCATCATTTTACAAACAAGGAAGCAGAAATCCAGAGAGGATAGTGGCTTCCTAGATACAGAGTCAGAAACACACCTCGGGTCTCCCCCTTCCTGTCCAAGTGGTTTTTATCCAACATTGTGCTGAATCAATCAGTCCAACATTTAGTGTCACTGAGCACTTACTTATGCCTGCTAGACAAGATTATGTGGAGGGTACAGAAAAATTATAGCTATAGCTTCTGTATTCAATAAATTTATACTCTATTTGCTCAAACAAGGCTTAGACATAAAAGGCAACTACATAAAATCACAAGATTGTGTGTTTCTGAAACAGTGTTTCTTATCCTTGGCTGCACATCAGAATCACCCAGGGAGCCTTCAGAAGCTCCAGAAGTCTCCAGAATCAGGATTTTCAGGGATGGGAGACCAAGCTTATATATTAAAACAAACAAAAAAACCCCAAACCCCAGTCAGTGTTGAGAACCACAGTGGCAAAGTAACATATTCTACAATAAACTTATTCTGATGCTCCCGGTGTAAAGGCAAGGTCAAGGTGGGCTAGAATGGTCGGGGGAACTATGAAGATTAAAGAGGCTTTGGGGCAGATGTAAAAAGGGTTTGGCTAGGAGGAGTGGGGAGGTGGAGGGAAACACACGAGTAGGTTTAGGAAGGAAATGGGCTTGAAAAGAGAAAGGAGCTGATGGGGCTGGTGAGTGGCCAGTTCTCAATGCAGGGTTCCGTGAGGCAGAAGTGGAAGGGATAGTTAGAGTAGGGGGGCTCTAACCTCATTTCTGAAAATAAGGAGGGCTTGCAGATTTGCAAATAAAAATCTTATATAACAGATGTGTAGCGTTAACTACTCAGGGAGGAATTTTCTTCCAAATGTCCAGGATATCTGGGTGATCTTGCAGAAGCTGGGCTGGGCTGGGAAGCTCTTGCAGATCAGTTCATAAGGAGAGTCCTCATTCTCTCTGGAATAGGGAAAGACATTAGATTCTCAGATGAGAGGGATGGGGTGGGGAGAATGAATTTAGCAGACACAGGAAGCAGGGGTGAGTCCTCCACATGGGCCTGTAGTCCACAGAGCCCCAAACCTGTGTGTGAGAAGGAAGAAAGGGGCTGCAGAAATGCTAGACAGGGGTAGCAAAGGGCAGCATCTTTGGGCCACCCAGGGCAGATACCTGATTGACAAGGGGTGACCAGGGTGCAGGCATGGGGCAGTTCTGAACTAGACAGCAACATAGAGCAATCCTCCCAGGCCTTTCTGTAGGGCAGGGTTGTGTCTCCCTGCAGTTCCCATTTGGGGTCTCCACTGGTGCGGCTTGCTTAGACGTGATAGTGGTAGCAGGTCTGGCTTCTCTGGGAAGTGTGCATTTTGGGGGGGGGGTCCCAGACCACTGGAGAGCTAGGGGCAATGGAGAAATGAGGGAGATGCCCCAGGTATTGCCCCATCTTTTGAACCAGAGAAATTCACAGGGGTTGATATTTATTGCTTTGCACCCTGACCATCCTGGTTGGGTCAACCACCATTGGCTGGTGGTTGGGAAAACCATCGTAGAGACTATTTATAGGAGGTAAGTTTTGGTGGCAGTGCATGACCTAGAATGCAGGTGGTGAGACAAGCCTGGATGCTCTGAAGTGATGAGGGCCTGGATGAGGGCTGACGGTGTGGGGATGCGGAAGTACGAAAGGAGCTCAAGCTACTATATTTTAATAGGAAAAGCATCACAGAATAGCTCAAATGAGGTACATAGGGATTCACAAACCTAAAGTAAGTATATATGGATGCCGACTAATGCTTTAAACATTTGTTCTGAAAGTTTGAACCCCACTGGTTTATAAGCCCCCACGATGTGGTGGAGACCCAGGGTTAAGAGTCTTCTGTGGTCTGGCTCAGAAGGTCTCAGAACAAAGGGCAGCAGAGGAGCACTGGGTCAGCTTTCCAAGGCCACACTTCAGAGGAGCATGGCATTCTGTTGCTTGTGTGGGGTGGAGACAGATGCTGGAGGAGGGAGAGCTGAGACCCTCAAAGGAAGAGCATACTGCTCCTACGGAAGTGGATTTACCATGAACCTGATGCCGCTCAAACTTTAGGGCCTTTTACTGGAACAGCCTTGTCCAAAGCTCTGTATTTAACTTCCTTTTTTATCATTTTGAATTGTTTTTCATACAACAGGTCCACAAATTATACAAGCCTTGTGCCTCTGCCCCCTCCGATCCTAGATTAGCCCCCAATCACGTATGCAGCACTGTCCCTGGTGCTTTCGTATGTCAAAATAGGTATGGCCACTACTTGTTAGCATCCTTTATTGCTGTCAAATCAGAAATGAGCTCTCCGCTTAATCAGGCTGTGCACCTGACACAATTCAGGCCCCTTCACATTCTAGTATACGTAATCAGGAGTCCGGGAGGTGTGCAATGACTGTATGTCTCTGTTGACTATATTTTCAGGTTTGTTTTGCTTTGTTTTGTTTTGTCTTCGCTGGTCTTCAGTTTCATGATAGGTATCTAAGTGTGATTTTATTATCTAATCTACATAAGATTTATTAGGCTTTGTCAGTCAGCAAACCAACATCTCTTTTTATTTCTGGAAAATGCTCAGTTATGTTTTCAGATATTGCTTCTGCCCCATTTTCTTTCTGCTTTCAAGAACTCTTGTTAAACATATGTCAGATCTTTTATCTCCCTTGTTTATTAAAATCTCTTCCTCATATGACGTATGTTTCTCTTTTCCATGCTTCATTTCAGACCAGGAGTTGACTACCTACTACTGTCAGTGGACCAAATCTATCCGATTACCTGCTTTTGCAAATAAAGTTCTACTGGAATGTAGCCACACCCTTTTGTTTACATATTATCTATGAAAGAGTAGTTGTGACAAATACTACATGGCTGACACACCTGGAAGATTTACTATTGGCTCTTTACATAAAGGGTTTGCTACCCTTTCTAGGTAATTTTCTATCTTCCAGGTCACAAACTCTCTCTTCATCTCTTTATTGTACTATTAAAATGGTCCACTGAGTTTTTCATTTTGGTTATTGTATTTTTTATTTCAAATGGACCTTTATATATCTGCCAGATCACTTTCTATAGTTTCCTGTCCCTGATGTTATTTCCAAGCTTTTCTTTTATGTATTTAAATATAATTTCCATAGTTATAGGAGACTAATAAACAAACGTTCTGATATACCTAATATGTGAAGCCTCTATGGGTCTATTTCTGCAATCTGTGTCCTGTGTGCTTATTTTATTTATTTATATTTTTACTTTATTATTTCCATTGTATATAGCTTGTTCCTGAAAAACTCTCTGTTGAGGTTCTTTGAGGCCTGAGGGAGGAAAATACGTTTCTCCAAAGAGGATTTGGTTCTGCCTAGTGCCTATACCAAATTCTTCAAAGTTCCCTGGACCATTGGTGCTACAAATCTATGTCAGGGCTGGTTTATGGCCAGATTGTCTCAGGAATTTTTCTTTATTTGTCCTGTTGTTTAAAAAGATTTTAGTGTTCCATTGGAGAAATCCTGCATTAGACAGTATAGTGGCAGGAACTGAGTGAGATCTACTCTTCATTGAGTTTCTATCACAATTCTTGGCCTAGTACTTGTTGAATGAATGAATGCATGAGTGAGTGAGTGAATGAGTGAGTAAATGAACAGGTTCTGCTGATTACATTTCCTAAGTAGTTCTCAAATCTCTCTTCACCTCTTTCCCATTCTCATGGTCCTAGTTCAGGTCCTAATCATCTTTATCTGGACTGTTGTACAATCTCCCAGTTTTGTGGTCATCAGCTGAGGGTATATTTCAGAATCTCTGGAATATGTTAAACACAGATGTTTTTAAAATTTTTGGTGAGTTGAGGAAATTACAGTTTGAAATATTCTTTAGAGGATTCTAAGCTATACCTCTAGTAAGGCCACTCTGGTCTACTTCAGTTTTGTCTCTCTGGAATCCATCCTCCATACTTGGTTAGAGAATCTATCCAGTGTGAAAATCTGACTACTTTGCTCCTCTGCCAGAACCTTACAGTGGCTCTCTGTTGACTAAAGAATACAACCCAAGCTATTTAGCATTATTTACAAGGCCCTCCATCCCCTATCTTATACTTTATGCCTTGGAGGCACTCAACTTTGTGCATCACTTCTCACATACCATCTTGTCTTCCATGTCTTGCTCTTGCGCACATTCTTCTCTGCCTACAGTGCCCTCTACCTCACTCTTTACTGGCTTGCTTCTTCTTTTTCAGGACTCAGGTCAACTCTAGGAAGCTTCCTCAGACTCAAGGGCTGAGTGTAGTGTTACCTTTCATGCTTTTCTGCTTCATGAATTATATAACCAACTCTTACATTGAAAATATAACCCTCCACTGGAGTGTGAATTCCTCAAGAGACTTAAGTTACTCATTTTGGTTAGCCTAGCATAGTTCTGAGAACACAGTAGGAATTTAGTATGTATTTATTACCCAGAACATGTTGTAGATTTATTGTATATTTACTGAACTGTCTGGGTTTGCCCTTTTAAAATCAGGTACTTTGATATCTCTGAACATGGGCAGTGATACCTCTGGGGCTTTTTTAAATTCACGGGATTTGTGATCATTGTCTCCAACTAAATTCAGTTGTTTCCAGCTGTATTAGGGAAAAGAAGAGATATAACTTGGGGGTTAAAATATAAATCCCAGCTGAAATAGAAAACTAATTTTCAAAGGAAGAGAGAGAAATAATAAGACTCCAGCATCCACACTTTTGTGAATGTATTGTTCAAAGGTTGATTTCCTTGCATGGGCTGCTTGGATGAGGGACACTCATGTTTTCTGCGGTGGTATGGGATTTCCCATCCCTCAGTCCTGCCTGACTTTTTGCCCAAGCCTCCTGGGGAGGTAATGAATACCAGATCTTTCCTCCTGGATGAGATGATGCTGGAAACAAGAATGACAGGCTTGTGTGTAGGTCCCAGAGAAAGCAGGCAGAGAATAGGAGATTTTTGCTTCCTGGGATATAGAAGGTGTGATGCCCTTGCCAGTATAAAACTAGGTATCACTTAGTTTCTTGATGTTCTTCACTCCATACCCTCTGGGACAACAAATGGGATTAATTCAGCCTTTCCAAATAATCCCATATGACAAAGATGATCAAACCTTCTGGAGTTCTGCTGGGTGGGATCAAAAAGATCAGAGCTGGCTAAGCCATAGTTGGCTGCCACGTCTTCCCAGGGGCATTTTGCTCAGAAATTGGGGCTGCAACCTCACGCTCGTCCCCAGAATTCCTGACACTTTGACTTCCTTCTCAGTGTACAGTTTTATGTCCTTCTAACCAAGGTCAATTTGAGAGCTATAGTCTTTGGGATGGAACAGAATTCAGTCTGTTTGGTGTCATGCATCAGCAAGTACTCAATGTTAATTGATAAGGTTAATGATCATGAAATGGAAGAAGATATGTACTTTGGCATTGTCTCCGATAGCTGTAATCTCCACCCTCTACTAGAGAATAACAACAACAGTAATAATACGGAGATTCTCAGAGAGAAAACAAAGATGTGGCAGAAGTAGCATCTCACTCAGGAAGCTGCAGGTGGAGACAGCTGCTGCAGAAATCTGTTACCTTCACATTTCGTTACCTTCCAGAGACCTGTTGCCCTTTAGAGGAGATGATGGCCAATGACAGCCTTAAAACCATGGCAAGGTCAGTTGCCAGTAAAATGACTGGGAAGGAAGGAGTGGGGGAAGAGTGTCCTTGGCAAAAAATGGTCTGACATGTTGATGAATAAGCAAAGGCTCTACAGACAGAGCTGCTTTTCTGCACAGATCCTCTTTTATCCTGGGAAACTGCTAGAAACCCAGTTGCAAAAAAAGTCTCCCACCTAACAGAACCCATCACTTTAGAGCAATCTGCTAACTGGTACTATTCCATCATCAGATAATTGTGGAGGGAGGATTTGCAAACAGAAGACCTAGGTTCAAGTGACTGCCATTTCTGGATATTTGATCTGAGGTGAGATGTTTAACCTCTGTGAGTTTGGCTTTCTTATAGGTAAAATATAGAGACTAGTAACAGAAAATAATTATGAGAATTAATTGAGCTATTGTATGTGGAGGTCTATTTTGCCTCTAGGTGATCATGCAGTTTAGGACATTCTGTCTTTGTATGGGCCGAGGAGGAGACAGTGCCAATAATGCTGCTAATGAATAAAGCTGCCTCCAAGCCCCGCCTACCGTCTGCAAGAACATACTAATAAACCCAGATTTATGCAGACTGCTGTCAGGGTCTGCATTCATTAGCCAATTTAAATAATTTTATATCTTAAAATAATTATGGCATTTGCAGTACTGTTTTCCAACATATTCAAGGTCTAAAGCAAAATGCCCCAAAGACAACCACATGCAATCACTGCATTTATTTTAATTTTTAATGAACTTCCTGTTCCCAGAGCTCTGTTGGCATTCCCCAGCAGTCTGGGTTCTGGCTTGTGTTCCTTCATGGAAACAGAAAGCAGCCTACCTGTTTTCTTGTCAGCACGTGCATTTTAACTTCATCAGAAGACAGAGGATAGGGAGACATGATCTTGACTCAAAAGGTTTTTATTCTTTCCCAAATTACCAACCACAAATATGTGGCAAAACAAAGGAAAAAGACAGAACTACAATAAAAGAGCTTTATGTGGTGTGTTTCTTGACTAGAGTAAGTAGTGTAGCTTTTTCCCTGCTACTCATTCAGGATGGCTTTAGAGGCTTGGGGGAGCATCCATTCCCTGAATCTACCATCCCTGTCCAGCTCTCCATATTCAGAAAAGAGTATTAGAAGGAAAAGTTGGGGCCAAATATCTCTGCCTTCATCTGATCAAACAATCCATTCCTCAAAAACAATCCCAGCAGTAGAGTGATTTAATAAGGATTGCCCAGGAGTACCACTGGCAAAAGTGTTTGACAACAAATAGGGAACGTATAACACCTTTACAGGGTCGAAGAACACACTACATATTTAGGCTATAAGGACTTTCCCATCCAAAGTGTTAGTCCCATCTGAGCCTTATAGTAATGCTGGAAAGTTGGGAAAGCAGGTATTATTACTAACAGCCTACAGAACCCACAGGATCTAGCCCTGCCATCCTATACCACTCTCACCTTGCTCACTCTGCTTTCTGTGTTCTCTCTACACTGACCTTCCTTCTGTTTCTTGAATAAGTCACTCTTGTCCCTGCCCTAGGGCCTTTGCATTGACGCTGCCTTGATGGAAAGTGCTTCCCTGACCATGCTCTTCCAATGACTGAGTCCTCACCATATGGCGATCAGCTAAAACGCTCCTATTCCAAGAAAACTTTTCTGGCCATTTGCAGGAAACACTGCCCTCACCCTATTTCTATTCCAGCACAGGCTTCTACATTACCTTACCTTGTTTATTGTCTTTAAAGACCTTTTCATTCTCTGGAATCCTTGCTTTTATTTGTTTGTTTATTGTCTCTGTTTCCACAAGGAATATAAGGGCTATTAGGGAAGGGACTTTGTCTGGTTCTATATGCTACACACCAGCATTTAGAAGCGTGCCTGGCATGGAATAGATGCTAAAAACCCATTTATTAAATGAATTTCAGTTTGGCCAATGAGTAAACCAAGATCACAAAGACTGAGCAACTCGTTGGGATCTCATTAGAGCAAAACTTGGGCATCTCTTACCTTTTAGACTTATGCTTTTCTCCCAAGGCAGGAAATTCATTGTTTGCCACTGGGTGACCCAGGATCCTCATGTTATCCTTCGGCAGGACATAGGAGGTTGAGATTTCTCATCTTCAGAGACAGGTTAATGTGCATGTGATGAATCCAGATGTCGGGTTGGATAGTCAACACTGTTGAGGTGTGTGTGTGTGTGTGCGTGTGTGTAAGGATTTAACTCGGGATTCACTGCTGTCATTTTACCTTACCTTCTTGGGCTTTGGAGGTTTGGGTCTCATCTGGAGTACACTGATTTTGAGAAGCAGCTCAAAGGGTTAGAAACAGGCACGACCCAACTTGAGTCCTGACCAGGCCATGTAGTGCTAGGTGATCTTGGACAAGTCTGTTGAACTCTCTCTGAAATAGGGATAATTTAAGCTCCATGGCTGTCCTGAACTGAATGAACCTGCATATACAAAACACCCAACTCAGGGCCAAGGGTACGGGACAGGTTCAGTGGAGGCTTCAAACTTTCTCTTCATCCAGTTTTTGATTGAAGCTTCCTCCTTTAGGGTGAAGACTGAATTTCTCTCTATCTCTTAAGGTCTCAAAGTATCTAGAAACCTGCTTTGTCATCAATGCAAGTGGCTTGTTGGTATCTGGAGATTAACTAATGATGACAGAAAGGAAGGAGGGGATTCTCTGGGCAGGTATGGGGACTGAAATACTTACATTAGGTATTTATCACAGTGAAGTGGAGTTATATGACATTGTAGGGAAAAAAAGACTTAAAAAATGTGACTGCTGACCTCGAATAGCCAGAGGAATATTGAAAAAGAAAGCCAAAGTTGGTGGCATCACAATCCCGGACTTCAAGCTCTATTACAAAGCTGTCATCATCAAGACAGCATGGTACTGGCATAAAAACAGACACATAGATCAATGGAACAGAATAGAGAGCCCAGAAATAGACCCTCAACTCTATTGTCAACTAATCTTTGACAAAGTAGGAAAGAATGTCCAATGGAAAAAAGATAGCCTCTTCAATAAATGGTGTTGGGAACATTGGACAGCCACATGCAGAAAAATGAAATTGGACTATTTCCTTACACCACATATGAAAATAGACTTAAAATGGATGAAGGACCTCAATGTGAGAAAGGAATCCATCAAAATCCTTGAGGAGAGCACAGGCAGCAACCTCTTCAACCTCAGCCGCAGCAGCATCTTCCTAGGAACATCGCCAAAGGCAACGGAAGCAAGGGCAAAAATGAACCAATGGGATTTCATCAAGATCAAAAGCTTTTGCACAGCAAAGGAAACAGTTAACAAAACCAAAAGACAACTGACAGAATGGCAGAAGATATTTTCAAACGACATATCAGATAAAGGGCTAGTGTCCAAAATCTATAAAAAACTTAGCAAACTCAACACCCAAAGAACAAATAATCCAATCAAGAAATGGGCAGAAGACATGAACAGACATTTCTGCAAAGAAGACATCCAGATGGCCAACAGACACATGAAAAAGTGCTCCATATCACTCGGCATCAGGGAAATACAAATCAAAACCACAATGAGGTATCACCTCACACCAGTCAGAATGGCTAAAATGAACAAGTCAGGAAATGACAGATGCTGGCGAGGATGTGGAGAAAGGGGAACCCTCCTCCACTGTTGGTGGGAATGCAAGCTGGTGCAACCACTCTGGAAAACAGCATGGAGGTTCCTCAAAATGTTGAAAATAGAGTTACCCTATGACCCAGCAATTGCACTACTGGGTATTTACCCTAAAGATACAAACATAGTGATCCAAAGGGGCATGTGCACCCAAATGTTTATAGCAGCAATGTCTACAATAGCCAAACTATGGAAAGAACCTAGATGTCCATCAACAGACGAATGGATAAAGAAGATGTGGTATATATACACAATGGAATACTATGCAGCCATCAAAAGAAATGAAATCTTGCCATTTGCGACGACGTGGATGGAACTAGAGGGTATCATGCTTAGCAAAGTAAGTCAATAGGAGAAAGACAACTATCTTATTATCTCCCTGCTATGAGGAAGTGGAGATGCAACATGGGGGGTTAAGGGGGTAGGAGAAGAATAAATGAAACAAGATGGGAGTGGGAGGGAGACAAACCATAAGTGACTCTTAATCTCACAAAACAAACTGAGGGTTGCTGGGGGGAGGGGGGTTGGGAGAGGGGGGTGGGGTTATGGACACTGGGGAGGGTATGTGCTGGGGTGAGTGCTGTGAAGTGTGTAAACCTGGCGATTCACAGACCTGTTCCCTGGGGATAAAAATATATGTTTATAAAAAATAAAAATTAAAAAAAAAGAAAAAAAAATCCTAAAAAAAAAAATGTGACTGCTTCAGTGTAAGTCATAGGTAGATGGAGAGCTCTGCTGTCACCAACACAGGCCTCGTGCCTACAGCCAGCAGCACAGGAGAGCTGCTCAGGATGGACCAGAAGCTCCCCTTCAGGCCAAGGAAAGCAGTTCATAAGAGCCACAAGAAGAGATGTCTAGGACGTGAATTTAAATTCCAGGTTCCCTAAGTCAAGTTTTTCAGACAAGGCTTACTCTGTAGTTCTCCTGTCCCCTGAAGCCTACAGATGTGGCATATTTGGAATATGGTTAGCATAGGGGAACTCTCGAATCCCAGGTGGAGAAAAGAGACAGCATTTAAGAAAAGGATAAAGTTCTATCTCTTTGAAAAAGCTTGGTTATGTCAACATGGAACCAATCCAGCAGGTGTAATGGGTGTACTCTACCCACAGGCTTCCAGCTAGCTGTGAGAAGAATGACTGCCTTCTTGTAGAGTTATAGAGAATCATTATGGGAAAGTAGTTGTGAGCGTCATAGTCACTCCATGAATACTGGGTGTTTCCATGATCATGATTTAGTTGTGAGGATGGTTGATGCAGGAAGGATGGTCAGAACGAAGTAGGCTGATCTTCAAATGCCTGCCTTTGCTTCAGGCTCTCAGACCTCAGTGACTTACTCAGCTTCAGCTGTAGATAAACCCTGAGAGGCACTAGCTTGGCTCCTTTTCCTCTCTGCCCCCTACCCTCCTTGGCAGTATCAGCAAAGGATTATTGAATGGAAACAAACTGTATAGCAGAAAGTGCTGAAGAGGAGAAAGACCGTACACTTGAAAATTACCTCTGACTAGCACCTCTTAGAAGTAAAGCAGTTAAAAAAAAATCTGAGTATTAAACACCCCAAATTAAACAGCAGAGAATCTATTGAGATGATTGAGGTAGGCCTCTTTCTTTATCAACAAACAGGATCTATGATGAAAACATTTATTTGCCTAAATGGAATTCAGGACAGAGGAATAAAACCTGCTCAGTTCACTGAGGAAGGCAGTATTGTTCTGGCGTAGATCACGTAGCTTGATGGCAGCATGAGATAATACGGACATCAAGATGATCAAACAGAAGAGGGTGGTACATCGACTGGAATTCTGTAAGAGAAAACCTGTACTGTTTTGGAAGAGATGACTGTCACCACCCCCAATGCTGCTGAAGCCCCCTCAGTCTACATATCATGTGGCTTGATGTCTTCATTTACCATATCAGCCCTCTCATCATTTCCTCTTCATCTCCAGCTCTTGGGCTTGATTCTTTGGCGGACATTCTTATTCTCTTTACTAACAGGCAATCAATATTACATCATCCAGTTCTCTGTGGTTCCCTTCACACGATGAGATATATTGGAGCAAATTCCGCTGGGACTTGTTTTTCAACTCTCTGATGCCTGGCAAAGTGAGGCTATGAGAATGCCATGCAAAATACTGAAATTTGATTGGACTGCGGCCCAGACAGCAGGATTACAGCAACATTCCTACCCTCCTTTATGTTAGCTGGTGGCTGTAAGACATCCATATGCTGTTACTTGTGCTTCTGCCCAAGATGAATAAAGAATGAAGGAGGGAGAAGAAGATAATGAACTAATTAGGATTGTCCATTAATTAAAAGGGCTTGATGTGGTTATCTTACTTACATTCAGTGGCTCATGTAATTTTCAACATGTGAGTTCATTATCCAGAGGGTGGAGCTTGAGGTAGAAAAATAAAGAGAATCCTTTCAGAGCAGGGTTTCTTGGTCTGAGGACCGTATAGATGTGGGGCCGGTTAATTCCTGGGTTGTGAGGGGCTGTCTTAGGCATTTTAGGATGTTTAGCAGCCCAGCCTTTACCAACTAGATGCCAGTAGCACCTTCCTCTGCCCCCAAAAGTTGTGACAATCAAAAATGACTGCAGACATTACCAAATGTCCCTTGGGGAGCAAAATTGTTCCTGGTTGAGGACCACTACAGAGCAGAAGAGCCTGTGACCCTCTTTATGTCGCACACCACCCCTTTCCCAGTGGCAGAAGCTTGTTGTAAAGCTGCAATGAGAACATGATATTTAGGTGGCAGGCTGAAGGGAGCTGGTCTTTTAAGAAAGAGAATAAATAGCGTGGCACTTCTTCAGATCATCGTGACTTAACCATGTGGTGTCCAACCACAAGGGTGTCTCCTCTGACTCTGAACATTAAGGAGAGAAAGTGACCTTGCTGAAAGCCCAGCCATTGCTTCCTATGAGTTTTCAGCTGTTTCTGGAGGACAATTGACCTTTTAAAATTAATTTCTCTTACAGAATATTCTTTCCCTTCTTGAATTAGTTCTCTCTACTTTGCCTTTCTCTGCAGCAAAATGGCACTTAATGGATCTTTGAAATTTAATATACTCTAATGTTGTAAGACTTTCTGAAGTTTAATAATAACCCTTTGAAATGATTTGGGAATAGGATTTGAGAGGAGAAAGGGCTTTATTTTTGTTAGTTTTAAACATCGTCTCTGTTATTTTAGTGGAGGAGCAATCCGATAGTCTTTCTTTTCCTTCCTTCCTCCTCTTATTCTTTGTAAAGGACACCTGAATCAATAATGTTACAGAACTTTACACATACTTAACAATTTATCAACCATAACCAACTCATCTGCAGGAACCAGGCAGTGGGAGAAAAGCTTGTTATTGGATCCATGGAAATGATTCCCAGATCATCCATTTTTACTTCTGTAAACAGATGCATAGCTCCTGACACCCCGAGACTCTCAATATACCTCTCCTGCATAAATGATCCTTTAGAGTACTATGACACATTGTTCCTATTTTTTATATCAACAGACTCACAAAATCCATGCGGACCTGCCATATTTACTAGCTCTGTTTCCTCCTCTTAGGTTAGGACTAGATACATAGAGTAGGCACCTAAAAACAATTTACTGAGTGGAATTCCACAGAACATAAGCAGCTGCTCTGGCCACTGCCTCCGTGACCACCAGCAGCCCCTTCATTAAAACAAAGCCCTTTCCCTTCACATGTGTTTTCCTTATAGCCTTGTGCTGTGGAGGACAGAAAAAGACATTTGTACCTCATTTTACAAATGAAGAAGCTGCCATTCAGGGAGGCACGATAATTTGCCTTTATTCATAAGCAAGCACATGTTGAAGCTGGAATTTATTAGAGCTTAGACGTTACTGTTTGAAGAGAGATGGATGCCAGGTCTGTCTTCTGTTGTGGGTTTAAAATAGCTTATCAGCATTTTCTCTGCCTTGAATACATTTCTTAGAGCCATTTCATGCTCTTTCCTTTGATTTACTAGTCAACAGGGGGAGCTTGCAATTATTAATTTGACTAGATTGTACCCTCCCAGGGGGCAGAGATCATGCACTTTGATTTGCTAGCACAGAACCAGGCACACAGAAGGCGCTCAATAAAAAAAATGTGTTAGCAAATTTGTTGAAAGAATTTGAGTATGGGCAGAACCTTAGAAACTTTGATATAGAAAAAGCAGATACAAAATTCAGGCCATGGAAGGCCGACTGCTCACTGTGTATGAATAGGAATAAAATGTTGACCTGGCTCCTGCATCTCTCTCTGATGAGTCTGATTAGTTTAAGTTGGTCGCCCTGAATTGCATTCGCTTCAGGAGCCCGGACAAATTTATTATTTCAGTCTGTAAAGCTGAGGATGGATCATGGACCTTGATGCCTCTATGAGACTCTGAGGAACCAAAGCATCATTAATCTTTCTTCTCTTTTAAATTCAGCATGCACATCCTGTGATGCAGATGGGCTCTGCCGTTATCTCTGCAAATATCCTCTCCTTGTCCCTACCACCTCACCTCAGCCTTAGAGCCAAGTGGCTGCAAACCTTGGCATGCCTGAGAGTGGAACAAAGTCCCCAGTGCAGAAAGAGCTCCCTGGGGCTTACACCCACCTCCCTCACACTTCTGGCCTTCCTGAGCCGATGATGGAGTTAAGTGCCTCCTTCTCACTCACAGAGAGCAATAATCAAAGCCATAAACACTTCTGGGCATTGTACTCAAGCCAGGAGGAAAAGGAAGAAGACTACCGACTTCTCTGTAATCAAGGCACCCTTCCCTGAACCTTCCTGTTCCAGGTTTGGGCTGGTAAGGAAAGGTGGTGCCTTTCTTCTGGACTATCTTGTTTCTCTCCCAGGACCCCATTTTCTAGGTTCCAGGGAGCAGCATCTTCTGTGGAGCGTGGAGACCAGCTACCATGAAGAGAAACTAAGCTGTGACCTGGAACTCCTCCTTAGAGGTTAAGATTGAATCTATGTCAAGTTGTGTGGCTCCTCTAAAATGATGGTTAACCATGGGTGTTGTTTCTCTCCAGGAGACATTTAGCAATGTCTGGAGACATTTTTGGTGGTCACAGTTGCGACAGTGGATATGCAACTAGTGTAGATGGATAGAAACCAGGAATGCTGCTGAATATCCTACAGTGTACAGCACAGCAAAGGAAAACAAAATGCAAGCCCATGTAGATGAGAGTTTGTTTAGGTTTGCTGAATAGAGTCTTTTCAGCGTTAATAAGTTTAAACAGCTTTCATTTGGAGGTCTGTGGTTTATACTGAATCCACAAAACCATGGGTCAGAAAGGGCAGGGCATTTTGGACTTGTTCACTGTGATTTTGCCAGTGTCTGTGGCACAGGGCCTGGCACATGGTGTACTTCAGAAATGTTTGCTGAATTAAAGTACTGTCGCTGGGGCTATTGTGGTATTAGGAAGTGACTCAGTTGATTAGCTGGTAAGGAGGAAATAAAAGTGATATCAAAAGAGTGGAATAGAGCAAAACACACACACACACACAAAAGAATGTAGTTGTTACGATTTGACTGTAGCCCTGTCTCTTCCTGCCCATTTTATATGATCTGTTTTTTGAACTTCTGAGTAACATTTAATTAAAATCTTAATTTGTTATTAGTACTAAAAAAAAAAACAAAAAACAAAAAAAAAACTCAGCTAGGCCAGGATAGGCTCTACAGAGAGTAGTCCTTTGTCTAGAGATTTGAGGACCAGAACTTTAGCTACCCGAGGCAGCTCAGCCTGAGACCTCAATGAGGTAAAGGTCCCAAAGCATCCATAATTGGCCCTGACCCTTCCACTTTGCTGAACCTCACTCACTAAATGTTCAGTACCTTCAGTGGCTCTTGAGGTGCTAGAGAGAAGATGGTTGATCAGTGCTTCGGGAGCCAGATTCTCAGGATCAAACTCTGGTGTTGACTGGGCCTTCCTTGATGTTTTAGTCTTTCTCTGTCTTCCAAATGCTCTACTCACTGGTTAGTTTTCCTAAAATCAGTTCTGATATATCATCCCCATCTTATAAAACCTTCAGCAACTCCCCGTGTTTTACCCAAGTGAGTCCAAACTCTTTGCTCATACCAATGTACCAAGCTTGACACGCTCTGACCTCACTGCCCCTTTTCTTGCCCTTACCTTCTTTCCTCTGGTCCTTGTATCCCTTTCCATTCTGTCACAGCGACTTTTCCACAGACCCATAGAAGACCCATTGCTTCAGCCAAGCTAGATGATTTGCTTTCCCATGAGCAAGCCTCCTTGGTCCCATTGCCTAAGGGTAAACAGATGGTGTTACCATCTACCAGCTACCGCATTACCCTAATGGTGGCTAACCTTGGTCCTATGCATTTCTCCTTTTACTGTGTTCATTTTTCAGGGGTCCTTCAGCTCCCATAAATATGCAAATCACTTAACAATAATGGAGTCAGAATCCTAGAATAAATTCCTACTTCCTATCTGCTACTTGCATAGGGGATGTGTGTGAATTAAAGAGATAATGCTGTCTGCAAAGTGCTTTCATCTTTCCAGAATGAGCTACATTCCTTCAAAGCATTATTCAGATTTCATGTTGGCTCCCACATGTGCTTAGCATAGCAAGGAAGACCTAGCCTGCTGAAAGCACGGGCCTCAATGCTTTGCCGAGCCATGGTCCGAATTAAGATATTTATGTCATTGCAAATGCTCTTGTGTTTATTATTTGCTTTAGATTTAAGTTTTAAGTTTAATCGAAGGTTTTCTCTGCCATGCCGCTATCTTATGGCAGACACATTTGTCCCTTCAGGAGGTAGACTTTGAGGGTGCTAATGAGATCCCTATTTTATAGAGGCTATGATTAGATATGTCATCACTGTTTTCCAGTCTAGAAATACATTTTCTTTTGAATATAGAGAAGGTAAATCAGGAAACTTCAGTTCTCAGAGAGGAAGGGGTCGAGGGTGGGAAAGTTTAAGATATGATCAAGAGTCTGGGTTGCTTTGTTCATCAAATTCAAGAAAAACAGAAGTGAAATGAAAACTCTTCACAAATGGAAGCACAGTTAAAAGGAAATTTTGCTTCCCACACAAAAGCCCTGCTTCTCTGGCCACACAAAGCCTCGAGTTAAACCAAAGTGAGAAAGAGGAGGGGTTGTCACAATAGTAATAGGAATAGTATCCTTCAACCTGCAGTGCCGTCCAACCAATATGGGATTTTGGAAACCTTTTTGAAGCTCCTTTTTCCAACCCCCCTCCTATTTTTGAGAGTTTCTGGGGATATTTCACATACATTTGTGGACCCAGTTCTTATGGCTCCCATGTTTTGTTCTTTATTTCCCCTGTAGCCTACGTTGAGGCTACTAATGCCTCTCATCACTGGAGGTGCCTACACGTGTGAGCACAGGGCCACAGGTCACCACCACTGGTCACCACCACCACTGCTATGACTGTGGTCATAGAGATCTGTCCAGAAGCCTCAAACTGCTGAGGCTAACCTTGACCCTCCTAAGCTATACCAGGTGTTGCACTGAAGAGCTGGGAAGAATCTCTCTCCCTAGTGTAGGAATTACTCAATTACCTGGAGTACAAAATAGTGATGTTTTTATATCCCCAAATCAGAGAGGTGTTGTTGTTGTTTGTTTTTGAAAGTGGGCCTTCATTTCAATCTCCTCCAGAAGGTTCAGGATAGGCTCTGAAGCTCTACTACTATAGGCTCTACTATTCTACTAAAATGCCTATGTCTCTGTACTGAGCACTGGCTGAACTCTATGCCTTAATTCTCTCTTGCCTTAGGAGTATACTCTTCCCCAGGAGGCAACAAGGCTACTTTTGTAAACAGGCACATGATAGGCTGGTCCCACCAGACACACATCTTGGTATGTTAAGCCCAAGATGGGACTCTTTCTACATACAGAAAATAGCAACCTATGGATCTTTTAGTCCCAGACATAGTGTAGGTTAAAAACATCAAGTCCTAAGTTTTATTAGTTTTAATCAGAACTTGCTTGATTGACAGGAATGGGAACCCCCTCAAGCTCACAAACCAACTCTTAATACCACTGATGTAGGCACTGAGGACAACTTGAGCCCCTGGAAGTTGCACCTTGACAACCTCTGGGCCTAGAAACTATTCTCTCTGCCCATTACAGACTGTACGTTCTCCTTTCTGCTATTACAACATCTTCTCTCTCTTGGTCTCTCAACACCTTTTCTCTGTTTACACATGGACGGACCCAAATGGCCAGTGGCCCATATCAGTATGTTTTCCATAGATCCAGCTAAACACAGCTCCTATCAATTATAATTCTTACAGAAGAAATTATGATTTGGTACCTGCTAGCCATTGGAAGAGTTGGTTTTGGCTTGGATGTCTATTCTGCTTAAATTGGCAGTTCCTGAAGGTATGTCATGTATATAAACATTGCTTTTTCCTCTCCAAAGTGTATTTTGACAGTGGGGCCCTGGGTGAGACAGTTGCCCCCCAAATATGGTTCCTATGCTCTGGAAGGGCAGGGCTTATGCTACAAAGCTCTTCAAATCCCCTATGG
Source organism: Lontra canadensis (assembly GCF_010015895.1). Taxonomy (NCBI): domain Eukaryota; kingdom Metazoa; phylum Chordata; class Mammalia; order Carnivora; family Mustelidae; genus Lontra; species Lontra canadensis. The sequence goes on from NW_022631008.1 coordinate 6,237,384, forward strand.
AGTCTTGCTCAAAGCAGACACTCAATAAAAGATTGTAGGAAAGATGTTGAGTAAAAGAGTCCCTGTGGTCTTGGACCCCAGGAGCCAGGTGGAAATCAGCTGTGTTACAAATTAGGTTTTCTGTCCTATAGGATAATGGCAAACTGCTAAGCTAGAAACCTGAAAACCTTCTGGCTAAGGGTGTATCCCATGCCCGCCAATACTGGGTTAATAGATTTTCAGGAGAAATCTTCTAATCCTGCTGGATATAATTTCTTTCTCAAGAGAGCTTAGGCATTGGAGGATAAATAACACTGAGAAAGTTTGGGTTCCCTTCAACTGATGCTGTGACTCCACTGCCTTTTAAAAGCCACTATGATTAACAGCTCTGAAATGTTCTTAATGAGCATTTCAGTCTGGGTTTACATATCCTTGAAAGAGTTAAGATTTCACCCAGGAGGTTTCAAAACTGAATTAGCATGTGCACTTATTACTGTTGGACTGTGCAGCAGCAGACTTACTGCATTTTTAGCTGAGAGGCAAGTGGCTCTCAGGCTTAGGGCTCTGAGAGGTCTGAGCAGATCAGAGAGCATTAGGACAGCAGCTATGAGGACAGCATGTGAGCTCTGTCAGTCTAAATCAGGAGGTATAGCTTCATGCACCTCCACAAGTTTGCATCTGGGCATTGAGCATCTTACAGTGGGCTGATACAGAGGTGGAAGTAGTGGGCACTCAGGTAGGGGCATGTGATATGTGCCAGAAAAATTGCTTTTATCTCTTGATAGACATTTCTGCCATGCGGTTTCCAGGAAACATACCAATCCACTATTACAAGTTAGTTTTCTTGGGGTGCATGGGTGGCTCAGTCATTTAGTATCTGCCTTAGGCTCAGGTCATGATCCCAGGGTCCTGGGATCAAGCCCTGCATCGGGCTCCCTGCTCAATGGGAAGCCTGCTTCTCCCTCTCCAACTCCCCCCTGCTTGTGTTCCCTCTCTCGCTGTGTCTCTCTCTGTCAAATAAATAAACAAAAATCTTTAAGAGTTAGTTTTCTTGATGTCAGTGTTCATTTAAAAAAAACCTGGTCCTTGGACAGTGGTATATGACTAATTTACTTTACACTACACAGTATTTGCCATGTGTCAGATACTGTTCTAAATGCTTTAGAAATACTGACCATTTTATCCTTGTAGCTAACCCATGAGGTCATATGGTAATGCTTATTTTATAGACAAAGACACCAAGGCTCTAAATGGTTACGTAACATTCTCCAGGTTAGACAGCCATTTAGTGATGGAGCTGGGATTTGAACCCAGGAAGCCTTGTTCCAGTGTCTATGCCCTTAAACCCTGTGCTATGCATAGTGATTCACACTGTATTACTAATATCTTAATCAGGCTAAATCTGTCATCTAACTTTTCGGTGTCTGCCAGAATACAAAGGAGTGAGTGGGTTGGTGGAAAGCATGAAAGCAGTGGGTCTTGAGTAGGGGATAAGTAAGGATGGGAGAGGAGGGAGAGTGATATAGAAAGTTATGGAAGAGTTGTTCAGGGAGGGGAATCGAGGAATGTTATAGACAAGATTTATTCAACTTACACTTCTGCTATGGGCAAGCTCCTTGACCTTGAACATTTTCACAACAAAGTTAGATATATATGATGCCAAGAGAACCCTCTCAAAAGGAGTGTTAGATGCCACCTCAGTCCAGTGTTCTCTCCACTGGACTATAGTGCTTGTATAACATGGTGCATTTGAGATACAAACTTAGGGTAGTAGTCCCCTGGTGCCTGTGCTTGTCTGCTTTGCCTTTCCTTCATTCAGTTGGTGGCATCCATTGCCTTGGAGAAGAGTTAATACAGAAAAAAAGAGAGGGAAAGAGAGAAAATGCATTTAAGTTCCAGGAGTCAAGGCATTTTAAAACAACTTTATTGACATAAAATAAATTACACATATTTAAGGTGCACAAAATTATGAGTTTTGACCTGTGTATACACCCATGAAACCATCATTAAAATCAAGATAGCAAACCTGTTCATCACCCCAAAGTGCTTTGTGCCTTTCCTCCTCCCCCCCGCCCGCCTTGTTTTCCTAGACAACTCTTGATCTCCTTTGTGTATAGATTAGCTTGCAGGTTTTTGAGAATGTTATATAAATAGAACTGTACAGTTTTTACTCCCTTTGTCTGGCTTCTTTCTCTCAGAATAATCATTTTAAGATTCATATAAGTTATTGTATCAATAGTTCATTCCTTTTTATTGCTGAGTAATATTTCATTGTATGACTTGCAGCATGTTTGTCCATTCACCTGTTGATGAACATTTGGGTTATTTCCAGGTTTGGGCTATTATATGTAAAGCTGTCATGAACATTTGTGTATAAGTCTTTGTATGGACACATGTTTCCTTCCCTATTGGCTAAATACCTAGGAGTGGAATTATTCAGTCATGCAGTAGGTACTTATAAGCAACTCCTAAACTGATTTCCAAAGAATTTGCACCATTTTACATTCCCTCATGAGTGTCTAAGGGTTGTATTTCTTCTACATACTTGCTAACACATGGCATGGTCAGTCTTTTAAACTGCGGGCATTAAAATAAATATAAGTGGTATCCAGTTATGGTTTTAATTTGCATTTTCCTAATGATTAATGGTGAGCCTCCTTTCTTGTATTTACTTGCCATCTGTGTATCTTTTATGGTCAAGTGTCTGTTCAAATCTTTGGCCCATTAAAAAAAAATAAGTGTTTAAATTGAGTATTGAGAATTCTTTAAATGTTCTGGATACAATTCCTTTATCATCTTTGGGATTAACAAATATTTTCTTCTCATTTGTGGCTTTTAATTATTTTAGAAGTGTCTCCGAAGAACAGAGGTTCTTCATTCTAATGGAATGCTATATGTCAATCATTTCTTTTTGTGGGTGGTGCTTTTAGTATTATGTTTAAGAAGTCTTTGCCAACCCAAAGTTACAAAGCTTTTCTTCCATGTTTTCTTCCAGAAGTTTAATAATTGTAAACTTTGCTTTTAAGTCTATGATCCATTTTGAATCAATTTTTTAAATGTAGCTTAAGGTATAGATTGAAGTTCTTTCATATGCTGTGGATATCCAGTTGTTTCATTACCATTTGTGGAAAATACTATCCTTCTCCACTGAATTGTCTTTTTCAAAAATTACTTGTCCTTGTGTGGTAAACCTATTTGTTGCGCTGTTCTCTTCGTCTATCTTTGACCAATACCACCATACGTTGATTTGTGTCTTAAAATCAGGTTCTGTAAGCCCTCCAACTTCATTCTTCTTTTTTAGGTGTTTTTGTTTGTTTGCATTGATTTTTGTCATTCAGAATCAGCTTGTCAATTTCTACAAAAAGTCTACGGATTTTTGTTTGGGATTACATTGAATCTATAGATTGATTTAAGAAAAGTGGACATTTAAGCAATATGGATCTCTCACTCATGAACAAGGTAAACTTCCTCTTTTTTAGTTTTTATTTCTAATATCACAAACAACGTTTTATTGTATTTGTACACAGACCTTCACTACATGTTCTGTTAGATTTATGACAAAGTATTTCACGTTTATAATGCTTTAATTAAGGTATTGATTTTTAAAGCTTTGGTTTCTGATGTTCACTGTTGCTGTATAGAAATACAATTAATTTTTGTAGACTTATCTTGTATCTGAAATCTTGTAAGCTCAATTGATAGATTTTACATAGCCAATTGTGTCATTTGTGAATAGACAGTATTATTTTTACTTTCAAATTTGAATGTCGTTTCTTTCTTTTTCTTTTTGCCTTATTACACTATCTAGAACGTCTAATACAGTGTTGAGTAGAAGAGGTGAGGTCAGACATTCTTGTCTAGATTCTGATCTTAGGGGAAAGAATTCAGTCCATTATCATTAGGTATGATGATTATTAGGTGTATAGGTTTCTCATAGCCAGGCTGAGGTTTTATCAGGCTGAGGAAATTGTCTTCTATTCATAGTTTGCAGAGATTTTTTTTCAAGAATAAGTGTTGGATGTCTTTCTTGGACTTGGGATTTGTTGAGCCCCTGGGATCTGTGAGTGTATAGTTTTCATCCAATTTGGATCATTATCACCAGTTATTTGATTAGCTTTTTCCATCCTCCCAATCTCTCCTCTCTTTTGTGGACTCCAATTCCAAGCATACAGGGATGGTTTAATTAAGTGCCCTTAAGTCCCTGATGCTTCCTTTATTTCCTTCAGTCTTTTTTCTCTCTTTTTCATATTTGGACAGGGTCTATTACTATATCTTCATGTTCATAAGTCTTTTTGTTAATATGAGCTAATCTGCCATTAATCTCATCCAGGGCATGTTTCATTTCTGACATTATTATTTTCATATCTAGAAGTTTTTTGTCTTTTTAATATCTTCCATGTCTCTACCTAACATTTTTCTTCTAGTTTCTTGAACATATGGAAATTTGTCATAATAATGTTAAAGATATTTACATAATAATATTTAAAGATATTAACTCTATCACCTGTTTTATTACTGAGTCAGTTCAAATTACTTTTTAAAATCTCTTGTGATGAGTTGTATTTTCCTGTTTGTTTGCATGTCTGGTAATTTTTTATTGGATGCCAGATATTGTTAATTTTACCTTGTTAGATGGTAAATATGTTTTCATGTCTATAAATATTATTGAAGTTTATTCTGGGATGTGGCTGAATTACCTGGAAACAGTTTGATGTTTTCAAGTCTTGTTTTTAAGCTTTTTAAGGTAGGACTAGAGCTGCCTAACTACTGTGGCTAAGTTTTCTCCACCCCTGAGGTAAAACATTTCTGAGTACTCTATCCATGTTCCATAGATCATAAGGTTTTCCCCTGTTGCTGGTGGGAACAGGAGCTATTCTCAATTCTATGTGAGATGTCAGATTTTTTTCCTTTGCTTCTTTAAGGTGGTTCTTTCCGTGGTCTCAAGTAGTTTCCTCATACCTATACTCATCAGTACTCAGCTGAAGTCTTACTGGGGACTTCTTCATATTTCCTGAATTCTTCCTCTGTATAACACTCTCCTCTGTAGTATGTTGCCCTATGAATTGTAACATTTTGCCTTCCTAAACTCCCAGCTCCATCTCCTCAAGTCACTGAAACTGCTGGGCTCTACTTGGATCCTCATGCACCCATGTACTGCAGCATTGAAACTCTCTAGGCAGTGAACTAATGCAATTGTAAGGGTCATCTCATTTGTTTCCCTATCTCAGGAATTACTTCCCTCCCCCGCCCCCCAATGTCTAATGTCTTGGAAACCACCGTTTCATAAATTTATTTATTTATTTATTTCATAAATTTATTTCATAAATAGTTTTTTAGTTGTTTCAGGAAGGAAGATAAATGTGTTTCTGTTATTCCATCTTGGTCAGAAATGAAAGTTTAAGAGCCAAGGCTTTTGAATTAAAAGAGCCTGAGTGTTTGACTTTCAACTGCTAAGTCCTGAAAGACTCAGGGAATAAAGTCTGAAGTGTGGATTTGGGAGTGTGCTTAATTGTGTAAGTCATATTTCCTTTCTCATAAGTTAAGAATACCTGTTTGCAGAGAGGATGATAATTAGAGGGGAGGAAGAGCATTATATGCTGGTAAATGTCTCTAAGAGAGGCCTTGCTCCTTGTCCCCTTCCCTCAAAACTGAGTCTTCGGTGGTGCAGTGGAAGAGTATACATGATAGAAACGTCAGGTTTGTAAGGATTCAAGAACAAAATGAGTTTGTGTTTCCACCCCAGCCCCTCAATGACAGGAACTAGAGGAGGTATAAGCCTCATGAATTGCTATCCAGACCAGAAGGAGAGTAGAGATTACTATTTGGAACATGTAGACAGACCAATCTGAGACCACCTTGCAGAATTTTCCCATACCTAGAGTGATACATGTGGAAAATATTTAGGTGTCTAAGATAGGTGTTGGTATAGATTAGAAAAATTCGGACCTGGGGAGAGGAGATCTCGTGTCTGGGCCAGGACAGCAATAATTGTGTAGACCATAACTGTGTAGAGAGGTCTGATGGGATATGTCTCCATGGAATCTAGTGGTGGTAAGCGACAACAATTAAGGACCAATTGTCTGTTCCCCACATCTTGACCCTACAATGTCCACTGAAACATAAACAACACACTAGAGGTAGAGCAGAAGCTGAGGATGGAGGGGCCATGAGGGAGAGACTCTGAACTGACTGGGATTTGAGTTTGAAATAGAAATTGAGTTTTAGGAAAATAGAGTGGTTTTTTGTTGTTGTTGTTTTTTGTTTTTTGTTTTGTACTTGAGTTTGTGGCCTAAAATTTTATTGATTACTCATTTGCTCTCTAGTGAGTCTCATAGTAGGAAAATTATGGGGCTTGTTTGGACTTGATTGCAGAGTGATTGACTAAGTTTTAAATGAGTATACCAAAATTTAGAGACAATTGTTTAGGTGTATGGCAAAAGAACTTTAAAGCATGTCTTTTTCGTACCAAATTGATTAAGTTATACCTGAGAAATACAAGTGACTCCTTTATGAATAAACATATGTGAGCCCTTCAAGAAAGTTAACTTTCTATAGGGTGACAAAGTGGAATCAAGATGGTTCACTTCCCATTTGCCATTGTCACAGAGATTTAAATTCAAATATAGGCCTTATGTTACAGACTTTTGGAATGTTTTCCAAATAAAAAAAAATATGATTGTGGATTCTGTGAATAATTAAGTTCTTCTCTGTTTATCATTGAGTACTATATCTTTCAAAGTACTCATCTTGAGGAGTTGTGCTCATATTTCAAAAATGATACCTCTATTCAAAATTCTTGCAGAATTTGTCTTCTGGAATTTTCTTCAGAAGCTACAGCCTTTTCTATTGAATTTTCACATTAAAGACTGATCTTTATTCTTTGAGCAAAGATTTGATTTCTTTGGTAGAATCCAAAATTATTTACAATTATGTCTAAGGAATAAATAAAGCAGTCAAACTTAGTAAAGGTATTTGTGGTCAAAAATAAAATATGACTAAAAATAAATTAGACTGATTTGGGGGGGGTGGGTAAAGTGGAGGAAACTAATAGATACTTTCAAAAATCTTTTTTTTCCTTTTTTTTTTTTTTTTTTGTAAACCAAGAAAGCGCTTCTTGAAATTAACTTTGTATGGAATTTTAAACAAAGGAAACCCAAAAAAGGGAATGATGCTCTGGTGAACATGCAGTGTGGGGCATGTGCTCCTCTCAAGCCTTCCCAAATTACTCAGATGCCCCTGATGCTCCACACAAGAGTATATAGTTAGCTAGCACATTGTTGTAAGTGAGTGAGTTAGAGATATGATTTAAAAAACAGATTCAGGCAGGCTACCCATAGTCAGGGCAAATAGTGATTAGCTATTATCAGACATTTCTGAATCAGAAGTAGGAAATACAACTTGTATTTCAAAGTAATAAGTGAGTTATTCGCTATAACTATAATAGAAGGAAGGCTTTCAAGATAATCATTCAGGCAGCTAAACTTACCACACTTTACTTGTTGTCCTGTCATTGTAGTCTCCTAATCTTCACAGGTGATGTCCCTTAACTCTTTCCCACTCCTCCCTTCTTTCCCTTAACATTAGGCCTTCAGGCTCTCTGCCCCAAGCACTTAGATGAAGGGCTTAGCATTGATTCATTTCTGTCCCTGGCCCCACTAACTTTGGGCAGCCCATTTCCCCCATGACCAAGTCTAGGCCAGGATTAGATGAAGGTAGATTTCCTGCTCTCCAGCCACAGTCTTCTTGTGATTATTGTCACTATGTGGACCTCTCATTCCATCTGCTTGGCCCCAACTTTTGTAGATTTTGAATTTAGTTTTGAACCTTAGCCCTGGCATTGAATTGATCATCCTCAAAGCCCCTATTCGATCCCAACCAATGGTCTCATATTTGGTTTTCAGCCATAAAACCCTCTATAAAATAAAAATCCTAAATAAAAGTATAATATGTAAAACAGATTTTAAAAATGGAGCTTTCCTGGTTGGACAAAAGGTGAGAACTCCCATTTGCACAGCATCTTGCCTGGCATAGAGTTACACTCAGTAAATGCTAAGTCTTAAATAATAAAAGTAGCAATAACAATAATAACCATTAAAAGTTGTTCAAAAGCTACTCAAATGCTGCCTCCTTCAAGAAGACTTCTCAGATTCCCTCTTCCTTTTCTAAATGCTCACAATATTTTACTTTATACTACTATGGTAGAATTTTCCACATTATGTCCTACATTGAAGTTATTTTTATTTTCCCTACTGTAGTTTAAGTGCTTGAGGCAATACTCTCTAAAAATTTCATCTCTCTACTTTTCATAGAACTTCATATTACACCTGGGGCAGACAGATCCTAAGGTGACCCCAGTGATCTCTGCCTTCTGGTACTTATGCCCTTGTATCAGCCCTTCCCCTTGGATACTGGGAAGACTTGTGGCATGTTTCTAAATAATAGAATATGGCAACGGAGATGAGATGTCATTCCCATGGTTATATCACATTATAAAAGACTCCATTTGCTGGAATTCTTTTCATTGTTGGCCTTGAAGAAAGTAATGGTTATAAACCCTGCAGCCTCAAGGAGATAGCATTTCCCAAAACTCAAGTGAGGTGAGAGGCACTTTTGTTAAAGGCAGAAATTTAGAAGAAACTTCCTCAGTTGGGCCTCCAGATGAGACCTCAGCCCTGGTCAACATTGTAATTGCAGTCTAGTGAGACCCTGTGCAGAGGGCTCAGCTAAGCCATCTACAGACTCCTGACCTAGAGAAAATTTGAGGTAAGAAGGAATTACTGTTTAAAGTTGCTAAGTTTGGGGGCTCCTGGGTGGCTCAGTGGGTTAAAGCCTCTGCCTTTGGCTCAGGTCATGATCCCAGGGTCCTGAGATTGAGCCCCACATTGGGCTCTTGGCTCAGCAGGGACCCTGCTTTCTTCTCTCTCTCTGCCTGCCTCTCTGCCTACTTGTGATCTCTGTCTGTCAAATAAATAAATAAAAATCTTTAAAAACATAAAATAAAGTTGCTAAGTTTGTGGTAATTTGCTATGTAGCAAGGAAAACTAGTACAGGTCTGATGTAAAATTTTAAAGTCTCCTTGGTCGAAAAGGACAGGTACCAGTTCTGTGATATTTAAAAATTATTTGGTGAGTAATTTTCAAAGCATTTAAGATACTTCTAAAATCCTATTTAAAAATCAAACATTTGTATATGGCAAAAACTAATAGAAGTTGGGTTACAGAAGTAAAAAAGCAGATAAAAACCTGGGAAAACATTTTAAAAGCCTTTCTCAGCAAAAGCTTGATTTCCCTGATACGTAAAAAGCTAATTAATCAGTAAGAGAAAAACCCTAAACCCATTAAGAAACTAGCAGAGATATAGACAGCTGACAGAAACGTAAATACAAATAGATCTACAACATATGAAAAGGAACTCAACTTCATTTATGATAAGAACAAAATCAAGATAAAATTACAATGGGATATCATTTTCCACTTACCACATTGGCAAACATTTTTAAAAATTGATAATACACTCTGTGGTCAAGGGGTAGATAATAGGTACTGTCATGTGTTGCTTGTGTTGTTACAACTTCTGTGGAAGGCAATTTGCAATATTTATTAGAATTAAAAACCAAACATACTCTTTGACCTAGCAATTATACTTCTAAATATTTATTCTACAGTTGTACTCAGCTTCTGTGAAAGGACTTGTGATTTCAGTATTATTTGTATTAGTGCAAGATTAGAAGCAAGCTAAATTTTTTAGGTTATTTTTATCAACACAGGACTAATTAAGTGAATTTTGGTATTGCCATACAATGGCATATTTTATAGTAGTTAAAAAGAACATACTGATATGGAATGCTCTCCAAGGTATATCAAATGAAAAAAGCAGGATATACAACACTTCACATAATAGTCTACCATTTGTGTTAAAAAGAGACACCTGCTTTACAAATCTGCCTGGAATATATCTAGAAGAAGACTAAACCATAATAGCAGTGGTTGCCTCTGAGACTGGGTGATTGGGAGACAAAGATGTAAAGAGATTTCTGCATGTACATCATTTTATACTTTTTAAATTTTGTACTCTGGACATGTGTTGCCTTTCTTAGATCAAACTAAAAATGTTTATGAACACATATTTGAAACACATAACTTTTAAAAAATGGATAGAGCATTTAATAAAACGTATTATTCCCAAATAATAAATAACAAATAAGGTACCCCAAATCTGAGGCTTCTGAGTAGCCTCTATGGGTTTAGGGGTGAAAGAGATGAATTTTACAAGCCTATGATATTTCACAGTAGTACATTTCTTACCAACCAAAAACCCCTAGGGAAATCAGCTGAATACCTTATACTGTAATTTTAGTTTTTCATTTCCTTGTGTAAAAACACCCTGGGAGCTTTGCCACAAAAAGGAATTCCCTGGGATTTTGAGCCAGCATGGTTTAGAGAAGTCCTAACTTCAAAGTTAGGTTCCCTACATGCCGACCCATGGGTGGCATCTTTCAAAATGAAATAATTGGAATTCAGTGGAAGTAGTGGCAGCCATACCTGGGGTTTGGTGTTGGAATAGCAGGAAATGCAGTCTGACACCTGGCAACACAGAGCTGTTACAGAGAGCATTGTCAATTGAGTGTGTCCTTGATCAGTCTGAAATGATTTTAACATTGACTCTAATCTGTATATGCCTTGAGACCAAGTGTTAGGAATGACCTTACAAAGAGACCAGGGTATAGGGAAGGCACCCTTCCCATAGTGCTGAGATGAAGAAGGCCTGTTTACTGCCATTAACTCCCTCCATCCCCCTGGCCCCCCAAAAACCCCCAACATGCCTGTTTCTGTAGAGTTCTATCCCTTCATGTCTAGCTGTCAAGACCATGTCAACCTCACCTACATGGTGGAATCGAAGGCCTTTACTCCAAAATATCACTCCACAATATTAACTTCATTACTCATTGGTCCACAGTTCTAGCCCATTTGGGACCAGATAGCTTTTCTGATCTCACACTTTCCCCTTCCCCACAGAGCTCACACCTTGAATTCTAATCACCTTAGTTAAGAAGAAACCTTGGTGAGACTTGACATCTTGCTGAGGGCAAGAATGTAGGAGAAGTTGGGGAGGGGCCAAAGACTCACTTTACTGTCTCTACCCTTCCCAGAGATGGGCCCTGGCTGAATATCAGAAAATTATCTTCTATACAAGTCAGCTTGGTTCAGGCACCAGAGAAGACCCTGATGCGACAGCTAGCCTATTTCTGAAGTAACTGGCACCCTCTGGGGCTCAGTACATTCTTATTGATTAACTCTGTTCTGAACTAATTGACCCTCCTTAAAAAAAACGGCCATAATTAGTTTTCAAGTTCTTAAGGAAAGTTGCTATAAAGAATTCTATTTTCAGTGAGAGCCAGCACTTGAATTTTCAGAGGTTCACTTCATTTTCTACCCTTTACTAAGTTTTTGTCCAGTTCATTAGTTACATTTACAGGAAATGAAATAAGGGGGGAACAGAGGAAACTCGCCTTTGTCAAAAACAGTTCTGGTAAAGGATTTTGTTGGCAAGTATTTATAACCGCTGGCTTATAAAAGGCTCGAGATTAACTCTGGATTTAATTTATCTGAGCTATATATTTCCCAGTCCTCAGTAAATGACCAAGAATTGATTCTGGGTGGTGACAAATCTGATCACCATCACATTTGAGTGCCCCTGGGGGATTAGGCGAGGCATTTTAGTACCAAAGTACAAATAGGTTCCTGCCCTGCTATAGACACACACTGGAACAGGAAGGAGATTACAGAGTGGGCCAGCTGGCGGACACAGTCCATGTTCCCCTCCTCTGAGGTTTCTGAGCCCCACGTGCCACTTGATGGGCAGTCACTAGTTTGACTGGAATCCACCCCGTCAAATTCAAGTGTAGATATACCTCTAGTATTCCCACCAGTGTTTGTGAAGAGTTTACGATGATGCCTGACTTCTCAGTGGTGGCCAGCGCCTCTCAGGACAGCAGTGGAGACACTGACTGATTTGGAGGTGAAGATAGTGGGCTGCTGATCAAGGGCCCTTTTGCAAGATGGTTGGGTCCTTTGAGGACACTCGATCATAAACAAAGTATGATTATGATTTTAACTAACTGTAAACTACTGTGGATTCTTCATATTGGGACGCACTGACATCCTCATCTCTAAATTATGTTTAATGATACTCAAATGAACATTCGGCAGCATCGGTGTGGATGAGCCTAGAAAAGTTGACCCTGCTTTCAAAGGTTCCTAAAGTGTGCTTTCCTTCTGATGCTCTCCCGTTTCCTGTATCCTTTGTTGCAGCCGCCTTTCTATATCCTGACTTCTCTTTCTTCTTTCTTGTCTATTCTAGAGAGACAACTTTCATTTTCTTAAAATATTTAGGCAGTGAATACTTTTTCTTTAGGAAATCTCAGGCTGGTCCCATGGTCCTTAATGGAGTATAGCCACTCTTCATCTTCAAAGTTTGGCATGGTCTTGCCCTCCTTTTATCTGTACCCAAGGCACTTTCCTATTCCCTAGACTATTTGTCATCTCTAAATCTAGATGGTATAATTTTCCTCATCTCACTTCTTGCAAACTGGGATAGCTTTCCAGTTAGCAGCTTGAGCTCTCTTTAGAACCCCACTTCCAGATCCCCTTTGTAAAGGTCCTAAAAACACACCCAACATCAAAAATTGGACAGTTCTGTGAGTGTCCTTGCTCCGGAAAATAGCATTCAGGGGCAAGGAGCTGCACCTTCAGTGTGTGTTAGCTCTTCAAAGATGGCCCATTTCTTAAGCTCACTTTGACGTGCATAACAGGCCTGGAATGGAAGGCAGTGAGCTTTGCTGAGCTTGTGGAGCTCTCAAGGAGAGAGGGCTGCTGGCTTTTGGTACATCCAGATGGAACAGGACGAGGCAGAAATGCTGAATGGGCATATTTAGCAACACTGGGAGCCTTGCCCCATTAGTCAACAACTTTAAGCCGAAAACATTTCAAGTTTGGGAAAGAGGCATGAATTTTGTCATGTGAGGCACATGTCCATTTTCTGTAGGAGGTGTGTTTCAATTAATTTATTACATATTCTTTCCCTCGGAAAGTTATGCAGATAAACACATAGAGACTTAGAGCTTTTTCAAAGCTTTTCCAAAAATTGGGGCACAAGGAAGAAAGATAAGGTTTACCTATTTACCCTAGATGTCCACACCACCAAATAGAGCCATAGATGTGAATTGTATAGCATTCTCTGTGTGTGCGTGTGTGTGTGTGCATGTGCACACCCACAATGTGACTTGTGACTCCAAAGTAATAGCAGATTGCCATACATGGTTTTTGGAATCTTTCTTATTATGTTACTGTCTCAGCCTGTACGTATGTGAATCCTGTGTGTGTAAGTATACATGTGTATGTACACACAAGCTCACTGAGTATAACCCAAAGTGCCAGCATTAGGGAGGCTGCAGTGGGATGATGAAATGTTAGCTTTGCGGTCTGTGTTGTATATGTTTACGTCAAGATTTGGAATCCAGGGACCTGCTATTTTCATAGTGACTTCGTTCTCAGCACAGCCTGTTTGGAAATGCTCCGGTCCCAGAGAGCCAGGCTCCTTCGTGAATGGGAAATGAAATGCCTCCTCCTTTCAGGCTGCCAGAGATGCTGCTCCCCTCCCGCAATCTTCTCTACTTTGAGAAAACGTGTGCTGAACTTGTAAATGGGGTTTCCCGTGCTGGTAAGAGTATTTTTGTTTTGAATGAACAATCACTTTCTTTCCTAGCACAAGGTCCTGGGGTGCGTACCAAGGATCCTTTCCTGCCAGGATTCTTGCAGCGTTAGGCGGCCCTGTCCAAGAATCCTTCGTGAACACCGAGCCGTACCACCAGCTCCCCAATATGTAGTAAACAATTCCCTCACATTGCAAAGAAGAGGAAAACAACCAGAAGTACCGATATGTGCAGCAGTTTCTGCGCCACCGTGGGGAAGCTGTGTCTTGCTGGGGTTGGAAGGCTTCCCTGGGGCCTCCGGCCAGCCGTCTCACCAGCTGGGGCACCTTGGATGGGCCGCTTACCCCTTCTGTGCCTCAGTTTCTCCCTCTGTACTCTGAACCTCATGTGGTTGTTGGGCAGATTCAGTGAGATAACACATAAATAATGCTTAGCCCACTACTTGCGTTTATGAGCTCTCAGTACTGCTGCTGCTGTTCCAAAGGGCAGCTTTTAATGGGAAATGAGCCCTCTACGTACAGGTTCCAGTGTAAATTTAAGCATAAACACTCCCCCCAAAATGCAGTGCTTTTTCTCCAAATCTTAGCCTGACCTCTTTTTCCTAGCCAGCATTTAGTTTTGTTGTTGTTGTTGTTGTTTTTAATCAGAATTGAACTTATTCTAAGAAAACCAACCTGAGAAATTCAGGCCCTTTGCCTTGCTTAAAACCCTTTGTCAACTCCATATCATCTATGGGGAAAAAATGCAAATTCCTTGGCAGGCGATCAAAGGTTCTTCACAGTATGGCTACTGTCCATACTTCTTTGTCATCATTCCACTGGACACCTTTCCGTCAGTACTCTATGCTGCAGCGGTGCGGAATCAGCCCTGGTTCTGCTACACCACACGTATAGGGCCTCTGTGAAAGCTGCTCTCTTCACATGGACAGCTGTTGTCCCCTCTTGGCTTTCTGGGAGTGCTCTGTCTGGCTTAACCTTTAGTGAGTCTTCCTACATGTTTCCTCAGATCAGCTTACTGTCTCCACATCTGTGTCTTGGTCATATTTTCAGTTTTGTACTCATCACCTGGTGTTGCAGTGCATTTATGTATCAGTTTGTCTCTCTGACTTGACTGAGATTCTTGTGAGCAAGGACAAGGTCTTGTTTGCTTCTGTATTTCAGTGCTGAACAAACAGCACAGACTTGGTGATTCAAGAAATGTTCGTTTCACTGTTAAATTGAAACAGGGAGGAAATATTTACATGATTAAAGCAGACACTGCAGTTTTTTGTTTTAATCTTTGGGTTTTTTTTTTTTCTTCACAAGAATGAAGCCAGCTATTATATTTAAAATATCTTGTAGAACAAGGCACATTTATATAAATGAAGAGTAGTTGAAGCAACAGCACAGTTGAGGTTTCTAGGATTAAACTTGTTTGCTTCAATCACTACTGCTGTAAGGGCTATGGGAAAGAAGAAATGGAATAAGATATATTCTGTTTCCTTAAGAAAATTCTCTTTCTGGAAGGGACTAAGACAAAGAGAGTAGAAGTAGAGCAAAATTTGCACCATTAGAGGTGAACCAAAAAGAGTTCTGGAAGTTTGAAGAAAGACTCAGCCTAATGCAATTGGGGATCAGGAAGAGGTGTCATGAAGAAGTGTTCATCATCATTAGCCATCAGGGAAATTCAAATCAAAGCCACATTGAGATACCACCTTACACCAGTTAGAATGGCCAAAATTGACAAGGCAAGAAATAATAAACATTGGAGAGGTTGTGGAGAAAGGGGAACCCTCTTACACTGTTGGTGGGAATGCAAGATGGTACGGCCACTTTGGAAAACAGTATGGAGTTTCTTCAAAAGTTAAAAATAGAGCTACCCTGTGACTCAGCAATTGCACTACTGGGTATTTACCCCAAAGATACAGATGTAGTATAAAGAAGGGGCACATGTACCCCAATGTTCATAGCAGCAATGTCCATAATAGCCAAACTGTGGAAAGAGCTGAGATACCCTTCAACAGACAAATGGATAAAGAAGATATGGTCCATATATACAATGGAATATTACTCAACCATCAGAAAGGATGAATACCCAACTTTTGCATCAAATTGGATAAAACTGGAGGAGATTATGCTGGGTGAAAAAAGTCAAGCCGTGAAAGTCAGTTATCATATAGTTTCATTTCTTTGTGAAATATAAGGAATAGCATGGAGGACATTAAGAGAAGGAAGAAAGAAAAGGAAGGGGAGGAAATCAGAGAGTGAAATGAACCATGACAGACTCTGGACTTGGGGAAGCAAATTGAGGGTTTTGAGGGGGGGGGAGTGGGGGGATGGGTTAGCCTGGTGATGGGTATTAAGTAGTCACATATTGCATGGAGCACTGGGTGTTATATGCAAACAATGAATCATGGAACACTACATCAAAAACTAAAGAAGTACTATATGGTGACTAACACAATGTAATTAAAAAAAAGGAAGAGGTGTTGTGTGGAGGTCACAGTGTTAGGGATTGACTCTGCTGTGTAGATGGGCTGTACTAGGCAGAGATGGGTAGGAAGAACATTCCAAGCAGGAGGGACAGTGAGCCTAAAGACCTAGAGGGGCCTAGCAGGATATATACTTAACGACCACCAACCACCCACCTGGCTCCAGGTTATGTTCAGTATGGGAGTATGGTGGGAGAAAAGGCTAATTTTCAAAGGATCCAAAGTCCCTGAATGAGGAAATTGAACTTGACATAGTAGGCATTGAGGAGCAATCAATATTTTTGAGCAGGAGAGTGATGTATATAGAATGCTTCAGAAAATTCTGCTTGTCAGTATATATAGATTGTGCTGGAGAAGAGAACCTAACCATGGGGATAGGTGATAAGAGATTATTGCATGTGTGTAAATGGGAGGTGCTAGCAGTGGAATGTAGTAGCTGACAGGTCTTGCAGAATCAAAACAAAGAGAACATGGCAGTCATTTTGGTGTGAGATGAGTGAAAAGAGTCTCATGTGATGCTTGGGTTTAAAGCCTGTGTTTAAAAGGAAATGGTGGTATTATTAGAGAAATTTGATAACTCCTGGGGAGGAAGTTATATTGTTAGCAAACTGGTGAATTTGGAGGGGGCTATGTCAAGTTGAAGGGCCTCTAGCTAGGTCTGAAGCTGAGGAGAAAGTTCAGGGTTAGAGCTGTGCATTTCTAACAGTCACTGATGTCAGGGGGTGGATTTTGTACCTAGGAAGAGAAGGTAAAGAGAGAAGAAAACCAAGTACAGAGCCTTAGAGAATTACCTACATTTAAGGAACTGAGAGAAAAGAAGGGCTGATGAAGGAGAACAGCGATAGGAGTAGAACCAGGGTAGAAAATGGAGTATTGTGGAATTCAAGGAAGAGCTTTCAACGAAGGGAGAATGCTTCAAGGGAGCTCAGGTTAATTCACTTTCTGACACATAGTTTAGAGATTGATTGATTTGGGTTTCCATAGCTCTTTGAAGTGTCCTTTGTAATTATCGGTGTATGTATCTGCCTCCCCTTCCAGACTGGGAGCTCCTTTAAGGTAGAAACTGGTCTTACTTGTGTTTTTGTCTCTAACACTAACAGTACCTGGAATATAGCTAGGGCTCAATGAATCTTTGTTGAATGGCTGAGTAAACAAACAAAGCAACAGAGAAGATGAAGACAAGGTAAAACCCATTGTGCTTGAATAAGTATGTCTCTTGAAAGGAAAGAGCGAGCATCTGAATAAATTTCTGCTCTTGAGAAAGGAAGAAACTGTCTGTGCATGAGTGGTTCAAATGTGAACACTTAAAAAACTCTGAGTCCTCCACTATGACATGAAATTCATCATCCAAAGTCACAGATTTAAGCTTCATGATTTGTGAGGTATTGCAGTGAAATTATCTAGGAAGTAAAGAGTTCTCTAACATTCCAGCTGCCTGAAATCAACTGGCCACATGATTAATGACATTGTGAGACACATCCAGGGCCTTTCATTTCCCAAGCACTTTATAAACATTGAGTAATCTCACAATGCCCTTGTGAGATATTATCATGTTCATTTTCCATATGGTTAACTGAACCAAGGAGGTTAAATGACTTGCTCAAAGGCCACAATGGAAGTCAACGACATCAACCGCTCAGAACGATGGAGCTCCCAGTTCCCACACCTCACAGTAGATTGCTGAAACGAATCCCACTCCTAACCATTAGGAAGCCTGACTGACAAGCCAGTGCTGTAATAGATCATACTTAACAGCTGAGATAAGTGAAGATTAGCATGCTGTCTCATGCAGGTCAGGTTAGGCCCTTGGAAAGAGAGAAAACTATGCTTTCCAAGACCATGTGAAGTGATGTAAGATGTGTCTGGAAAAGAAAGAGCAGAACCAGACATGGGTGAAATTTCTTCTATGGATTTCTGAAAACCTTTGCCAAGATGGGAGTTGGAGTGTAGGTGGAGAAAGGCTGGCTTTAGGGAATATTGATGAGCATCTTAAATCTGAACCATCATGTCCTCTTACCTTTCCTACAAATATTTGCATTCTTCTTTATCATTCAGTTTTGATATTGTCTTTTTTACACTACTTATAGCTTCATATTTCTTAGTTGAATTCTCCTTTGTTCTAAGAAATGGCAAAATATCACACTGTCAGCCCCTATGCACATGGCCTTTAGGAAAACCACAATCTTCTGAAGAATTGGTACAGGAAAAGGTGAAATTTGACAGTCATTATAACTGGGTAATTTGCTAGGTTGGGATACATATCTTTGATTTGCAATATATTTGTAGCCAAGTCTTAAAACTTCTTCGTACTTTAGTTTTCTCCAAATGAAATAAGAGCATGGAGAGGAAGCTGTTGGTAACTTGTTCCTATTTCCCTGGCCTTTCCCCAATGGTACCATACTGACCCAGTGACTTGTTATTGCAAGTGCCTGACTGCCTGAGAGCGTTCTCCCACTGCTGGCGCGTGCTCAGCCTGGGCTGGGGCAGGTCAGAAGTGTGGAGGACTAGTGCCCTGAGAAGAGACCTTACATGAAGATGGATGGGAATTGGTGGAGCAAGACTTTAGCTTCCTCATTTCACAGGTGTGTTCTGTGCTGCCTCCCAGAGGTCCTTATCAGGATTGCATGTGAATTAGGTACTCAGTTACCCACGGGAAATTGGTAATACACACCCATATTGACTTCCTTTCCTTCCCTGTCTTTCTTCCCAGCTCTTCTAGTAGAGTTTCCTGGGAACATGGTCCAAACAAACCCTTTGCACTCAAATCCCTGTCTCAAGGTCTGCTTCTGGGCCAGCCCAACATAATGCTTATAGCTTTAAGAGTTACAGGGACATCAAGGATGGTGAGGATTTGAAGTCCTGATAATAATCAATCGTGTATGTAACACTGCTTGCAGTGCATTTTCATACTCATTTTCTCATTAGATTCTTAAAACTGCTAGTGAGCTATGATGACTGTTATTATTATTATTATTATTATCCCTATTTAATGTGATGGACATTGAACCTCTGTGGGATTAAATGTCTTGTTAAAAGCTAGTAAGTTGCGCTTCTGGTCTTTAATTCAGACCTTTGTCTCCAAATCACCACCTGCTTCCACTAACCAAGAAGGCATATAAGATGACTTCTAGTGCTCTGCCAAATGTAGATTCCATTAGTGTGGTTGAATAACTATGTAATCTCTACTTACATGATGAATGTCATTGAGACATTCTAACTATATATATATTTATCTGAGAACTTTGATTAGCCACCCTTGTGCTTTAAGGTAAATTAAACATTTATATTTAAGTTATATCTTGATTCCCTTTAGAGAAATATTATACATCATCAAAAATCAGTTGTCCTTCAAACATTTTATGAATCATTTTTATAAATTGTGTACTTTTTTTTCATATCATAGTTTCCTAGAGTTAGAAGAAACCTTAAAATTTAGAGATAATGAAATCTAATCTATAGCATCTTTGACAGGCTACCCAGTTCCCACTTTCACATTTTTCACAATGTCACTGTCACATGAGGGGGGCTCATTTCATTCTTGAAATGTCCTGATTGTTCAAAATTTCTTCCTTTTATTGAGCCAGAATGGCTTTCTTTATTTCCCTTCTTATTAGTGTGGTTAGGGCTGTATAAATAAACATAACAAGTCTAATCTTCTGTTTTGGGCCTCTTTCTGTATTAAAATAATTCTTGAAGTCCATCATTTTTTCCTGTGTTAACATCTGTCTGTGTAATTTTACTCTGAATAGGAGTGGCTGTACTGGTACATCTAACACATAACTAGTTCTTCATTATGTTGTAGTGGTTCTCTTTATAGGTCATGTTTTCAGCCCTCTAGAAGTCCCAGCATTCATGACATCTTTTAGTACATTGACATATTTTTAGACAAATATCATTTTCCTTAGGTCTCTCTTTAATACAGGAGTGTGTTAATTTACCCTCACCTATGAGCTTTCACTTGTCATTGGATTTATTCTCAGTTATTTCTAATTTGCTCTTCTTCTTTGGTTTTAAAATGGTGTGTATTAGTTGAATCCATATTTTGAATTCACTGTTTGAGATTTGCTTTTTGTCTTTGAGGTCTTGTTTTTTCTTCTTAAAAGAAATTGCAGTTTGGCAGGGAGATGGGGACTGAATTGTTTTTTTTTTTTTTTTTTAAGATTTTATTTATTTATTGACAGAGAGAGAGATCACAAGTAGGCAGAGAGGCAGGGGGAAAAAGGCTCCCTGCTGAGCAGAGAGCCCAATGTGGGGCTCGATCCCAAGAACCTGGGATCATGACCTGAGCCAAAGGCAGAGGCTTTAACCCACAGAGCCACCCAGGTCCCCCTAGGGACTGAATTGTTTTGAGGAGGTGGAAAGCACTCTTCTCCATATTTCTGCCCTGGATACCCTACTTGAAGACAGTTTTTTGGCCTTGTCCCTCTTCTCCAGCCTTTCCTCCACCCCCAGTTCCTATAGTCTTCTTTCTTTAGCATCGATCTCCACAATGCAAAAGACATGGATTTTAGAGTCTAGCAAATATGGATTTTTAACACCACTTCCATCACTGTATTAGTTTCTTTGAGATGCTGTGACAAGTTGCCACAAACTGTGTGGCTTTAAAAAACAAAAATGTATTCCCTCACAGTTCCGAGGGTCGGAGTTTGAAGTCAAGGTATTGACATGGCTGTACTACCTCCAGGGTTCTTGGAGATAATTCTTCCTTGTCCTTCCTGCTTGTGGGGGCTTTTAGCATTCCTTGTCTTGTGGCTGCTTTGTCTTCACACTACATCTTCAGAGACCCTTGTCTCCAAATAAGGTAACATTCACAGGTTGTAGGAATTAGGAGCTCATATATCTTATGGCCACCATTCAGCCCATTACAGCCACTTTTACTATGGTTTTAAGCATATGAGCTTCCATTTTTTCATCTATAAACAGGAACTGGAATTGACCACATTATAGTATTGTAGTGGTTTAAATGAGATATATAAAGAGCTTACCACATAACAGGTACTCAGTAAATTTTAGTTACTTATTTTGCCTTCTGGTTTATTGACCTCTCAGGTTCTAGGTGTGTTATTTAGGAACAAGCACTTAATCTTTCCAACCTTTAGTTTTCTGCATCTTATATTGAGGCATTAAAACACTTTTCTCATAACATCTTTGGAAGGATCCAATGAGATAATATATGTGAACGTGACTTGTCAACCAAAGACTGTTACAAAAATGCAAGTCGCTACCATCTTATTATTAGTGTATGTTAAAGTTGTTGCCAAGTAGAAGTCTCAGATATTCTTCCAGTGAACAGCCACTTAGCTGAGTCTCTTCTAGTCTATATTTGTTTAACTGATTTTTTGAAACCAAATATAGTGTTTTATATCCTGTTAAATCTAGTCTTGTTTATCTTGGGCCAGCATCCCGTCTGTCAAGTTTACTTTGAGTCTGTATTTTGGGAGTTATTTATTGGCCAGGTTATCCCTTAAAACTTTGGAGCTCCTGCTGGCAAGAACATGTTAGATTATAGTGCCTAGAGCATTCGAAGAGTGTGAGTGCTAAGTTCCCCATCACCCACCCACCTCACTCACCCACCTCACTCACCCACCTCACCTCCCCTCACCTCCTGGCTTTCCGCAATTTCTATAAAATTGAAACTCCCCAGTTTAATCTTATTTTTGATTGAATATACTTATTAGAGCACTAACTGCTCCCACTTCACTAAATTTTTCTAAGGTTTTATGACAGTATATAAAGGACTTGAAATTTAAAATGAGGAATAGTATATATGCATATCCATGGACAAAGCAATCAGAATATTGCCTTTTATTTTCCTAACAGAACACCAGAAAATCATTTGTTAGTGTCAGAGTCAGATGTCTGGGTTTTTAACTACATCATGCATCCCCCAACCCACACACACACACACACACAGACACACACACACACACACACACACACACATGTCATGGGTCTATAATGTTTTAAAGTTCCTATTTGTTAGAGCATTTGGTTTAAATAGAGTCTGAGTACCTTCATTCCTTTTTAATACCATCCTTTTAATGATCATGCAACATATGGAGAAAACTTACACACATACATCCACACCAGCAGTCTTCAGCAAGGATGAATTTATAACTCAGGAATGAACAGCTAAACCTCCCATCACAGCTCGTCACCTTTATACAGCAACAGAAACTGTAGTGCTTTGGTCTGACCTGAGGGCCTGGAAGCATTACTGTTTATTAGGCAAAGCATTTACGATACCCTCATTTGCAGAGATGTTTCTGTCAGAGCAATACCAAAATGAAGAAAATGGGAATAGCTATGAACTTGTCAATCTTTGGTCTTTCAAATGTAGCATTTCACAATTTTGTTATCTACTGCAGACCTTAGAGAGGCAAGAGTCTGATGAATATCTTTCAACTCCTATTAAGATCAAACTCAGCAGTCTGTAGCTTGTCAACTGTCGTATTCATGAAGAGCAATAGATCACCTCTGAAACCGTTGAGAATAAGTAAGATGGTGGCTAGATAAAGGTTATTGTGCAGCAGCAGAATATGTAATGGAATCTATTGGCAATTTCAAACAATGTGGCATTATAATATGTTCAGTTTTTTTTCCCCCAGAATTTCAGACTGAGGTTGAGGATACAGTTGCTGAGATATAAGTGCTGTACCAGAAATTGAGGTGGATATGAATGCAAATGAAAGAAAAATGAGATTCCCCCCCACCAGAAGAGGTCCCTTTTTGCCTATCAGTATTTATCAGTCACTGAGGAAACAGAATACCGCTTCCCCAGATTTAATACCATACACTGTCCCAGCTAGTAACACACTCATTTAAATTACACTTTAAAGACAAAACTCCAATCAGCAATCACAGTCGAGGTATTATTTCAATCAAAAGATTTTTTGAAGGGTGGATTGATTAAGGAACAAGTTAAGCAATAAAAATAAGGAAGTAGCATAGTAAGTAGGAAATAATCCCTTGGGGACTTAGAATGGATACTTCTAGGGCTTAAAAATAAGGAAGAACTTTAAATACCCAGTACTCCAAAGAGAGCAAAATTTTCGAAGATGTTAACAATGAATATTGCTTTGCTATTTAATTCCCCCTTGGACCCAGCCCCACTTTCCTCCCTAAGGGACTGATTGCTTCACTTAACTGAAGGCAGAGCAGATGTGACTTTAGGGGTGGTGGGAAGAGAATAAGCCAGAAAGTACCACCCCCTCCCTAAAAATATTTCTCACCAATCCTTGAAATTCTAGCCATTACATTTATGTTTTAAATGGAGTCATTTTATCTTCCCAAAGTCTCAGTAAAAATGCATCTATCTTGAAATGCTGGCACTCATTGACCCAGCCCTTTCAAACTTTATTTTGCAGGAGAATCAATTGGGGAAGTTGATGGTGGTACAACTCCTGGGACCCAGCCTCAGAGATTCTGATGTGGTACATCTGGGGTGGGCTCCAGGGATTTACTTTCTTAATAAGTTCTCCAGGTGAGTGTGAAATGTGGACCACACATTGAGAAACCCTGTCCTTGACCATTTTAGGAGGACTCGATCATAATCATATTTTTTTAAGATTATTTATTTATTTATTTGTCAAAGAGAGAGAGAGAGAGAGCACAGGCAGGCAGAGTGGCAGGCAGAGGCAGAAGGAGAAGCAGGCTCCCCGTGGAGCAAGGAGCCTATGATGACTCAATCCCAGGACACTGGGATCATGACTTGAGCCAAAGGCAGCCGCTTAACCGACTGACCTACCCAGGCATCCCCATAATCATATTTTAGAAAGAGAAAGTAGAGAAGTGGGGAAGTGGGGAGGGTATAGCAAGGAAGGGATGGGAGGCAATGTGGAGAGCCTGGCTGGAGTGACAGGAAGTTGATTTAGAGCAAACAAGGAAGGACTTGAGGATCCTAGAAAATAGTGGCAAATTCAACCATATTTTAATGTAAATTACGACATAAAACTTGAATCCACAGATTTATTAATTAGAAATTCCACCTGCCCTCATATTACTCCCCACTTCCACATACTACCACCCACACAAACACTGAGGTCATTCACTGTGGTTGTTTGGCATTTTAGCTTCTAATTTTCTTTGTCCTTGGGAAGGTCCACTTGTGTGAGGCTATTCTTAAATAGCATGCCTATCTAATACTTAATATCTAGCTAAAAGTGGGGGGAAAACAGCAACAAGAGTTGATTGAAATTAGGTGGACAGCTCATCCCACTCCTTGTACCCCTGGAAATTTATGGATTTCAACTCTTTTTGTTACTGATCTTTGTCTAAACTTCACTATAGTTGATCTTCGGCAACAAATAACCCCAATACTGACGTGCCCAAGGGAACGTTTTTCCTTCTCCTGGTCCAGTGTTCTAGCAGGGTTGTAGTGATTGTCTTGGGATGGGGTTAGATGGAGGAAAAAGGCATTTTTTAGCTCCTGACTTCAGTTCAGCCAGAGCGTCTTTAATTTTACTTTCTTTATTTGAAATATGCAGCTTAAGAAAGCAAAAATCCTTCTAACTCATAGGGGAGAGGAAAACTACATATTTTTCTTTCTTAAAACATTATAATTGCCAGAGAAAATTCAGAAATGAATAACAAAGAAAATAAATGTCAGATGTAATAGAGATAACTCCTGTTAGTCGTCAGGCATATTTCCTTTCCGTCTTGGTTTGTTTCTGTTTGTGTATTACATCTATTTAAAAAATTAAAATGGCATCATTCTCTACTTACAGTTTTAAAACTTGCTTTTTTCCAGTTGACAATATATTATGAGTATTTCCCTATATTAATATGAGTTTTCCTACAAATTATAATAGCTACATTAATTTCCCAGGCCATGGATATAATTTATTTAGCCAGTTTTTCTTCTGCCAACTATTTAGTTGGTATTTAGTTGGTATAATTTCTCTGTATCGTAAATAATGCTCCAGTGAGAAAGGTGGTATGTAAATCTTTGGCACATTTGTGATTACTCCTTAGGGCAAATTCCTAGAATTGAAATTTCTGGAACAAAGGTTATACATGATGTTAATGCTTTTGAAACGTATTGTCACATTGCCCTCTAGCAATGTGTGAGAATGAAGTTTCCCTGAACTGCCCACACCCGTGGAAATTATTTTAAAACATTTTTGCCAATTTCCACTTTTTGATGTCTAAAAAATGATGATTAATATACCAAAAAAGGCCTCTTTAGAGAAATTCATTGATTTTTTAGCACACGTTGCCCTTGATAATCAAAGGTAAAACACAGTTGATTGTTGCTTTATCCACTTGGTGGCTGAGAAACTTTTTCTGGGAAGGACCAGATAGAAAACATTTTCTGCTTGTGAGTCACATGGTCTCCATTGCAGCCACTCAACTGCCATTGTAGTACGAAAGAAGCCACAAACAATACGGAAGGCAGTGAGCATAGCGGTGGTCTAACAAAACGTTACTTCCAAAACAGGTGAAAGGCAGAATTTAGCATGCAGGCCAGAGTTTGCTGGATTCTGCTCTGGACATAAATGAAAACTCAGTATGTGTTAGCTAAGGTCCAAGAAACTGGAGGAGAGGGTCTGGTGAGCAGAAATGATAGTAGAGTGTGACATTGCTATGAAAAACAGATGCCTAGGTGCTGAGAGAGCCAGAGAACAGAACAAAGCTGACTCTTAAAGACCAGGTTGGTGTTAGCCAAGGGAAAGCAGGAAAGTTCAGAATGTGGGGGTGGGGACTGGGGTGAAGGGAATCCAAGGGAGAGAAAACAGTATGTGGGAGGGCCCAGAAGAATACGAACATAATCAAGACACTCCGTGATTTTTCCTACAGGTATATAGAGCTCAGGTAGTGTTAGTGTTCTCCAGAGAAACTGAACCTAGAGAGGGAGGGCGTAAGAAGAAAGAGGGAGAGAAATTTATTTTAAGGAATTGGCCTACATTATTATGGAAGCTGAGAAGTCCAGCTATCTACTGCCTGTGGACTGGAGACTCAAGAAAGCCAGTGGTATAGTTCCAGGCTGAGTCCAAAGGTCTCTGGAGTGTTGATAGGATAAGTCCTGGTCTGAGAGCAGGAGAAGACCAAAGTCCCAATTCAAACAGACATGGACAGTAAATTCTTCCCTTTCCTACCTTTTTGTTCTAATCTAGCCCTCAACAGATTGGATGAGGCCCACCCACACTGGGGAGGATAATCTGCTTTACTAAGTCCACAGATTCAAATGTGAATCTCATCTGGAAACACCCTCACAGACACACCCAGGGATAATGTTTAGTGAAATATCCGGGCAAGTCAAGTTGTCGTAAAACTAACCATCACAGGTAGAAAGGCAGTGGAGAATGAAGCTGGGAGAATCAGATTGTGGAGGGCACTGTAACTGCATCAAGGGGTTTGCGTTTATCTTGAAGGTGTGGGGGACCCATGGGAGGATTCTAAGCTAAGAAATGACATGATCAGAATCTAGTTAAAAAAAATTTTTTTTTCAATAATTGTATTGTGGTCATGCAAGAGATTAGTACCAGGGGACACTGAATGGATGGTGTATGGGAACTCTGTACTGGTTTTACAATTTCTCTAAGTCTAAAATTATTTCAAAATTAAAGGTTAAAAATATCCTTCTGGCAACAGTGTTGAAGATGAAATAGAGAAGTGGCCTGAGGGTGGTATTGCAGTAATCCAGGGCAAGGAGGATCCGAAATAAACCAGTGGCAGTGGGTATAAAGATAAGAGAGTGGATGAGAGATTTAGGAGCAAGTAGAGGCAGGACTCAGTGACTGACCTCTGGAGGATGGAGTGGAGATAGAGCCATCTCAGGGAGAAGGCTAGCATTTAATGATAATGTTCCTCCCTTGGGAGGAGAAAGAAGGTGATTTTTTTTAGGCGGAGGTAGAATAAGAACAAATGTTTGCAGATGTTTAGAGAAAATGAATGACATTCTTCTCGCTCAAGGAGAAGATTTTTAACTGAACTGTAACTACTGTAACTTGGTCTCTAACCCTTTATCGCAAGGAAATACACAGCACTACTGCTTTTTTCAAGACCAGAAGAGATGGCCGGGACTGTTAATGTGCACACCATGAATTTATACACAATGTAGGAAGAGTATGGGGGAGTCACTAGACCATACAACAATGTACTATTAGTCAGACATGTGATGTTTCATACTCTGAATGCTTCTTTGAAAATGGTTGAGTTTATATAGTAGCTTTAAGAAAGATTTGTGAAGCGTGTTGTGTTATTGAGTCTCAGAGTGTTAGTTCTCGGTGGCTCTCAGCCTGGAGTAAAATCCCATAGAATTTTTCCCCTTTAGCATTTGATCAAATGCAGTGACCCTAAAGATAGCAGCTAAATTGAATAGGTTATTCTCTTCAGGGAACACATCTAGAAATATGCTTCACAAAGTCATTTCTTGGGGGTAATTTTTCTTCTCCTATAATTCATGGCTGGCCAATTGATGATCATTGGCTGAACATCAAATATTTAGATGTTCTATATAATATTCCAAACTGGTTCATTTTGCAGACTGAATTTACTGAAATAATCAGTTATATTGCTGATATCAGTTATTTTCCTGTGACCCACTCTAAAAGTATCAGCTTTTCCAATAACACTTTGAATTCCTTTGAAAAGTTTGAAGCAGTCTGTCTTTTAAAGAGTTCCTCAAGAGGTGCCTTGGTAGCTCAGTTGGTTAAGCGTCTGCCTTGGCTCAGGTCATGATCCTGTGGTCTTAGGATGGAGCCCCAGTCCTGGGATGGAGCCTGGCTTTGGGCTCCCTGCTCAGCAGGAAGTCTGTTTCTCCCTCTCCCTCCGTCCCTCTCCCAGGTCTTGCTCTCTCTCTTTCTCTCCCTCTCAAATAAATAAAAAATCTTAAAAAAAAAAAAAAGGTTCCTCAGAGTAGTTGAGAATGCAAATACATATTAAAATGTAAATTCTGTATTTCACATTATATTATTAGATGTATTTTCAAATGATTTAAAATATTAGAGGAAAATACTTCAGAAGCTATAGGTGTATTGTTTCCCAAATCTTAAGATCGCTCACAAGTCACTCACGAGAGAAGAGGGAAACACAACCAATTAAGAATTATGTGTTCTGTATGCACAGGACTGGAGATGCTATCGAGGAAGTAAGATTAAAAAGAGAAGAAAGAAAAAGTCAGAATGAAGGAAACCATAGTCTTGGCCCTCAAGAGTTTATAAACAGTAAGATACAAAAGATTATCTATGAGAGAAGAAAAATAGAACTATGGTTTCAGGGTAAAATGAAACACAAATTGAATATTTTAAAAGTATTCATTTAAATGCTAAATAAGAACATATTCATAAACATCCATAATAATGATGCCTATTGTTTTCTGCGGTACAAAAGAGATGATAAAATGTAATCACTAGGGGCGCCTGGGTGGCTCAGTGGGTTAAAGCCTCTGCCTTCGGCTCAGGTCAGGATCTCAGGGTCCTGAGATCGAGCCCCGCATCGGGCTCTCTGCTTGGCGGGGAGCCTGCTTCCTCCTCTCTCTCTCTGCCTACCTCTCTGCCTACTTGTGATCTGTCTCTCTCTCTCTCTCTCTCTGTCAAGTAAATAAATAATTAAAAAAAAAATGTAATCACTTAATGTTGGCTGGTTGAAAGCCCAAGCTATCCTGAACACAGTAGCCAACTGATGGAGTTTGGATGTTTTGGTCTCCTTCTGGGAACGCCTGACCCAGGTGATGATTTTGAGTCACTGCTCAGCCATTTGAAAAAAGAGCAATGGAAGTTAACCTGCTAGATAATAGTTACTTGAATTTTTAAACCAGGAATGTCTGGGTCCCCATTTCCTAATGCATGGGCTTGAAGGAGACATATCCTAGGCAATCATACGGATAATTCTGTTTTGAAACCTATGTTGTCCTTTGGCTAAACTTTAAAAGGAAACATGTTTGGAAAACTAACACAAAGGCTGCCCTAACCTGGCCAAGATGATTGTCCATCAAAAGGAGCTAGAGGATGCTTCTACACAGAAAAAAAAGAGGTTTTCTAACAGGTCATCCTGTAACAGCTGTGTAGACTAAGCAGTAGGCTTTAATCTTAGTAGACTAAGAGTAGCTTTTGTTGTACATTTTTGACTACTTAACTCAAGGCTTTCAAAAGGAAAACATTCAAAAGAACTCCCAGTGAGTCAGCAAAGACTCTGAAAAGATTGTGTATATTTTCTAAAGCATATTTTAAAAAATCACGTACAAGGGAAAAGTGTAGAACATGTACCCACAAGAGCTAAATTTAAAAAATGTGCGTAGCAGTGAACACATGCATAGCATATGGATGCGGCTGACGGAAGAGTTCCTGGCCTCCATTCAAGACACCACTCACAGCAGATGCACCGCCATAAATTTGAGCTACACAAGCCACATCCTTGCTGATCAAGTTCCAGTCAGTTCTCTTGGAGTCCAGTATGGCTGACGCACACTGAAATGAAACTCCAGCTTTCCTTTTGGTTGGAGAGAAAAGAAATTCCTTTATGAAAAGGCCAAGGTGTACATGTCCCAGACAACTAGACACTCTTGCGTTCCTTGACTCTCCAAGACATTGGCTAGTAAAGCTCCTGGCTGCTTTTCACTTCAGTTTTTCCAGCAGATTGTGCCCAGCAGTCCGATTCCAACAGCTCAGCAAGGACACACAGCAGTCCTTGGGAGTAGCCTCTGCAGTTTCTTTGGGATTAAATTATACTTCTCAAGCAGCTTTCAAGGCTCTGAGTGTAATCACAGGGGAATCCTTACTACTATTTCTTTCATGGCCAAAAAAATAAAAAATAAAAAGTACTGCTTTATGAATTTGTTGGTGGGGTCCTTGGGTGTTTACTTAAAATCTTGAACAGTTTTGACATTTATAATATGGGTACATATTTTATACTTTAGTATTTTATGAATCACCTCTATAGGGACCTATAGACGTGCTAGTTTGTATCTGAGTTCTCCATGGACTGACAACGTAACTGAAGGCGCTCAGTACAGGAGGTACAGCATTTAGCTGGACCAGCAACTGGTAAAATGTTCTCCATCAACAAGTCACATAGAAGCCTTTGGTCCTTCGCTGGATGGGTAGAGCAGATGTTGGAGAGGAGGGGCCTGCTTTGCAAAATCCTTTTGACAATAATTTGATAACTTTGGCAGAATTGAATCTGCTAATTTGATTCTTAGATTTCTAGGTGGTGGAGCAGTACCAGATGCCTCACAAAATATTAGCATCCATGTTTAACTGCTTTCATCACATCCTGTTCACTCCTCTTTGGGGAGCTTCATATTAAATTAGATGCAGCTGCTGAGTGAAAGCTTTCTTTCATGATCCTATTTAGTATGAAAACAATAGCAAAAATAAACATTCAATTTCCTAACTTTTAGGAATTCTTCCTTTGGTTTTGACTTTTTTTTTTTTTTTTGGATGGAAGAGGGATAGCTTGATAGCTTGATCGGGGTACTGTTTGGGAGACAGACCACCTGACTAAAGAAAGAGAAGATTTCCCTAGAGACCTATTACCTGCCCCCACCCCTTTGGCAAAACCTACTAAATGTGCCCGAGGTGGTACTTTTTCTTGCAAATAATTGGTCTCACCTCAAAAATTATAAATGTTATTTTCTCTAATTCTGACAATTTTGAATCACATTTTTAATTCACTTGGTGAACACTTAGTGGACTAGACCTCAATTCTACTTTTGTTTAATGTAATTTCCATTGCTCAAGGAATTAAGTTGTCATTTATTGGTCACTAAGTTTCAAAAGAGAAGAGAAAACACTTGGGAAAAAGGGGACATTTTATCCCTGGCCTGTATTAAAGCTTCTGACATATTTTTAGATGCCAACAAGTAATGGTCAGACTAACAGCTGTTAAAATAATCTTTAACACCCATACAGGAATGAGGATTTATACAGAGAGCTTTGTGTGCATACCTGGTTGATAATCAGAGAAGTTTGATTCTCCCTTCTTTCTTTTGCCTTCTGTTCCCTCTGAGTTTTCTTTTGTCATAGCCTTGCAATATGCAAAGAATTGCTGTTTTCCAGCTCCCCTGCAGGGAAATAACATCAAAGAAGTCCCCCCCCCACCCTCACTCCCCACCATCACCTTGCATCATTAAGCCTATACTATACTCTGTGGACCAGACTTTGGGATAACTTACTCTGGAGTCCATTTCCTGATTTACATTTGCCTACAGTTACAAAGTGCTCTGAAGAGCAAACCTGGAGGGGAAGCCTGGAATAGGGACTTTGGGGGCCTTTTAAATCTCTGACGTCATTGGTACTTTGTTGAGCACCTGTGGCCTAAGAAACGTCTGGGTTGGTTGGTTCTAGCAAAAACTGTCTTTATCCTTCCCGCTGGTCTCAGTAGAGCTGCCATTTCCTGCTGCCTCAGAGACACAACAGAGTGCCGAACTGTCATTTAGTTAAACTCTGTGGCAACGAGGCAAGGGGATCTGACCGTGACTAAACCTTTAAACCCAGCAAAAGAACACAGGGCCGTCAGGGAAGCCTGCTGACGTCCTAGAAGGATGGACTGTTGCTGGGTTTGTGTATCAGACAGGCGGAAAGGGAATCCCCAGCAACAAAGACTTGACAAAAACTCTTACAATTCACTTTTTCAAGCCTTTTGTTATGCCAGAATTGAAGCAGTTCCTTTCAGGAAGCTGATCTGAGGACAACTGTGGCTAGTTCTCATCACCCAGAAAAGGTGCTGTCCCATCAGCCACCAGAGGGAGGAGTGACCACAGCTTTCAAGAGGGGCCTGGCTCCGTGGACTGTTCGGGCTGTTTTCCTTTCCTGGTTTCTATGTGCATGTTGTACACAGATACAATCACTTTCACCAGATAGGGAATGCAGTTCTACTGAGATGCCTCATATAGGACTTAGAGGAAGGAGAAAGGAGCATCAGAATAAACTGGCCTCCTTCTCTCCCTCCTAGTTAATTCTTAAATGGCCTGCTTTAAATGAAACTATTTAAAGCAGTAAATTGACTTAAGAGTAATAACAGCAACACTTTTTCTCATTTGAAAAATGTCTTCTTGGGGCGCCTGGGTGGCTCAGTGGTTTAAAGCCTCTGCCTTCGGCTCAGGTCATGACCCCAGCCAGGGTCCGGGGATCGAGCCCCGAACTGGACTCTCTGCTTAGAGGGGAGCCTGCTTCCTCCTCTCTCTCTGCCTGCCTCTCTGCCTACTTGTGATCTCTGTCTGTCAAATTAAAAAAAAAAAAAAAAATCTTTAAAAAAGAAAAATGTTCTTGTGTCCATTATAAAAGCGCATTTTACATGTCAGTCTTGCAAATAGATGTTAAAATTTTTTAGGCTCCCCAAAACATTTTTGTTAGTCTTCCCACGTTGACTGTGGTGTAAGTAATGTGTGTAGCAATGTGGACCTGATCATTACACACACCCAGCCCTGAAGGTGTAGAATGTGCTTCCAGTTTTGTGTGCTAGATTTTAACTTTTCAGAAGTTTTCTTGCTCAGTCCAATTTCTGTTAAACACCAATTTAATTCTTTTCAGTTCTCAGGCCTGTGGTTTCATGCTAATTTGCTAGGCTGCTGGAGATGTATTGATTAAACAGTTATATCGTTAAGGACTTTTCAACAGCAAATTTTTATTTTTTAGTTAGCAGAATGGGATAAGAGTTCCCAGAATGTTTCCCAAGTTTCAGTTTAGTACTTCATTTTTCAATCTCTTATACATTGCCATTTGTATAAATTATTTCTTACAGCAGTCCCATGAAATAGGCTAATGCTGTGTCCAGAAGCTGCCTAGGTTTTAGAAAGGATACATGGTATGTCCTGTGACAGTGGCAGAGCCAAGACTAGAATTCACAGTTCTTGGAGCTCAGGCAGCCATGTCTCTTCACCCATCTGATGTATCCAGCCCCTTCCTTTAATTATATCAAGTATTGGTACCATTGCAGGGTCATAGATTAAGATAAAATAACGCAGTTATGGAGGTGGAGTCCATATCCGCGAAGGCAGAGCCCAGCATTCAGCAGCCTGAGTGGGACGGGGTGGATGTTCTCATCTCCTCAGAGTTCCCTAGACAAATGGCTTCCTTAGCGGCTGTTTCTGATCTTCTGAGTCAGGCTGTTCCAATTGGAAGATCATTTAGTTCAACCCTTTGTTTTGCAGGAAAGGAAAGCCTTGGGAAAAGTCTCAGGATACGAACACAAGTCTTCTGATCCTGGCTTTATTTTAGCACCCCACCCCCTAGACCACCCTCTTTCTCCAGACTGGCTTCCAAGCCACTTGCCATAGAATTAGAAAGTGAATTGAGGTATCAGTCCGTGACCACAACACATGGATTTGGGATGTTTCCTGTGTCAAGGGAAGCCCAGAGCTTGATACAACTTGTAGGTAGAAGATGAGAGTGATAAAAGATGTTTTCTGTTTCACCAAGTAATATTACTTGTGTAACTAGAACTTATTGTCTATAAAACCCACAGTGAAATGGAGATTTCAAATGATTACTCTAGACAACAAAACCACACCAATCATCTAGGCTTCCAATGGAACTTGGTAGTCTGATTGGGAGGGAAAATAATTTGTTATCCAAGTAAATTCTCTTTCACCATTATACTTATTAATATGCAAAATGTTGGGTGAGAAGACTCAAGTTAGAAAAAATAAGCCTATGCAATATATGTTTTTGAAAATCTCTTCTGGGAGCTAGGGTTTCCCACACTTTAGTCATTTACATACAACATCACCATTTTTTATCATATCTATGTATTTCTATTAAATTGACTTTTTAATATAAATCAATGTATGAAAAGAAGAAAACTATAAAACTATGAAAAATGGCAAGCCAGTATCATTTACCATAGAAAATTAAAATAAATTCATAATGATAAAATTTTTATAGTGTATCTATGCCCCCTTAGAACCATCTCATACATGATCAACAGTGTGTATACTATGCCATAGAAACATTGATCTAGGCCAGCAGTTACCAGTAATTTTTAGGCATAGGAGAGGTGTCTTATGAACCATCTATATGCTTAAAAATTATTGAGAACCCCTAAAGAGATTTTGTTTAAGTGGGCTATATCTATAAATATTTGCTATATTAGAAGTTAAAGCTAAGGGGGGGTCCTGGGTGGCTCCGTTGGTTAAGTGTCCAACTCATGATTTTGGCTCAGGTTGTGATTCAGGGCTGTGCGACAGAGCTCTGTGTTGGGCACTGTGCTGGGTGTGGAACCCGATTTAGTTTCTCTCTTTCTCTCTGTCCCTTCCACCCCTCCCCCACTTGTGCATGTGTGCTCTCTCTCTCAAAAAAAAAAAAAAGCTAAGAAGTGTTTAAAATGTATATTTAATAATTCATTTACAAATAATAATAAACCTATCATGTGGTAACATAAGTATCATGCATATTACTAAAATCAGTATTTTCCAAAACAAAAAAACAGTGGACCGAGAATAGTGGCATTGTTTTACATTTCTGTAAATTAATGTCTTGCTCAATAGACGACTGTTCGGCGGGGGGGGAGGGGGGTGGGGAGTGGGGGGCACGCCTGGGTGGTTCAGTGAGTTAAGCCTCTGTTTTTGACTCAGGTCCTGATCTCAGGGTCCTGGAATCGAGCCCTGCATCCGGCTCTCTGCTCAGCAGGGAGCCTGCTCTCTCTCTCTGCCTGCCTCTCTGCCTACTTGTGATCTCTCTCTGTGTCAAATAAATAAATAAATAAATAAAATCTTTAAGAAAAAAGAAAAAAAGAAGACTGCTGGGGGTGGGGTGCCTGGGTGGCTCAGTCAGTTAAGCGTCTGCCTTCAGCTCAGGTCATGATCCCAGGGTCCTGGGATTGAACCCTACATCAGGCTCCCTGCTCAGCAGGGAGACTGCTTGTCCCTCTCCCTGTGCTTCCACCCCAACTTAAGCTCTCTCACTCTCTCTCTTTTATAAATAAATAAACAAATAATTAATTTTAAAAATCTTTAAAGAAAAAAAAAGTTGGGCTCTCACACCTGTGTCTGCATTCACTGTGTTGTGGTATGTTGTTTTGGTTGAAGTATATGAGGAATATCTGGCTGCACACAGATACGTAATTGGAAAAGAGAAGTGTACTTAATAGTCTTGCTACATGTTGTAGATATTCTTCTTTGATATTGCACCAGAGCACAAGATACAGAATCTGAAACCAAATCGGTGAACTCTCACTTTAAAATCTATTGACTTACCTTCTACTTTGAATGAATCTTTTACCTATGCATGACTTTGTAAAAGCATACATTGGTCATTTGAAAAATATTATTTCTCTGAATTATGCAGATCTTCCAAATTTCAGCATATTTCCTTACTCAGTATTTTTTAAAATCACATTTTAAAATATCACTACTGGTCCTATCAGGAAAATATCTAAGTATTAAAAAGCTGTTAACTTATGATGACAGATACAAGTTTTTCAGAGTTCTTTTACCTGAAAGTTCCAATTTTATCATTGGTGACAAATACTGAGAAAGTTGTATTTGTTTGCTCGTTTGTTTTACCTTGAATTGAGAGGTCATTTAGTTAATTTTCAAGAAAGTGTTGTCAAATACTAATGTCAAACTGTTAAACAAAGTAGGTGTGTAAGTCTTAAGAGTAAACTGGTCCTCCATGAAAATGGCAGGTTAGGTCAGCTTGCAGCACAACTACAGGAGTGCTTCTTCTTGAGACAACCATCATACTTTTGTATGAAATAGACATGCTCTCTATGTGAATATCCCATTTCATCATACAAAATATTAAAAATGCATGTATCCAAGGGTTAAGATTTAATAAAATTAATAATTCTGACTTCTTCATCAAGGATATCTTTAAGTGAAATTGGTGATTATTTTTATTGTGAATCCATGGTGTTGAAAAATACAATGACTGCAAGTAAAGTTTAGTGCCACTGCTTTGATTTGTGGAAAGGGGCTACAGTTTTACCCACCATTGCTTTCACCCCATCACTGCAAAAGTCAGCACTGAAAAATGGGCAAATAATGCCTTAGTCTTACTTTATTGTGAAAATTGTTTTGATCTCACAAATGCCCTGAAAGAAGCTTGTTAACCCTTAGGGATCCATGGCCAAACTTGGAGATCTGTCCATCTAGGCCACCCTCTAAACTAGGGGTAAGGAGAAACAATCTCATATTTATTAAGTACCTTATAAATATTGTGTTATGGACTGAATCATGCCTTAGAGATAAGGTCTTTAAATGGTGATTAATTTAAAATGAGGCCATTAGAATGGGGCCATAATCTCATATGGCTTGTGTCCTTATGAGACAGTAAAGTGACACCAGGGAGACACACGTGTCCAGGGGGATGACCATGTGAATAGGTAGCAAGATGGCAGCCATCTGCAAACAAAAAGAGATGCCTCAGAGGGTTCCAACCTTGTTGGCACCTTGATCTTGGATTCTAGCCTCCAGAACTAGGAAAACAGATTTCTGTTGTTAAAGCCCCACAGTAAGTGGTATTTTGTTATGGCAGCCCCAGCAAACTAATACAGATCACTATTGAATCATCATAAAATCTTTGAAGTACGTAGTGTCAACCTCACTTTATGGAGGAGGTAATAGAAGCTTAAAGAGAATGGATAACGTCCCAAACTCATGCTGCTAAGAGAGAAAAGAACCAAAATTTGAATCCAGACGTGACCATGAAGTCAGTATTCACAGAGCCAAGATGTGACTGAGCACATACAGAACCCCAGGACTGGTGCTCCCTCTGTGACAGAAGGTTGTCCTGTAAATGTGGAGGTGTTATTTCCTACTAGTGATCCTAATAAACAGGAAACCTGAACTGTAATAAACAGTCTCTGTTACAGGGGCAATTAATGAGTTTGCAAAAATGTATCACTGCTTTAAGGACCTGACAGTTTGTTTGCCTGTTTGTTTTTAAATTACAGTTATAAACAGAGACCAGCAGGACTCAAATCCAAGATCTTCTTACAGTTAAGAACTACAGAACCACCACATCTTACTTCCTTTAATAAACATGTCTGTGGGAGCTAATACCAACCACCCAGAGAAATAAGGAAACGAGCTAACACCTCCTCCTTGGACCTATGGCCTCTTTCTGTCCGTCCTTGTAACGTCCTTGGCAAGTCAGAAGGGACGGTTCAGCAGTAGGCTGTCTGTGGGAGGAGGACTCCTTTCTCTACCTGGTGTCTTGGTTGACCCCTCAGGAGGTGTGGCTGAAGGTTTAGCATTGAATAGTTTTGAATGCCTAGGTTTCATCCTAGAATCTCCCTCAAGTCCAGCAGTAGTGAAGCAATTCTGTGTCCTGCCATAATAGATCTGAATCAAAGCAAAGCCAATGTTCTCTTCTTTCCAGGGAGCACAGAGTGTACTGGTTTTAGATGAATGGGGAGGCTTTGTGAAGTGCCCCGATCAGAGGGCTGGAAGCTCCATCCTTTGGCAGAGAGCAGCTCTAAATGCTTTCTATGTGCTCCTTGCCATTTGCATTTGAATTTTGATTGCCAGGGATTTTAAGCTTTGTTGGTGAATTTCTAATCCTTTCTTTCAAAGTTCCTGCTTCAGCTGATGTCTTATTTTTTATGCATTTAGAATTAATTCAACAACTGCTAAAAAAAAAAAAAAAGGCAGAAAGTTGTATTCCTACTATTGTGCACATAGCATTAGATTCCAGGGGTCTTAGGATAAACAGTGCATGGATTTTTGCTCTCAGATAATTTTTATAATGCTTTTTAAAAGTTCTCTTAATTCAGAATGTCATTGCATTGCCTTACTAGTCTTTTATGT
This sequence comes from Lontra canadensis, assembly GCF_010015895.1. Lineage (NCBI taxonomy): Eukaryota > Metazoa > Chordata > Mammalia > Carnivora > Mustelidae > Lontra > Lontra canadensis. The sequence continues at coordinate 6,275,235 of NW_022631008.1, forward strand.
ATGTCTTTATCAGTATGAGACTGTATTATTTTTATTAATATACTTATTTTCCATTTCCCCAACCAGAATGAAGCTCTCTGAAGGCATGGATCTTGTCTGTTTTGCTTCCCACTGTGTTATCAGACCCAGAATAGTGCTGGACGCACTAAGTGTAGATATCCATAAACGATGAGTAATCTGTAGCTAACAAACAGGGGTATAGTGCATGCAATGTGGTTTGAGAACATTTTGTCTTTTTTTTTTTTTTCCTAAGGACACTTAGGAAAGTGTCCATTCAGAAGAATGGACACTAGTTCACCTTGTACACTTCTGTTTTCTTAGAAGAGATTTTGAAACACCTGTTAAAACCCCTCTGAAGCTGCAGTGTTCTAATGGTTGGAGTGGGTTCCACAAATTCTTCCTAGAATCCTTCTGTTTTTGTTTATTTGGGCTGCTATAACAGAATCCTATAGATTATGTGGCTTAAACATCAAACATTTATTTCTCACACTTCTGGAGGTTGGAAAGTCCAAGATCAGAGTGCCTACAGATGTATGGTCTAGTGAGAGCTTACTTCCTGGTTCATAAATGGCTTTTTGCTGTGTCTTCACATGGTGGGGGTGGGGGTGAGGAAGCTCTTTGGGGCCATTTTGAGATACTCTATAATCAGAACTGGCTTCTACCTTGCACATGACTTCTGTGGCAAAAATTCTGTCTCCTAACCCTCTTCACTCTTGAGGATAATACACCTCCCCATGATTTCTGATATTGGAGTAAAAAAACCATCTGGTGTCAAGTGATATGAATACATACTCACATACTCCTGGACCTTTGATTTATAGCCTTGAATGCACACAGAACATGCTTGTGCACAAATGTATACATGCATGTGTTGTGTGAATGAAAGAAGTGGGGGTTGCGTTTTGCAGAATTTGAACCTGTAATTTTTTCTGCACTGGGCATTTCCGGTATTGGTTGACGCAGGTGGTGAGCATATCTTTGCATCCATAATAGCCTTGACTGCTGAGAATGCTAACAGTGAGTTTCATGAACTACGCCTTTTTCTTGGGACTGTTAAATGTGTCAAGTTTGGTGTAGTTAAGAGGCACTCATAGTAACTTATTTTTAAGGTGTCTAGATATAAGATGCCTCCATAGTAGTATGTCATATAAAAATTTCCCCAAGTTCCAATGTTGACAGATGGTGCAGCTCTGCAATATAAGCAGCGATGTTCTCACGAGACTATTGATTTTGTTTGTGAAATAGAAATCCCTAAACAGTGACTGATGGGCTGGTGAGAAGTGCTTCTTTAATAATTCAGTAATTTCATTAAATGATCTGGTCCTCAGTGAAACAGAAGTGGTGAGGGACCTGGCTGTGGAGTGCACTTAAATCTTAAAAATACGACCGTGGTCTCCTTTGTTCATGTTTCTCTTTGTTCATGTTTCTCTGTGTCTTCAAGATAAAGTGAAGTCTTTCAGTATATGAATTCCAAGAAGTAGAGCAAATGACATCAAATTCTTCAGTGTGTCTCACAGCAGCCATTTTAAGCTCAGTCTGCCCAGATTCAAGACAATGGCTTGGTTCCTTTGCTTATAGGTAGGCTTGGGCATTGATTTATTTTGTCTCTGCTATTTACCTTTCTTCTTTTTTTTTTTTTTTAATTTATTTGACAGACAGATCACAAGTAGGCAGAGAGGCAGGCAGAGAGAGAGAGGAGGAAGCAGGCTCCCTGCAGAGCAGAGAGCCCGATGCGGGACTCGATCCCAGGACCCTGAGATCATGACCTGAGCCGAAGGCAGAGGCTTAACCCACTGAGCCACCCAGGCGCCCTACCTTTCTTTTTTTATTTATTATTATTATTATGTTATGTTAGTCACCATACAATACTTCATTAGTTTTTGAGTTAGTGTTCCATGATTCATTGTTTGCAAATAATACCCACTGATCCTTGCAAAATGTGCCCTCCTTAATACCCATCACTGGGCTAACCCATCTCCTTACCCCCATCCCCTCTGAAACCCTCAGTTTGTTTCCCAGAGTCCATAGTCTCTTGTGGTTTGTCTCCCCCTCTGATTAACCACCCTTCATTTTCCCCTTCCTTCTCCTAATGTCCTCCATGCTATTCCTTACATTTCACATATAAGTGAAACCATATAATTGTCTTTCTCTGCTTGACTTATGTCACTTAGCATAATCCCCTCCAGTTCCATCCATGTCAATGCAAATGGTGGGTATTCATCCTTTCTGATGACTGAGCAATATTCCATTGCATATATGGACCACATCTTTATTTATTCTTCTGTTGAAGTGTATCTCTGCTCCTTCCACAGTTTGCCTATTGTGGACATTGCTGCTATGAACATTGGGGTGCATGAGTCCCTTCTTTTCACTACACCTGTAACTTTGTGGTAAATACCAGTAGTGCAATTGCTGGATCATAGGGTAGCTCTATTTTTAACTTTTGAAGAACCTCCATACTATTTTCCAAAGTGGCTGTACTATCTTGCATTCCCACCAACAGTGTTAAGAGAGTTCCCCTTTCTCCACATCCTCTCCAACATTTGTTGTTTCTTATCTTGTTAATTTTTGCTGTTCTAACTGGCGTAAGGTGGTTTCTCAGTGCGGTTTTGATTTGCACTTCCCTGATGGCTAATGATGTTGAATATTTTTTCATGTGTCTGTTAGCCATTTGTATGTCTTCTTTGGAGAAGTGTCTGTTCATGTCTTTTGCCCATTTTTTGACTTGATTATTTGTTTTTTGAGGTATTGAGTTTGAGAAGTTCTTTATAGATCTTGGGTACTAGCCATTTAGCTATAGTGTCAGTTGCAAATATCTTCTCTTCTCCCATTCCTTGGGTTGCCTCTTTTTTTTTCTGACTGTTTCCTTTGCTGTGAAGAAGCTTTTAATCTTGATGAAGTCCCAAAAGTTCATTTTTGCTTTTGTTTCCCTTGCCTTTGGAGATATGTCTTGAAAGAAGTTGCTGTGGCCAATGTTGAAAAGGTTACTGCCTATGTTCTCTTTGAGGATTTTGATGGATTCCTGTCTCTCACATTGAGGTCTTTCAACCATTCATACATCTTTTGTGTATGGTGTAAGAGAACAGTCGAGCAATCTATATTTTCAGTTCCATCCCAATCAAAATACCACCAGCATGTTTCAAAGAGCTGGAACAAACAGTCCTAAAATTTTTATGGAAACAGAAAAGACCCTGAGTCACCAAGGAAATGTTGAAAAAGAAAAACAAAGCTGGGGGGGGAATCACGTTGCCTGATTTTGAACTATATTACAAAGCTGTGATCACCAAGACAGTGTGCTACTGGCACAAAAACAGATACATAGATCAATGGAACCGAATAGAGAGCCCAGATATGGGTCCTCAACTCTATGGTCAACTAAACTTCAACAAAGCAAGAAAAAATATCCAAGGGAAAAAAGACAGTCTCTTCAATAAATGGTGCTGGGAAAATTAGACAGCTATATACAGAGGAATGAAACTCGACCTTTTTTCTTAGTGGGCTATCATCTCAATAGAGAATGGACTGTTTGTTGGGAATAGAAGCCAAGATGATTCCAACACAGAACTTTATAACAGCTAAGAATGTCATAATCAGAAAAGCCTTTTTCTTCTGATCTGACATAAGCAATAAGTAACAAAAATCCTAAGAAACAAATAACCTGAAACCCAATCATGGAAGCCCCTGGAAATGCAACTAACATTAACTCAAGTGTATTTTTGTGCATTTGTGTGTCTATTACATACACCAGTCGAAGTCCTATAGAATCAAATTTATTTATTTTATCTTGATTTATTTCAGAAAAGATTTAAAACATCAGTAAATTCATATATTATGCTTGACTTTACAAAGAGTTATAAAGCTAATGTTTTATATACTTTGTTATTTTAATTAGGGACTCCTAGATCATCAAAGAGATCTAGGTAATACATCTTAAAGTAATATAATTAAGACTCATAGAGTACAAACATGTACAATTTATTCTTTTTGGCAAGTCTCAGACAAAAACAATTTTGATATACTAATGATTCTAATGGGCAAGTAGCTATTAATTAAATAAATAACCCACTAGATGCAGAAGTGAAATGTCAATACAAGAACTATTAACATTGTTGAAATGTTAGTAATTAACTTATAGTAATTAACTTATAGTCTTAGCGGTGGCATAGATATTTGTATTTCATTTTGCATATATTTGTGTCAGCTATACCAAATTAATTAAATTAAGCCAGTAATTATCTAGTAAATCTCTAATCTCAATTTGCACAGTGCTATGCTAGGAATTTGGAATGAAACAAAAAAGTAAAAGATATGATCTAGACTCTCAGAGAAAATATAGTAAAGTAGAAAATATAACTATAGTTAGGTAGATTTAAAATACAATGGTTGTACATGTCAACATATTGGGAATGTTTTAAGGTATTACATCATCAAGTACTTACCATGTTTATCTCATTCACATGACTACTGGGCATGGAAAAATCATGTTGGGACAGGCCTGGGGGATATCAAGAAGGTGTAAATCCTGGCCTCTGCACAGGAAAACACGATTTAATTAGGCAGATTGATGGCTAAGTGAAATCTTGGCTAAAGTAGAATGTCCTGTGAATGAGAAAGGGAGCAAAGGCTGAGGACTAGGATATTCTGACAAGTTTTGTGGAGGAGGAGAACTTGAACTTGAAGTGCAGGTAGAATATGGCTAACTAAAGGAAGGGGAGGTGATAGCTCAGGTGGGGACAAAGGCTTAAGCCACCATCATCACAAGCTGTTGACGGTGAGGCTGGAGAAGATACGTTTGTAATTGGGACCAGACTGTGTGGATTCTGAGGGTCAAGGAGTTTGGACCTCCGTTATCCTAAGGGGCGTGACAGATCAGAGAGGTCTCAGGGAGATGGATGAGATGGAAGAGTGCCAGGTAGATCTGCGGAGGCCAGGGGAGGCGAGAATGGCTGGGGGCCCTGTGGGGTTTAAGATGCGAAGATGCCTTTCTAAACCAGATCAAAGACTTTTTACAGAAAGGACAGTGCCTTGGTTTTTGTTTGTTTGCTCTTTTGCTTTTCCAGTACATTCAGCCCAAAATGTATAATACAATGAAACAACCCCTTGTAGTGTCACTAACTTATGAGCTATCTGAAACCAGGTGCTGACCTTTCCCACTGATAACTAACTGTATTTGGCCTCCTGGAACAGAGTCCTTCATGAATAAAACAAGTTAGAGAAACCTAAGGAGAGGTGAGAAGAGGTCATTCTATGGTGAGGTGATAAATTTTGTGACTACCAGGGCCCAGTCGCAAGCGATCATTACTGAATTACCAGGTAATAACAACTGGAGGTGAACAGAATACGAAATCTAAGCACAAGGCAGATGCAAATTACCAGCTTCCCAGAGATCTGATCGAATAAAACTTAGGTTTTAATTAAACTGTGACCAAGCTAATTGAAAGTTACTGTATTGTGTGATAGATAATTATCAACTAGAATGGTATTTATTTTGCTGCAGCATCCTGACTTCTTTATCTCTTTTACCCTTTCTGAGAATGTAAAGTTCTGCTTAGGCTTTTAGTCACAGTCATGGGCCAAAAAATTACATAGTAGGATGCATTAAAAATTAATTTTATTAAAGCAAAATCAGGGGAGTATGCATCTTTCTTTTTTCCTAACTATATTTTCAGTTCTCAAGATAAATTTTACTGTGGCACATCTATTTTTCATAAGCTTTTTATAAAATGTGGCCATAATAGCAACTAATAATAATAATGATAGCTGTCATTTCTCTCCGTAGCCTCCAGATTGTTTTGTGCTGAGTGTTCACAACTGAGTCATAACTGTCTATGTTAAAGGATTGTTCCTAGGTTTTATTTATCTCGTTCAGCAAATAAAGAAGCCTTTTAATTCAATTGGTTTCTTGGCTGATTTGTCTCTCAGTGTGATTAATCAATGGGAACTAGGGGCCCAATTCACGTTTTCACTTAAGTCAATACAAATGTTGAGTGCAGTTGTGGTTGTTTAGAAGGGGATAAAATGGGGTCACTGACTGAAAGATTATTTCTTCTTGTTTTTATTCCTTCACGTTATTTTCTCCATCAGGCTTTCTGGTAACTGATTCTTCTGGTTATGAAAGCCTACAGGGAGCAGAAAGGAAGGTAACAATTTCTCTTCAGGAGACAGTCTCCATTAATTTTGTTATTTCTCATCAACAACTGACGTACACCCCTAAAGTGATATAAGTGAAGGTAAATGATCAGCAGTTTGTTTCACTTCATGGCTGACACTTTGCCAAAGCACATGTAACTCATATCTAATAGAGGTTTAATAGAAGTTCTGAGACTGGAAGAAAATTTGGGGGCTAAACTGTTCACCCCCAGGGTCTTCTCCTTCCCCCCTAGTATTAAGCACAGGTGGTATTCTCTTCTTCGAGGGGTCCTGGCAGGAGGATCCTGCAACAACCTTTAGGAAATCCATTTCAATATTAATATCCCTTATGGCCAAGAGAGAGGTAATTTGGTTCATATATAATCAGGTCTCCTCCTCCGGTGTTGAAAGCCCTTAATGACCTGGTGTCTTCCCTCAGCATGGTTGAAGGTATTCTGTCAAAATACCATGATGGATTATGCACTTGGTGACCTCCTGTGACTTTCTGCAATGCAGATAGAGTAGAATAAAAGGGCAGCAAAGAGGCAGGGGAATATCCCTATTTGCCACGCCTTCTATGTCTGCAGCAGGAGGCAGGTTCCTGGAGAAGAAGTTGAAGGAAATTGGAAATTCTCTCATCCCCGCTTCTCTGCTCCACCACCCCCTCCTCCTTCTCCCTCTGGAGAAGCATTAGCTGGCCCTGGAAGTGGGAGTAGTGCTGGTAGCAGGCGACCATATTCTCCACTTTGAAAGCTTAACAGAAGGAGAAACCAGCTAGGGAAAGAAAGAGAAATGCTGTTCTCTGTGCTTGGGAGTCCCCGTTTTCAGGACTCCAGCAAGCTTAGTAAAAGGAAAAACTGACCTCATCCATGCACGTCTTCTACTATATCTTCTCCTACATAGACATGATACAAATTAGAGGGAGACATTGAATACTTTGCGGGTAGCTTTCTTATTTGAATTGTGTTTCCCCCCACAAAACAGCTAACATAAGGAAAGACTTCTCTACATGTAAAGGAACTCATTAAGAGGCTGTGACAACTGAGTCAGGGTTTGCTCACTTGGAAACTGCTCAGGTAGGGAGAGCATCTCTTCACTGTAAAGGAGCACTGCTTATCAAAGCCATCTCACATGACCAATGCTGCTTGCAATTTGTCCAGAAGTGACCTCGGAATTATAGAAGGGGGGTGGTTGTAGGCAGCGCTCTGTGGCTGGAGACCGGTTTGGATCTGCAACACGTTTATTTGCAAGGAACAGTGCCATCAATCATGAAAGAGCATATTTTGAAGAGTAAAGTTTCTAAACTTTTTTTGTGCTCTCCAATACTGGCATTCCTATCTTCGAAATCCCCTATCTGCAGTGTATTGTGTGTCCTGTCTTCCCATCTAGGTTGAAAGCCCGACCACGCCATACTCAGAAATACCAGGACCTGGCATAGCATCTAGAAATGACTAGGCACTGGTAAAACAATCGAGGAATGAATGAAAAAACATAAAAACTGCCTGCTTTCTAACAGGTTTAATAATTCAGAAAGGCTAGTTGACACTTCTTTCTAGTTTTACTCTAGTGGCTCCTTGGAGAAAAAAAAAAGTGTACGCTTGCTCAAGACTATTTCTGATGAAGGTCACTGTAATTTATGGACTGAGAAAGGCAGGGACGTGGGATAGGAAATGGACTACATGACCTCTCCGGGGTGGGGGGCTTTTGTACAGATTAGTTTCTGCTGGGCATTTACTGAGACAGCTTTGGGGTGTGCTGCTGAATGATGGTCTAGAAAGAAGCCCACACCATTGTTCAACATGCAGGGGATGAGGAACATATGACGCAAAGTCACACCAAGGGGAAAACGCAAATGAAAACCATGTTTCCTTGAATTCATCCTCTAGCTCTTCATTTCTCTGGCCAGCTTAGACTTGTGGCAGTTTTCTTTCTGGACCAATATGTCATTTATTTTGGCTCTTCTAAGTTGCACACCACTGGAACGCGATTGGTATCCTTACCAACCGAGAACCATCTGCTCTTTTCTAGACAACAGCTATTCTGTTCTGTCTCTCTCCACCTCCTTCTTTCAGTTTTCTCATATATTTTCAATTGTATGCATTCTTTTTTCTATGAATAAGGGACAGTAAGTGCCTGAGGAATTATCTCTTTGGATACATGTTTTTTTCCTCAGGCATTGGAATTTTAAATTGTTGTTTGTTCCCTTTCAGAGCTTTGATCTCCTATACGTAAAATCAAATGTTTATTTGTAACATTGGCGAAGGAAAATGCAGTCTTCCAGAAAGCTTCTCTATGTTCCTTAGATAAATTGTGAGGCTCTTTTTACCTGCTGACCAGTTAATGGCATAACATTTCTTCTGTTTCTCAAAAAATCAGGTAAAAAATTTACATAGAAAGTGACAGGTAACAGATGAAGAAAACAAACAACTTTGTTGTAAACTTACTCTGGCCTTTGCTCCCAGAGGGCCTGGAGACAGACTCCTCAGTTGTGTTCAAGGAATTTGCAATTAGAACTTCAGTGGAGCAAAGACATTTCTGGGGTACTGGTGTTCACCTGGAGTTTGTGGCTTTGACACCCACATTCACATTTCATTTCTCATTTATTTGCCCACATGGTTTAGAGGACACTGTGCCTGACTTACGTGTGGGGGGGTGGATTAAAATCCAACTCCATGGCAAGTTATAAACCTCTCTGAACTTGAGTTCCCTCATCTGTAAGATACAGTTAACACTTACACTACAAAGGTGTCAGGAAAATTAACAAGACAGCATATGGAAAACCTTGGAATCAGCTGCTGTACAGTAAATGTTGGTTGGTTGATTTTTAATCTGCAATTACTAAAGCAAAGTCCAGAAATGAGATCATAATCTGGATAATTCATCCTTGCATCAGTTATCTGGAGTCTTTGCATAAAGAGAAAAGATCAAGGATTCAATTATCTGCGTAATAATTCAGTTCTGCTCTGCATTTTCTAAACACGCTTAAAATTTAACAGGCAATCATATTCAATCACTTGCAGAGAAGAAAGGGTTAACGAATTGCCTTTCCTATTTTGTCCAAAGATTTTTTTTTTTAAATGACACTATCTAACATGTCAGCCCCATATTAAACTAAACCTGCTTTTATCACCAATTCTCTGGGTTTATTAAGATATTATGAATTTAATTAGTGGGATTTCTACCACCCCTCACTCTATTTGTAGTGACCAAAGCATAAAAATCATTGTTAAAGCCACCTATTAATCAATTTGCTCTGCTACTTTTCAGTAATTGACTTTCACAGATGAAACAGTATATCAATTTTAACCCTTTTCTATTCAATTAAAGCTTTCCTTTTACAAGCCAGGACCACTTCTGCCATTTTGTATTAAGACCCTTCATACTTATACTGTTAATCATTAAAATAATTAAAAGCGTTTTGAATAGGCATCATTTAGTTTCTAGACTCTTTAAGTCTTTATGGTCTATAATTCTTGGAGTCATCTAAGGTACTATGTAATCTTTTAATTGAACCTTTTAATTTTGATGTATAGGTTTGCTATTAACTTATTAATGATAAGGGTGAATTATAAAAATATCCCCACCCTCCAGTATCCATCATCGATAATACATCACCAGTCTATCCAGCCTTCAAACAAGTTCCCCTTTGGCCTAATTTTATTACTTCATCAGTTTTAGCTATCATGAGCTATTGAAATTAAATCCATCGCGTTGAAATCAAATACATAGTTTCTGTCAAATTATCTTTTAAAATGGCATCTTTCATATAAAAAATTTAGGAGATGTATTTTATATCTTTGCCTTTCCTCATGTTTATTAAAAAAATCTCTCTCAAGGTCCAATATTACGTTCTTTTGGAGACCCAGTAGGGAAAAATTACACTCAAATGAGGTAATTGAGAGAGTTTTAATGAATGAACTACACAAAAAGGTACAGGCAGAGTTGAGGGAAATCAAAAGTTATGGGAATGCATTCCAGAGCTAGCCACAATGGGGAGCCATTGCCTATCTCAGATGGAAGGGACAAGGAGAAGGAGCAATTACTGGAACCTGAAGAGAGTGACTGTCTGAAGCTATGTCTTTGTTGGAGACATAGCTAATCCCAGGTGACCTTTCAGGGAGGGAGCTAAGGAATAAATACTCCGAGTACATTCTCCTTCTGCTCTTCCAACTCTTACTGGGAGTCCCCATCGACCAACCCCACCTAGAAGCTCTAGGCAAGAGTGCCTTTTGATGCAGTTCATTTGGTCAGCCTTCTGTGCCATGAAGTGGGACAGGGAATGATAGACCACGACTCTAAAGGAGTGAAGGGTAAATATCAGGTATAGAAAACTGAGCAAAATGTGTCTAAAGATCTTTTCATTTGTCATCTCTTAAATTCCATTCATTTTAGCGGAACAAACATTGATGGAACATCTATTAGATAAGAGCCACTTTAATGGATGCTGAGCATACAAAGATAAATAAGCAGGGCTGAACTAGCATCAGGCAAGCAAGGCACTGCGGCACACTTGCATGAACTTGAGAACGAATGCCTCTTTAAATTTCACACCCGAGGTCCTTTGCCTGCTTCATCCTAGCCTAAGCCCTGTAAATAAGACTCCATCCTCACATTCAAGGATTTTTCAATCTCAGCAAACAAACATGAATAAAAGGAACTACATCATAAAATGTTCAATTACAAGTGCTATGCTATAAGTATAAGAAGTATTATGAAAGCCCGGATTCCTGAACACTGAATCTCAATCCCAGGGGTCTGGTATGGCTCCCTCAAGACTAGTTCTAAACTGGGTTTTGAAGCACAAGATTTATTTATTCAATATGTATTTATTGAGTTTCTACTCTGTGACAAGTGCTGTTTTAGATGGTAGGGGAAAAGGAGAGACCAAGACAGAGAAGGACCCTGCTCTCAGGCAGTTTATGCTCTGGTCGGAGCAAAAGAGAATTAACAATAAACAAGACATTATCAAGAAGAGAGAAGTACTGAATGTTCAGAGACAGTTCTTTATGAATGTCTTGCATTTCTGCCTGTCTTGTGAACAGAGGCACTGACTGCCCTTTTGTTCTGAAATGTTTTTTCAAGGATGTTTGTACAGCAAACAGCCTTGAAAGTTAGAATGTCTCCGTCTAGCATAGAAGGCAGGTCAATTTGCTTCTTGTCCAGTACAAAAGATTTGGGTTCCCTAAGCCCTGGGTTCCTAAGTTATAATACAACCCAGTGTGTGTGCAGCACTCATCTGGGCTCATCTACATATTGTTCCCACTACATATGAGGAGCAAGGAGAAGTGACACAAGCGTGAAGCTCATGCTATTTGCTGTGCTGTATTCGCTATTTTATCTGTGCCCCAGGTTTCTTGGTCCATTCAAGCTGCTATGGAAAAACTATCATAGACTGGGTGGTTTATATACCACAGAAACTTTCTCACCATTCTGAAATCTCCAAAATCAAGGCAGATTCAGATTCTGATGAGAGCTCTCTTCCTGGTTCATAGATGATTTTGTAGATGATCACCGTGTCCTGACAGCCCAGAAGGGGAAAGAGATATCTCTGGGGCAAATTTTATAAGGGTATTGATCCCATTCATGAAGTCTCTGTTTTCATAAACCAGTCACTTCCCAAATGCCCCACCTCCAAATATCATCACACTGGGGATTAGGTTTCAACATACAAAGTCCGGGGAGATACAAACATTCAGTCTATAGTACCAGGAGTCTAGTGTCTTCTGCTACCCTCCATGAAACCATGGCAGACTACCTTATTAGTTTACAAGTATAGGATAAAATCTCAGACCCTTCATAGTTTTTGGCAGTTTTTGGTGAGAATATAAGATGCTGACAGAGACCTGGCTTTCTGGAAAAGAAAGAATGATAACCACATGGGTCAGGTTCAGGAATATTCTCTGGATTCTCTGGAATCTGGCAACAAATGCTCTTACCCAAATTTGAGCAAGGTGTATGAAGGGGATTAGTAAGGGTACTCACTATCATACCCATTAATCTATGTTTAGAGGTTGAGTGGAGACATGCAGGACTAAATCAAGCCACTTGTGGAATTTTGGTTACTCACTTGCCTCTGAGTGGAAAGAAGAAGAGATACTGTAGTGACAGTGGGGCACCAAGTACTGTGGCCAGAGCCTAAAGACAATATAGTTATAGCTATTGAGTTAATAAATCCCTGAAGTGGAAATGAATGGTGTTCACAATGAGAATAGAGAGTTTTAGACAGACTAAAGCCATTAGAAGTTAATTTGGTTGGGTGACACAGGGGGTTACTTGAAACCGATAGTAAAAAAAAAGGTCTTGAGTGCTGGTTCAGAACCTCTCTGTACTCTCCTTAACCTCTCTCTATCCCTTGACCCTTACCTCAGCTGGCTTTAAGAGAAAGATGATTGGGACTGGACCAATGCGAACCTATTTCCAAAGGGGACTGGAGGCCATACACGCCCATCTGAGTATGTTGCGAACTTTGGGGAGGGAAGGACCTCAAACTTTTAAACTTTTAGAGCCAACACATCCTCATCCTACAAAGTCCTGTGTGTTTGAGCAGGGCACACAGTGGGGAAGGGAAGCTAACATAATCGTGTGGATGGGGCCCTTGGCGTCAATTCAATGGACTGTTTTTATTGCTTCTACATATGAATCTATCTTGTAAGTTGATGTTATATTCTTGTACATCCCTGTCTAATAAATGTCGGAGGGGATTCTCTTGATCAAGAAGAATCATATATAGTAGTGCTAGTTCGACAAACTACCCTGATATTTAGTGAGTTGAGATTTAGCTTGAATGCCTCTACCTTCTGATGCCTGGAGCTTTCACTCCATCACATCCAGATGATGGTTGTCAAGTCAGAAGCCTGAGTCTCAATGGACTGTGGTATTATCACATGCCTGCCAGTAGGAGTGGCTTGAATAAACCCTGATAAAATTTACTGCTCACAGAGTAAATTTGGGGATGGGGAGGAGAATGGATTCACAATGTTCAATCCTTTCATCAGTCAAGAAATATTGCTACACAGCAATTTTCTCAATTTTCTTTAGTTACTCACCACCATAATGCAGACCCAGCTCCTTATTGTCCTTTTGGGGTATTAGAGATAGTATGTGCCTCGTGGGTATTTTAATTTGTCCTTTATGTGGGCTAGTATACAAATAAGCACCCTTTAAGTGGAATTCAAAAACAACAGAAACAACAAGAAAGCCTGTGATCCCTTTGAGCTACATGTCTCTGTGACTGATTTTGTTGCTTGGGACCTCTGGTAAAGAGGCAGCCCTCAGCTAGATTTCACTTCCCTGATATGGCTACCAGGCACACTCCTTTCGAAAAGCAAGTATTAATTTGCTGTCTAGTTCTTGTCAACACTGATGCCTGGTTCATGGGGATCTTTTGACTCTGACATACCCATTGTGAGGGGGGTTGACTTAGACTCAACCACTAACATGTTTGTCACATGGAAATAGTATATATAAGAAGGCATCCATCCTGGTCCTAGCAGCATCTTGGCTTTGCATGAAAAAGTAGGAGCTATTCCTCTGGGGGAAGTATTATCCCCCATTGTTGCACCTGAACAAAAGCCACTGGCTCAATGGGGCCCTTGATATACTGAGGTTCTCTTAGATAGAGGTTTAAAAACTCTGCAGACTGGCTGCCTATTTTTGTAAATAGAGTTCCACTGGAATATAATCACACCCATTCATTCATGTACTGTCCACTTTTGCACGATGGGAGAGCAGAGTAATTTCAACAGAGACCATATAGCCCACAGGCCTAAAATATCTGCCATCTGGTCCTTAAAGGAAAAGTTTGCCTGGACCTGGTTCGCTGATGGTTTGACTAAACCCTAATGATGTCCACTGGGCTGCTGTGGCTGTTCAACTGTGCAAAGGCAAAATGGATGTGATCAGTCCTCTCAGTGAGCAGAACTCAAGGCCTTCTCATAGCTCAGGGAAATATTCCTCTTGATGACCTTTGTTATATAGCTGCTGATTCTTGGGAGTGTCATCAGTGGCTTAGCTGTTTGGTTTGCCACTTGGAAAACTACAGAAGGCAGATTAAAGACACCCCTCTTTAAGGCCACGAACTGTGTTATCAGGGTGGCTCACGCAGGTGGCTGTCCATGATAAGGATCAGTTTGTTGAGAAGAACAGCTGGAATTCAAACTGCTGATCAAGCCTGCACAATTGGAACTGCCACTATTGCTGCAGAAATTCGTCATCATAGGAGACATGGCAGCACACCCACCACCATGGCTTGAGCACAGCTGCGTGCTAGATGTGTGATTCCTGCCATAGCTGACTTGTTTGGCAGTAGGGGAAGGCTGCATTTCGTGAGCTTAGCTTCCATGCACTCCTGACTGATGGACCACATGGGATCTCTGGCCCCCTTTCAGGCCTAGCAGTGGACCCTCATTATCACAGACATTTTTTAGGCTATGGTGTTGCTGTTCAAGTCGATCAGCTGATTCTAGCCATATCATTGCTGCTTTTAAAACTAATCAATAAAATGAGTTTGGCTTTCTAGACCATTTGCAATCACTAAAGATCACTCAACAATGGGTTAAGTCAAGTTATTCAGTGTTCCTTTCACACTCCATACTACTTACAGGCATCTGATATTCTTGAGCACCGAAACAGTCTCCTAAAAAGCTGATTCAAAAAATTTCTGACTACATCCCTGTAGCAGGTTGAATAGTGGCCCCCCCTGAAAATATGTGCCTGTCCTAATACTCAGACCCTGTGACTATTACCTTATTTAGAAAAAGGGGGGTTGCAGATGTAATTAAGATCTCTTGAGATGAGACCATCCCAATGACCCAGGTAGGTTCTAAATTTAATGACAAGTCTCCTTAAAACAAAGACGAGAAGAAACACATACAATATAACCTGCTATGTTTGAAGTATCTCCCTGAACCATACTTTTCACCTCTGGGACTAGGATAGCAAGAAGTATTGATACAAACATGAAGTTTATGGCACGTAGGTAATAAGGTCCTCTGCCTGACTCAGACGTCTCCTGTCTTCTGCCAGGGTTTTTGAGACTGTGGTAGGCTAACTTAGCTTGTAAGGTACAATCTTAGACCTTTCATGGTTCTTGACTAGGAGGAAGGTTCAGTAAGAAAATAATGAGTTAATGAAGAAGAGGGAATCATTTGATAAAGGAGGTCAGGGAAAGGTTTTCTGTGAGAAGTGATATTTGAATGCTCGCTAAAATAATAAGAAACCAGAGAGCAAAAATTAATGCAAAGTTCTAAGGCAGGAATGAGCTTGTAATGTCCAAGGAAAAGCAGAAAGATCAGTGACTAGAGAACAGTGATTAAGAGAGAATGTGGGGACGCCTGGGTGGCTCAGTTGGTTAAGCAGCTGCCTTCGGCTCAGGTCATGATCCCAGCGTCCTGGGATTGAGTCCCACATCGGGCTCCTTGCTCCGCAGGGAGCCTGCTTCTCCCTCTGCCTCTGCCTGCCATTCTGTCTGCCTGTGCTCGCTCTCTCTCCCTTTCTCTCTGACAAATAAATAAAATCTTAAAAAAAAAAAATTTAAAAAAAAATTTAAAAAAGAGAGAATGTGACAGGAAATGAGAGTAGAGAGTAGGGTAGTGGCCAGGCCATATGGAGTATTTGTAGGCTCTGATAAAGTAAGTTGTTCTTGCTAAGATCTTTACTGAGTCTAGTTCTTTAATAAATTAACCACAATGAACCTCATTTCATTGCTTTTGTTAGAATTGCAAATCTGAACTCTCCCTCTTCTGCTTAAAACCTTTCATGGTTGTTCAATGCATGTAGGACAAAAGTCAAAATACTCCTTCCTGATGAGGGCACAACCCCATCACTTACATGAAACTTACCATCCACCCCAAAGTGTTAGGGCATGAATCCATTTCTCAACTGTGTACTTTCAACATGTTTCTTTCTGTGTATGTGCATACTGCCCCCGCTGGACTTTTTGGGAAGTGCACACTCATCCTTCAACACCTAACTCAAGCACTTTCTTAGCGAAGTTTTTCCTAATGACCTCAAGCAGATGTGTGGCTCCTTTGAATACCCACTGTACTGTGTGTACTCACCTCTATTATAACACCTGTTACCCTGCATGGACATTACTGGTTTTAAGCTCAAGTCCTCCATGAGACTGAGCTTGCTAACAGTAGGAACAATATCATGTATCCTTTAATCCTCAGCACCTAGATCAATGTTTAGCACATAATAGGTGTTAGGTGAATACATGTTTAATGAATAAATGAATCCATGATTTCACACTTACCTGTGTTTTGTCACTGTAGATTAGCTTAATCTATTCTGTAATTGTATAAATGGGATCATCATTATGTATTTTTATGTGTCTGGCTTCTTTCATAGAGTAGACATTTTTGAGATTCATCTAGGGTGTTCAGTATAGTAGTTTGTCCTTTTTATTGATGAGTAGAATTCTATTGTAGAAATAAACTACACTTTGATTATTCATTCACCTGTTGATGGACATTTGGATAGTGTCCAGATGTTTTGAGATTATGAATACAACTGGTATGGATGTTCAGATATTTTGGGGAACACATGTCTTCATTTCTCTTGGGTAAATACTAATGAATAATATTGCTGGGTTGCAGGTTAACTTCATTAGAAACTGCCAAATTGTTCTTCAAAGTGCTTATACCACTTTGCATTCCCATCAGCAATGGAAAGAGTTCCATGTTTCTCTACCTGCCAACACTTGGTTGCCTTTTTACTAATAGCCATTCTACTGCATGTATACGGGAATCCCATTGTGGTTTTAATTGTATTCCCTGGTGACTGATGACATTGAGCATTCTTTTATGCAGTTACTGGCCATTTATATATCTCCTTTTTAGTGTCTGTTAAATCTTTTGCCCATTTTTAAATTGGGCTATTTGCTTTTTTATTGTTGAGTTCTAAGAGTTCTTTAGATAGCCTGGATACAAATCTTTTGTCAGGTATGTGTATTGTGAATATATTCTCCCTGTCAAACAGTACTTTTAAATTGTTTTCATGTCAAAGAACTTACCTTTAATATTACTATTGTTCTTTCAAGGTTATTGTCATGTTTTTTTGAATAGCTTAAAAGAGCAGTACATTTTATGCATATTCATTTCTATTTAGTGTACTAGTGTTTACTAATGTCTGTCCACTGAAATACTTTGACCAATCACATGCCTGTGACTCTGAATGCTTCCTAAATATCCTGCAGTTTCTCTGGCTTAGGTGAAAAATATTCAATCACCACAACGAGGTGAAAGTTACATTAGCCATGTGTGGCAAAGACTGTCACAGCCTCCCCCAACACTATGGCCCCTTTCCTCCTGATAAGGCAATTTGCTTATTTTGTACACTTCCCAGCCTCCCTGCAGCTGGGTGTGGTCATGTGACTAATCCTGGCACTATGTTATATATCCTTGTAGGAGGAAATGAAGAGAAGAAAAACAGATACTTCAGTTGCTGTTGCTCCTGGCAGTGTTTTTAGGCTTAAGACGAATGCCAGTGGTCATCTTTAAAGGTTTATTAAATGTTATGCTATTGTTCTTCTCCTTTCCTTTCACTGTTCTCTCCCCTCCTTTCCTTTTCCTTCCTACCTTTCCTCCTCTGCCCTCTTTTACTCTTTCTCAACGTTCTTCCCCTTTTCTCCAGAACCAGAACTTGATATTTTACGTATAAGTTTATAATTACAATAGGTGGTCAGCTTAAATGACTCGAATCTGGGGGGTGGGTGATGCAGCAGGGTACAGTTTCATTTTGATATAGGGTCTTCCTTAAACTTCCATCCCAACTATTTTTATACATCTTCTCTGACACTTAAATTCATTTGCTTTTAATAATCTACTGTCCATGGCTCTGACTTTCCATTGCCTCCTACACATCTGTTTGGATTGATATTCTGCTGTTTGTCATGCAAGCATGATTTCACTTTGAAAATGATTTCCTTTTGATGGATGCTCTGGTTGCTCAGGCAAGCATGGTCTTGCGTTCCTAACATTCACTGTTAGCTGGTCTCAGCACTCCAACGGTCATCCCTCAGGGTCTCAGGCATTCACTCATGCTAGCTCCGGACTTCTTGGTAATTAAATGCCAAAAATGTTGTATTCCTTGGATTAATCTATAGCAGGACTTTGTAAACTACAGCTGGTGGGCCAAATCTGGTCTTCGCTTGTTTTTGTATAGCTTGTGAGCTAAGACTGTTTTTTTTATGTTTTTAAAAAAGATTTTATTTCAGAGAGAGAGAGCCATGTGCAGGGAGAAGGGCAGAGGGAGAAGCAGACTCCTCACTGAGCAGGGAACCTGACAGGGTGCTTGACCCAGGACCTTGGGATCATGACCTGAGCTGAAGGCAGATGCTTAACCAACTGAGGCGTCCAGGTGCCCTGTGGTTTTTACTTTTTTTAAAAAATATTATAAAACAAACAAACAAAAAAACAGAGAATATGTGATAGAGACTGCAGGTAGCTCCACAGAGACTAAATATTTACTACTTGGCTCTTTATTGAAAAAGCTTACTAATAAAATTAAGTTTCTATGTGACACCCACCCCATCATGCAAAACTACAAGCCAATATCTTTGCAAGGCTCTTTTAGTATGATTTGACTTTCAATGTAGACCATATAAAATATACTTTAGGGAGATCCCAGGGAAGGTATCAGGGGATAAGTAATGATCTCCCAAGCAGCAAACAGTGGTTGCAAATATGAGCCCTAAATTGAAAATAACAAGGACTGATGCTCCAAATTACATGAAGACTGAGATGCTCTCATTTGATCTTCTCTATAGAAAGTGGCATGGTGAGTAGCCTCACCAAGGATTTACCTATCTGAAGGTGAGCAATAATTTAGTCCAAGAAAACTCAGGGGGAGGTTAGCCAGTATTAAATAATCCTTTCACTCATTCATATCATTCATTATTCATACTATTCATTATATAGCAGAAAGAAACAAGCCTTCGTTCCTTGCCTTATATGTTATGACATTTGCAATCAACTTGAACACAAACTATTTTCACAATGAAAAAGCTTTGACCATATTGTCTCTCTAATCTACCCCCATTCAGCCTGTTTTCCCAAGTCCCGTTTCACAAACCCCCTTATGGCACATATCCCTTTCTGTGACTTTGCCCAGTAGGCCCCCACCTGGAATACTCCTCCCCTAATTCTGTCTGTTGAAATTCTGTTTATCCTCCAAGCTCTGATTTAAATACCACTAGAGGCCTTCCCAGATCCCCTCAGTTGGAATTCCTTCCTCTGGGCCCTAGGGTGTCAATAGCTCTGGGACAATTTTAAGGCTTGTTTCTTGGCCTTCCTCACCATGCAGATAGTATAAATTAGAATTGTATACGCACATGTCACAGAACTTGGGTTTTGATTTCTAGTGACTGTTTTCTTTTTTTAATATTTTATTTATTTATTTGACAGAGATCACAAGTAGGCAGAGAGACAGGCAGAGAGAGGGGAAGGCAGGCTCCCCGCTGAGCAGAGAGCCCAGTGCTGGGCTTGATCCCAGGACCCTAAGATCATGACCTGAGCTGAAGGCAGAGGCTTTAACCCACTGAGCCACCCAGGCGCCCCTCTAGTGACTGTTTTCTAACCCAAGGCCCCAGACAAACAGCAATTTTTCTCAAGCTTTTTGCAAATTAGTGGGGAGTTTTTCTGGTCCCTTTTCCCTAGAGCAGGCCATGCTTCTTAGCTCTAACCTTCACTCCCAGGGTCCAGTTTGGCTGCCAGCCTGATGGGGTCCAGGTTGAACTGCTTATCCTTGAGTTAGCTGTCCCTTGGGCTTCCCCTTCTGGCCCCTTTAGGCTACTTCTATGACACACTGCTCTGACTTTGGCTTCTTGGTGTCTGCTTCCTGCATCTTTACCTTTCTTTTGTGCTAGGCCTGAATTATGATATTGTCCTGTTTTATCCAGCGGGTCTATGTTTGGGGAGCTATACGTGGGAACGATGATGCAGGGAGGGACTCTGGTCACACCGGACTATTCTGCCATGTTGCCCGATGTTGACAGAATGGTATAAAGCTCTGTTTAATTATGGAAGTCACAATGATTAACTCTATTTAATTTGAGAGAGCTCCTGAATATGCTTATTTATATCACTGCTTCTCTAACATCTAGATATCTAGGGTCCCACACAGTATTGTTTCTGAACTTTTTCCAACTAAAGAAATAGATACTGGTGAGGAAAGTTTTAGTGGCCAGCAATGGCTGGGAGAAAAGGAGGAGATGAAGGGAAATTTCTAACTAGTGAAAATGTAGTCAGTTTTCAATTGCTTGGGTAGATGGCACTTTGCCATATGAAGATAACCAGGAGGTTATCACAACCTTATGCCAAATAATGTTTAAATTATAATTTAGCATCCTAAGCCCCACACTTTGAGTACTTTTCATATCACTAAAGTGTCTGTTACGACCAGTGAAACAAGGGATAATTTATATTGAAAATAGTTTGCATTTTAATAGCCAAATATTATTTTATAAATCAATGGACTAGCTTTACATAATTTCAATCAAGTCCACAATAGGAGAATAATACAGGACTGTGGTTAGAAGCCATACATGGCATGGCATTATTTTATATTTCTAAATTTGGATCTACAGAAAATTAAGGCAACTTGATCAGTTACTTGATAATGCTCACTTTTTAGTTGTCATGTACATATTTTTAAAAGTTTGATATTACAAGTATCCTCCCTGAAGTTATAGCTCCCAGAGTGAATCCTTGAATTTATTCCTATACTATGACTGGGAAAACCCTGAATTAAATCTTTTTGACAGATAGGTTCTGTTTACTGCCAAGGTACCATGAGAACAGATACTTAGTACTATAAGGAATGTTAGCAAGGAATATAAAAAGTGGGGCAGAAAACCCAAAGAATGATGAAGGAAGGGATCCTGACATTTTACTGTGTCATGGAGCCATAGGGTTTTATGTCAGAAGGGTATTCAGAGATTGTGAAGAATAGCTTCATCTTTTTGACACCAGAAACCAGGCTTGGGAAAGGTAAAATGACTTGCTCAGGGTCACATGGCTAGAAGCAGGGCTGCAGCTGGGACCCAGGCTTCTTCCTACTCAGCTCCTCAGAGGCACATTCATTACTGGGATAATTTGAGGAGCTTTGTGTAATAGCACTAGAAGATAATGGGCTCTTTTGGAATAAATGTCTACATCTTGGCGTAATAAGCACCGCCTGTGTATGTGCAGCTTTGTTATAGAAGGAAGCAGACACATAATTGGTCTATTTTTTTCTTCTAGCTCTTGATTCTAAACCATCTAAATGTTTCTAAACATTCTGTAATATAAGGAATTAAAACTTGTTTCTCATATTTTGTGAAGGGTTTGTGTGGTACTATGTGGTATTTATGTGGACAAGTTGGGAATTGTGATGGGAAGCTAACGATGAATAGACAGTAAAACAAGAAAGATATTTAATTTTCTTAGGTGACCTGGTAAAACGGTAAAAATTACAGTGTGCATTTTAAGGAACAGCTGGGATCCTGACCCCCTGATGCATACAGCAATGTACTTTTTTTCCAGATTGGCGGATACCCAGCTTCTGCATTTAACATTATTGTTATCTGGCTGCTCACATAGACCCTTGCTTGGGAAGCATTCACCGGACCCTTGTTTGTGGACTAATTCTTCGCATCACGGAACTGACCAGTCATGAGAAGTTGCTTAAATCTTTATTCCACAGTTGAACAAATAAACAAGAGAGAGGGTATAGTTTTAGACTCCCAAGTTGCCTTAGCATATCTAGGATACTTTTCTGCAGTTCTAATATTGATCTAGGAGTGTTTTAAAAAATTACTATGGCAACAATCCCTATTCAGTGGGGGAAAGCAGTGCATTATCTATGCAAAGAAAAGTGAGAAGAGTATTTCAGATACTGCCTGCAGATGTGCCCTGGTCTCTTAGCATTATTTTTGCTGAGGACAGTGTCTGGGAAAAAAAAATCCATGAGAGTTACTCACTGACTCTGGAAGATATTAGCAATTCAAGCACTATGTCTTGGAAAACAGCATCTCACTGATTTAAGATTTTCCACAAAATGAATACTTTCATTATACTTGAAGTCTATCAGGTTATCATGTGAGAACACCCTGAAAAAAAGATGTTTTCAGCCAGTAGCTGAAAATTGCTGCAGCGTATGCATTACAGAGATATAGTGTAAGTGTTCATGAGGCATTCACCGAACAAATGTTTATGGAGCATAGTCTATGAGAAAGAAGAATGCTAGATGTCAACTCCATCAGCAAGAGTTTTAAGAGTCTACTGATGCTTTTTGAACATTTACAACCAAATTTTGCTTTTATCATTGAACAAGTCAAACCTCAGCCAAGAATGATCGGATTCAACATTTCACTTCTCTTTCTTCTGCACAGAATTTAGAAATAGTAGGTAACCCACTATTTATAATTTTTTGTTTAAAAAATAAGAAAACTAAGGTGAGTAGGTTGTCTAGATAGCATTAATCGCAGTGTAAATTGGGCAACTTCCAAAATTTGCTTAACAGAACACTTAAAATATACATGTGTGCATTCATAGGTATACACATATACACGTGTATTTATATGTGTGCAAGTACATGAATTATCTGGATTAACTAGGTAAGCAAATTACTCCATTGCTTTATGATTTGTTACTGAAGAATTGTCCTTGGGCCAGCAGCATCACCTGGGAACTTATTAGAAAGTAAGACTCTCAGCCCTCCCCTAAATCCACCAAATCAAATTGCCTTTTAACAAGATCCCCAGGTGATTCATATACAATTAAACTTTGAGAAAGACTGTTGTAACATATTTTAACCAGCAAAGTGAGTTGAGAGTTGAGACAGTTATCTATGGGGGAGAAAGCCTGTTCAATTACCTAAAATTTTTTAACAAGAGATGGTGGGGGGCGCCTGGGTGGTTCAGTGGGGTAAGCCTCTGCCTTCCCCTCAGGTTTATGATCCCAGGGTCCTGGGATCAAGCCCACATCGGGCTCTCTGCCCAGTGGGGAGCCTGCTTCCCTCTGCCTCTTTGCCTAGTTGTGACCTGTCAAATTAAATAAACTCTTAAAAAAAATTAATGTTAGGGGGATAGGTGAGGCGGTGGTGGTCAGGATGTTAAATTATCTGGAAAGGTACCTCAATTTTCAGGACTTTTTTTTTTTTTTTTTTTTTTTTGCCAGTGTTGGTACTGCCATGATGACTGTTTAAAGGTGATCATTCAAGTAACTTTAATCCCTAATGGACTGGGAGAGTGTTATGCTAGATAGCACTGTTCATCACTTATTATACAGTGACAAAAATTTAAAAATTACAAAAAAACCCTAAATCTTACCATGTGGCTTTTCAACTTCAAAGCCTTGTTGGTATTTGTATATTCACATAAACTGATTTGTTTATTCCAAGCTAAGGGGTGAGCATGTACAAACTTGTGGAGGTTCAATGAAAAGAATGTGATGTTTAAAGCTTTTGTATTTATACTTTTTCATATACTGCTATGTTGAGCTAATTGTAATCATGATGATTAACAATTCCAACCATGATCAAACTTCCTAATCATGATTTGTAATGTCCGTGTCACATTCTATTGTGCTGATGCACAGAGATTGTTTAATCACTCTCCTTTTATATGGATATTCGGATAGTTTCCATGTTTTGTCATTATAAATAATATAGTAACAAACATTCTTGTACAATATTAATTCATTAAATTCATTTCCATAGCATAAATTACCAGTAATAGAATTACTGAATTCAAGTATAGAATATTAGAGGGTTTTAAAAAACTTGTGGAATTTAGAAAAGGTCTATAACATTTTGAAACCTGCATTTTTAACAAATGAAGCATTCTAGCTTCACCACATCCTGCCAGCAAGAGAAATAATTATTTCCAAATTTGTTAATTAATCAGTATGCAGCTCATAATTTTTCACAATGATAATTAAAACTACCATTAAAATTCACTTTTTCTCTCTTGTTTTCTTCGAGCAAAATTTCCCAACAGGTGTTTTGCAGCCTAAGCCATAAATGCACTACAGGTGTGTTGACATACTGTGCTCAGTAATTTTCTGAGTAAGGCTGGAAGTAGCTAAAGCCTCCTGGAGAGTCCCCCTACCATGAACAGGTTGAGAGAAGTTTGGGAAGTACGGCCTGTGCTCACCGTTTTCCCTACTTTGGCTCTCTTTCTTTCTCTTCTTTTTAATAAAAAATTAATTACTTTTTGAGCACTTTCAGGTTTATAGAAAAATTGAGCAAAAAGTATAGCGAGTTCCCATATGGTACGGGAAACTCCATCCTTCCTCCTACTCTCTACCTCCACTTCCCCCTATTATTAAGCAGCTTGCATTAGAGTGGTACATTTGTTACACTGAAGAGCCAATATTGATATATTAGTATTGACTAACATCCATAGTTTACATTAGGGTTTGCAGTGTTTGCCAAATAATGCCGTATATCCTCCATTACAATAGCATACGGAATAGTTTTCCTGCCCTAAAAATCACCTGTGCTCCCATTTATCTCTCCCTTCCCCTGAACCTCTGGCATGGTTAATCTTATTATCTTCATAATGTTATGTAGTTGAAATTATACTGTATGTAGCCTTTTCAGATTGGCTTCTTTCATTTAGCCATATGCATTTAAGTTTCTACATATGTTTTTGTTTGTTTTTTATTTCGTTTTGTTTTGTTTTGTTTTGTTTTTTGGTGCCTTAATAGCTCATTTCTTCTAATTGCTGAATAATATTTCACTGTATGGATGTAACACAATTTGTTTATCCTTTCACCCTTGGTTTCCTCTAAGTTTTAGCAATATGAATAAAGCTGCCATAAACACATTTGTGTGAAGGTTTTTTGTGTAGATAGTTTTCAACTCATTCTGAAAATATACCAAGGAGTTCAACTGCTGTATGATATGTTAAGAGTATGTTTAGTTTTGTAAACAGTGCCAAACTGTCTTCCAAAGTGACCATACCATGTTGCTTGTCCACCAGCAATGAATGAGAATTTCTGCTGCTCCATGTTTTTGCCAGCATTTGGTGTGTCAGTGTTTTGGATTTTAGGTATGTAGCGATATATCATTGTTGTTTTAATTCACAGTTCCCTAATGATATATAGTGTTGAGCATCTTTTCATAGGCTTATGTGCCATCTGTATTTCTTTTATGATGAGATGTCTGTTCAGATATTTTGCCCATTTTTACAAATGATTTGTTTCGTTATTGAGCTTTGAGAGTTCTTTGTATAATGTGGATCACCAGTTCTTTACCAGATATGTGCTTTGCAAATATTTCCTCTCAGTCTGTGGCTTGTCTTTTCATTCTCTTAACAGTGTCTCTCATAGAGCAGAAATTTTAAAATTTTAATGAAGTTCAACTAATCAGTTTTATCTTTCATGGATGAAGTTTTTTTGTGTTGTATCTAAGAAATTATTTTCAAACCCAAGATCCCCTAGATTTTTTCTCTCATGTTATCTTCCAGTGGTTTTATACCTTGCATTTTACATTTAAGGCTGTGATCCATTTTGACTTAATTTTTTTGCATATGGATAACCAGTTGTTCTAACACCATTTGTTAAAAAGGTGATCCTTTCTCCATTGGATTACCTTTGTTTCCTTGTCAAAGATCTTCTGATTATATTTGTTTGGGTGTATTTCTGGGATCTCTTCTGTTCCATTGAACTATTTATCCATTTTTCCCCCAAGATCACCTTGTCTTGATTTCTGTAGTTTTATATAAAATCTTGGAGACAGGCAGTGTTAGTCTTCTGATTTTGTTCTTCTCTTTTAAAGATTTTATTTGTTTATTTGAAGAGGGAGGGGCAGAGGGAGATAGAGAAGCAAACTCGATCCTGACTCAGGGCTCAATCCCAGGACCTGAGATCATGTCCTGAGTGGAAGGCTAATGCTAACTGAGCTGTCCAGGAGCCTGTTTTTCTCTTTAAAATAATGTGTTGGCTAGTCTGGTTCTTTTACCTTTCCATATAAAAATTAGACTCAGTTTGCTGATAGCTACAACCTGAGATTTTGATTGGAATTGCATTGAATTTACAGATCAAGTTGGAAAGAACTGACAACTTGAAAATATTGAGCCTTCCTATCTATATACATGGAATATCATTCCAAATATTTAGCTCTTCCTTGATTTCTTTCATCAGTTTTCAGTTTATCTCATATATATCCTATACATATCATGCTAGATTTATTTTTATCTAAGGTTTTTTTTTTTTGGTGCTAACATAAATGATATTGTGTTGTTATTTCAAATTCCAACTTTTCATTGATGGTATGTAAGAAAGCAATTGACTTTTATGTTAACCTTATATCCTGAAATCGTGGTACAATTTCTTATTAGTTCTAGATTTTTTTGTTGATTCTTTCACATTTTTTATATAGACAATCATATCATCTACAAAGATAGTTGTATTTCTTCTCTCCCATTCTGTGTACCTTTTATTTCCTTTTCTTGTCTTAGTACATTAGCTAGGACTTCCAATATAATGTTAAATAGAAGTGGTGATAGCAGACATCCTTACCTTCTTCCTGTTCTTAGGGAGAACTCATCTAGTTTCTCACCATTAAGTATGATGTTAACTGTAGGGTTTTTGTTGATGTTATAGATCAAGTTGATGATGTTCCCCTCTTTCCTAGTTTGCTCCAAAGTTTTTATCATGAATGTGTGTTGGATTTTGTCAAATGCTTTTTCTACACCTATCGATATGATCATTTTATTTTTCTTCTTTTAGCATGCTGATATGATGGATTACATTAATTGATTCTTAAATGCTGAACAGTCTTGCATACCTGGAATAAATCCCACTTGGGATCAGTAGGGATGTTTCCTCTTTCCTTTCTGATGTTAATAATTTGTGTCTTCTCTCCTTTTTTCTTAGTTATCCTAGCTAGAGGTTTATTAATCAATCTTCAGAAAGAACCATCTTTTGGTTTTGTTGATTTTTCTCCATTGACTTCCTATTTCCAATTTCATTGATTTTTGTTCTAGTTTTTATTATTAATTCTCTTCCCCTTACTTCAGGTTTAATTTTTTTCTTTTTCTAGCTTCTCAAGGTAAAAACTCAGATTATTGATTTTTTTATTTTTATTTATTTTGATTTTTGATTTTAATATATGCATTCAATGCTATAAAACTCCCTCCAAGCACTGCTTTTGCTGTATCCCACAAATTTTGTAAGTTGTACTTTCACCTTCATTTAGTTTGAAATACTTCTTTTCCAAACCCTTGAGATCTATCTTTGACTCATGTGTTATTTGAAACTGTGTTGTTTAATAGCCAAATATTTGGGTGATTTTCCAGCAGTCTTTTCTTGATTTTCAGTTTAATCTGTGGTCTAAGGACATCCTTTGTACAATTTCATTTTTAAATATCTCTTAAGGCATGTCTTATGGCTCAGAATGTGGTGAATGCTCCAGGTGAGCTGCTTGTTGTTAGATGGGAGTATTTTATAAATGTCAATTAGATCCAGTTGATTGATAGTGCTCTTCAGGCCAACTGTATCTTAACTTATCTTCCACTTGCTTGATCTCTTAACTACTTAAAAGAAGGGTGTTGAAGTTTCAATTAATAGTGGATTTATCTATTTGTCTTTCAGTTCCAACAATTTTTGCTTCACATATTTTGACACCTTGTTAGGTACATACACATTTAGGATGGTTATACTTGTTGGACAAAAATAGATTCTATCTATGAAGTCAAGAGTAATTGCCTAAAATTAATCCAAGATTTACAAAAAATCAAATAAAAGACCTTTCAGCTACAACCTCCAAACAGTATTCACAATTCCATCCACTGTATTTTAAAGAGTAAAAAAGGAAAAAGAGGAGAGGGGAGCAGGAATATGACAATGGAGTAGGAGGACCCAATGCTTGCCTTGTCCCATGAACACAACTAGATAACTATTAAATCATCCTAAATATCCCAGAAGTTAACCTGCATATTGAAAGTAAGTGGATGGAAAAACATTTATTATGCAAATAGATGTCAAAAGAAAATAGGAATATCAATACTTATATCAGAAAAACTAGACTTTAAAACAAAGACTGTAACAAAAAACAAAAAGGGGTACTATATAAAAATAAAGGGGACAATCCAACAAGAAGATATAACAATTGTAAATATTTATGTACCCAACATGGGAGCACCCAAATATGTAAAACAATTAATAACAAGAATATAGGAATTAGTTGATAACAGAATAATAGTAGAGGACTTTAATACTCCATTTACATCAATGGACAGATCATATAAACAGAAAATAAGCAAGGAAACAATGGCTTTGAATGACACACTGGACTGGATGGACCTAATAGATATATTCAGAACATTCCATTCTAAAACAACAGAATACACATTCCTTTCACATGCACACGGAACATTCTCCAGAGTAGAAGATTACATATTTGGTCATAAAACAGGCCTCAGAAAATACAAAAATACTGAAGTCAAGCCATGTACCTTTTCTGACCACAATGCTATGAAATTAGAAGTCAATCACAAGAAAAAATCCAGAAAGACCACAAATACATGGAGGTTAAGCAACATGTTACTTACCAATGAATGGGTTAACCAGAAAAATCAAAGGGGAAATTAAAAAAAAACAATACATGGAAACAAATAAAAATGAAAACACAGCAGTCCAAAACCTTTGGGATACAGCAAAAGTTGTCCAACAAGGTACATATATAGCAATACAGGCCTACCTCAAGAAGCAAGAAAAATCTCAAACAACCTAACCTTACACCTAAAGGAGCTAGGAAAAGAGCAACAAATGAAGTCTAAATTTAGCAGAAGGAAGGAAATCATAAAGAGAACAGAAATAAATGATATAGAAACTAAAAAATAATAGAACAGATCAATGAAACAAAGAGGTGGTACTTCAAAAAATTAATAAAATTGATAAAACTTTACCCAGATGTATCAAAAAGAGAAAGGACCCAAATAAATAAAATCACAGATGAGAGAGGAGAAATCACAACCACCACTGCAGAAACTCAAACAATTATAAAAGAATACTATGAAAAACTATAAACCAACAAATTGGACAAATTGGGAGAAGTGGCTAAATTCCTAGAAACATATAAATTACCAAAACTGAAACAGGAAGAAATAAAAAACTTGAATAGACTGATAACCCGCGAAGAAATTGAATCAGTAGTCAAAAAATTCCTGACAAACAAAAGTCCAGGACCAGATGGTTTCACAGACAAATTCCACCAAACATTTAAAGAAGAGTTAATACCTATTCTTCTCAAAGTACTCCAAAAAATAGAAATGGAAAGAAAACTTCCAAATTCATTCTTTGTTGCCTGCATTACCCTGATACCAAAACCACATAAAGCCACCGTTCTTAGAAAAGAGAACTACAGGCCAATATCCCTGACAAATATAGATGTGAAAATTCTCAATAAAATACTAACAAACTGAATCCAACAATACCTTAAAAAATTACTCACCATGATCAAGTTGGATTTATTCCTAGGTTGCCAGGGTGGTTCAATATTTGCAAATCAATCAACATGATACATATCTCAAGACACCAAAAGCCACATATGAAAACCCCCTGGCTAAGATAATCATAAATGGAGAAAAACAGAGCTTTTCCTTGGGGATGTCCTCTCTCACCACTTTTATTCAACAGAATACTAGAAGTCCTAGCCACAACAATCAAACAACAAAAAATAATAAGAGGCATCCAAATCAGCAAAGAAGATGCAAAATTTTCACTATTTGCATATGATATGATACTATATATAGGAAACCCAATATATATATATATATATATAGGCATATGATATGATACTATATATAGGAAACCCAAAAGATTCCAACAAAAGCTACTAAAACTGATAAACAAATTCAGTAAAGTTCCAGAATCCACCACCTGCTGCATTTCTATACACCAATAATGACACAGCAGAAAGAGAAATAAGGGAATCAACCTCAATTACAACTGCACCAAGAACAGTAAGATACATTGGAGTAAACCTAACCAAAGAGGTGAAAGACTTATACTCTGAAAACTATAAAACACCAATGAAAGTGAAGATGACACAAAGAAATGGAAAAACATGCCACGCTCATGGATTGGAAAAACAAATATTGTTAAAATGTCTATGCTACCCAAAATGTTCTACACATTTAATGCAATCCCTATCAAAATACTGACAGCATTTTTCACAGAGCTAGAACAAACAATCCCAAAACTTCTATGGAACCAAAAAATATCCAGAATACCCTAAGCAACCTTGAAAAAGAAAAACAAAGTGGAGGTATCACAATTCTAGACTTCAAGTTATCTTACAAAACTGTAGTAATCAAAACAGGACGGTGTTGGCACAAAAGTATATACATAGATCAATAAAACAGAATAAAAAAACTCAGAAATAAACCCACAATCATATGGCCAATTAATCTTCTTAAAATTTTTAAAATTTAAAATTTAAATTCAATTAATTAACATATATTACTGGTTTCAGAGGTAGAGGTCTGTGATTCATCAGTCTTACATAATACCCAATGCTAATTATATCATGTATCCTCCTTAATGTCTATCACTCAGTTACCCCATTCCCTCCCAGTTCCCCACTCCATCAACCCTCAGTTTGTTTCCTATAATATAGAGTCTCTTAGGGTTTATCTCTCTTTCTGGTTTTGTCTTGTTTCATTTTTTCCTCTCTTTCCTTATGATGCTGTTTTGTTTCTTAATTTCCACATATCTGTGAGATCATATGACAATTGTCTTTCTCTGATTGACTTATTTCACTCAGCATAATACCCTCTAGTTCCACCTACATCATCGCACATGGCAAGATTTCATTTTTTAATGGCTGAGTAATATTCCATTACATGCACACGTGCGTGCATGCACACACACACACACACACACACACACACATACAGACCATCTTCTTTATCCATTCATCTGTCCACGGACATCTGGGCTCTTTCCATTGTTAGGCTATTGTGGACATTGTTTCTATAAACATTGGGTTGGAGGTGTCCCTTTAGATTACTACCTTTGTATCTTTGGGGTAAATACCCAGTAGTGAAATTGCTGGGTCATAGGGTGGCTCTATTTTTAACTTCTTGAGGAACCTCCATACTGTTTTCCAGAATGTCTGCACCAGCTTGCCTTCTCACCAACAGTGTAAGAGGGTTCCCCTTTTTCCACATCCTTGCCAATATCTGTTGTTTCCTGACTCGTTAATTTTAGCCATTCTGACTGGTGTCTGATGGTATCTCATTGTGGTTTTGATATGTATTTCCCTGATGCTGAGGGATGTGAAACATTTTTTCATGTGTCTGTTGGCCAACTGTATGCCTTCTTTGGAGAAATGTCTCTTTATGTCATCTGCCCATTTCTTGATTGGATCATTTGTTCTTTGTGTGTTGAGCTTCTTAAGTTCTTTATAGATTTTGGATTCCAGCCCTTTATCTGAAGGGTCATTTCCAAATATCTTCTCCCATTCTGTTAGTTGTCTTTTGGTTTTGTCGACTGTTTCCTTTGCTGTGCAAAAGCTTTTTATCTTGATGAAGTCCCAATAATTCACTTTTGCCTTTGTTTCCCTTTGCCTTGGAGACATGTCTAGCAAGAAGTTGTTGTGGCTGAGGTCAAAGAGTTTGCTGCCTGTGTTCTCCTTTAGGATTTTGACAGGTTCCTGACTCACATTTAGGTCTTTCTTCCATTTTGAGTCTATTTTTGTGTATGTAAGGAAATGGTCCAATTTCATTCTTCTGCATGCAGCTTTCCAATTTTCCCAACACCATTTACTGAAGAGACTATCTTTTTTCCACTGGATATTCTTTCCTGCTTTGTTGAAGATTAGGTGACCACAGAGTTGAGTGTCTACTTTTGTGCCAGTACCATACTGTGTTGATGATTATAGTTTTGTAATAGAGCCTGAAGTCTGGAACTGTGATGCCACTTGCTTTTTGTTTTTTTGTTTTTTTGTTTTTTTTTTCCCCCCCAAACATTCCTTTGGGTGTTTGGGGTCTTTTCTGGTTCCATTCAAATTTTATGATTATTTGTTCCAGTTCTGTGAAAAAAGTTGATGGTATATAATAGGGATTGCATTGAATGTATAGATTGCTCTATAGCATCAGCTTTTTTTGTTGTTGTTCCACTGTGATTTATTCAGGACACATTGCAGCTCTTGAAAAGATTGACACATATTTTGAAAAAAAAAATCCTTTCATAGTTAAAATCTTGATGACATATAAATGTCCATCTCCAAAATATTTCATGGAAATGTGTAAATTTGTAAAAATATTATATTTCTGTGATTTTATTAAGATATGCATATTTTATTTTCCTGTGTAAGTTTAGGGATTTTTTCCCCTTTATTTTTATTTCTTTTCAGTGTTCCAGAATTCCTTGTTTATGCACCACACCCAGTGCTCCATGCAATATGTGCCCTCCATAATACCCACCACCAGACTCACCCAACCCCCCATCCCCTCCCCTCCAAAACCCTCAGTTTGTTTCTCAGAGTTCACAGTCTCTCATGGTTCATTTCCCCCTCCAGCATTGACATTTTAACAATATTTTTCCTTCCAATCCATAAGATTAGAACATTTTTACATTTCTTTGTGTCTTCCTCAGTTTCCTTCATGAGTGTTCTATAGCTTTCGGAGTACAGATCCTTTTCCTCTTTGGTTAGGTTTATTCCTCGGTATCTTATGGTTTTTGATACAGTTGTAAATGGGACCGACTCCTTAATTTCTCTCTCTCTCATTATTTGTGTATAGAAATGCATTGATTTTATAGCCTGCCACTTTGCTGAATTCCTATATGAGTTCTAGCAATTTTGGGGTGGAGTCTTTGGGGTTTTCCACATAGAGTATCATGTCATCTTCAAAGAGTAAGAGTTTGACTTCTTTGCTGATTCAGATGCATTTTATTTCTTTTTGTTGTCTGATTGCTGAGGCTAAGACTTCTAGTACTATGTTGAACAACAATGGTGAGACAAGTGGTGAGAACAAGAGTGGACATCCCTGTTGTGTACCTGACCTTAGAGGAAAAGCTCTCCATTTTTCCCCATTGAGAATGCATTTGCTGTGGGCTTTTCTTATGTGGTTTTATGATATTGAGATATGTTCACTCTATCACTACACTGTGAAGACTTTTAATCAAAAAAGGATGCTGTACTTTGTCAAATGCTTTTTCTGCATCTATTGAGAGGATCATGAGGTTCTTTTCCTTTTTTTTTTTTTAATTAATGTAGTGTATCACATTGATTGATTTGTGGATGTTGAACTACCTTGCAGCCCAGGAATAAATCCCACTTGGTTGTGGTGAATAATCCTTTTAATGTACTGTTGGATCCTATTGGCTAGTACTTTGGTGAGAATTTTTGCATCCATGTTCATCAGGGTTGTTGGTATGTAATTCTCCTTTTTAGTGAGGTCTTTTCTGTTTTGGGATCAAGGTAATGCTGGCCTCATAGAAAGAGTATGTAAGTTTTCCTTCCATTTCAATTTTTTGAAACAGCTTCAGAAGAATAGGTGTTAATTCTTTAAATATTTGGAAGAATTCCCCTGGGAAGCCATCCGGCCCTGGGCTCTTGTTTGTTGGGAGATTTTTGATGACTGCTTCAATCTCATTACTGGTTATGGGTCTGTTCAGATTTTCTATCTCTTCCTATTGCAGTTTGCTAGTTTTTATGTCTCTAGGAATGCATCCATTTCTTCCACATTGTCTAATTTGTTGGCATATATAGAGTTCAGTCAGTCTTTGACAAAGTGGAAAGAATATCCAATGAGAAAAAGAATGTCTCTTCAACAAATGGTGTTGGGAAAACTGAACAACAGCATGTAAAAGAATGAAACTGTACCACTTTCTTACACCATATAAAAAATAAATTAAAAATGGATTAGAGATCTAAATGTGAGATCTGAAACCATGAAAATCCTAAAAGAGAACACAGGCAGTAACTTCTTTGACATCGGCCATAGCAACTTCTTTCTAGATATGTCTCTTGAGGAAAGGGAAACAAAATAAAAAATAAACAACTGGGATTACATAAAAATAAAAATCTTATGCACAGCAAAGGAAACAAACAAACAAACAAAACCTAAAAGGCAACCTATGGAACAAGAGAAGATATTTGCAAATGATATATCTGTTAAAGGATTAGTATCCACATTATAAAAGGAATTATAAAATTCAACATCCAAGAAATGAATAGTCCAGTAAATAGAAAGAAAATAGGCAGAAGACATGAATAGACATTTTGCCCAAAGAAGACACACAGATGACCAATAGACACATGAAAAGATATTCAGCATCACTCAACACCAGGGAAATACACATCCACACTACAATGAGATATCACCTTACACTTCTCAGAATGGCTAAAATCAGCAACACAAAAAACAACAGGTGTTGGTGAGGATATGGAAAAAGGGGAACCCTCTTGCAGTGCTGATGGGAATGCAAACTGATGGAGCCATTCTGGAAAACAGTATGATGGGTTCCTCAAAAAGTTAAAAATTTAGCACTCCTATGATCCAGCAATACCACTGCTAGGCATTTACCCAAAGAATACAAAAATACTAATTCAAAGGAATACATGCACTCCAATGTTAATAGCATTATCTACAATAGCCAAATTACGGATACCGCCCAAGTATCTACTGACTGATGAATGGATAAAGAAGATGTGAGATATATATGTGTGTGTGTGTGTGTGTGTGTGTGTGTGTGTGTGTGTGTATATATATGATAGAATATTACTCAGCCATAAATAAGAATGAAATCTTGCTATTTGCAATGATATGGATGGAGCTATAGAGTATTATGCCAAGTGCAATAAGTCGGTCTGAGAAAGACAAATATCATATGATTTCACTCATATGTGGCATTAAAAGAACAGACAAGCAAACAAGCAGCAAAGAGTTAAGAGAGAGAGAGAGAGAGGCAAACCAAGAAACAGACTCTTACTTATAGAGAACAAACTGATGATTACCAGAGAGGAGGTGGGAGGGGGGATGGGTTAAATAGATGATGGGAATTAAGGAATGCACTTGTGATGAGCACTGGGTGGTGTACAGAAGTGTTGAATCACTATACTGTACATCTGAAATTAATATTACACTGTAAATTAACTAACTGGAATTTAAATTATAACTTTAAAAAATAAAAAAGGAAAAGAGGAGATATACCACCAATTGAGTCAACCAGTTCTAAGTTTGGTGTGCAAAGTTTCTATGAAACAGTTGGAAAGAAGGGAGAATATCGCTGTCATGTACAATGTTCAGCCAAGATAGACTGGTAGGGTAGAGACTGGTGCCATCATAATGCTCCCTATACAAATAAAAACAGTTATTAAATCAAGCATTAATTTAAAACTCAGATTATTAAGTATACATGATTAATGTATTTTAAAGGTTCTTAGATTTGATTAACACATGATATTTGCATAAAAGCTGGTTCAACTCAGATGTAAGGGGATAAAAAGCCATCTCAAACTTCGAAAAGTTAACTGATATTTAGAAATGGTGTCTGATCATGATGTCTAGTAATGATGTCTATTATCCAGCCCTCCCCAACTCCGGCTAATACTTGTCTTCTATAGGAGACTACTCTATCTATTAGTCTATTAATGATAAAAATTCAGAGACTGAAGCTCTGTCACAATCAAAGTGGTGCTTGATATATGGAATACGTGGACTTGGAGAAGCTACAAAACTTGTCCTTCATGAGAAAATACCTAATCTCTTAAGAGACTAGGTAAGATTAGGTAAGATTAGGTAAAACCTAATCTCTTCATTGCAAAGTAATGGCAAAATTTTACTAACTCTTTACTCATAATACTCAGTTGGAGCTTTCAAAAGGTCTGCATTTCCTAGATTGTCATTTAGAGAATAGGAGCACAGAAACAAGTCCATTACATACAATATTATTAAAACCCCCTTTGAGATTCTGGCTTATGCTGAAGGTGGAAGAAGAGGGATCAGTATTATCTGACCACCTCTAGCAACTCCCCACACTCCAGTTCTCCAAAATCAGAAAAAAATACATGAGAAAACTGTTTTTTTCAAGACACTTGCCATCAGGCAATAAAGTAGTTACCTCTGAAAAATTGGAAATAAGTGAGATGAGCCTAAAGTTGCCTCAGTATATTGTCTTGAAAAAGTTTCCAGTCTGTGGCACAGGGAGGATGAAGCCAATCAGAGCCTTGTGGACTCCCTGATTTGAGGAGATGGAGTTAACATTGCATAATCATAAACAGGTCAATCTACCACAAAGACATTGCAATTATAAATGTGTATGCACCAAACAAGAGTTGCAAAATGTGTAAAGCAAAAGCGGACAGAACTGAAATGAGAAAGAGATGATTCAACATTATAGTTGGAAACTCCAACACCAATTTCTCAGTAATATATAAAACAACTAGACAGAAAAGTTAGCAAAGATATAGAAGAACTCAAAATCACAATTAACCAACAAAATATCACTGACATTTATAGAACATTCCACCCTATAACTGGATACAGATTCAAGTGCCAGTGGAACACATATCCAAACAGACCATATTCTGGGCCATAAAACAAAGCTCAGCAAATTTAAAAGAACTGAAATCATATAGAATGTGTTCTCCGACCACAGGGGAATAAAACTGTGACTCAATAACAGAGAGGTAATGGGAAAATGTCCAAACACAAGAAAACTAAAGAATACACTTATAAATAATCCATGGGTCAAAGAGGAAGTCTCAAAGGAAATTAGAACCTAGAAAAAGATAAAATAAATCCAAAGTAAGCAGAAGGAAAGAAATAAACATATGAGTAAAACTCAATGAAATTAAAAACAGAAAATAAAGTCAATGAAACAAAAAGCTCATTCTTTGAAAAGATCAGTAAAAGTGACAAATCTGTAGAAAGATTGACCAAAAAAAAAAAAAAAAAAAAGAGAGAGAGAGAGAAGACACACATTATCAATATCAGGAATAAAGCAAAGGATGTCATTATAAACACTGCAGACATCAAAAAGATAATAAGGGAATACTACAAAGAACTCTATGCCCATAAATATGACAGCTTAAAGAAAATGGACCAGTTCCTCAGAAAGCACAAACCACTAAAACTTACCCAACAAAGAACAGATCATTTGAAAAGCCCTACAACTTTAAGAAAATTGACTTCAAAATGTAAAAATCCCCCCCCCCAAAAGATGTATCAAGGCCCAAATGGTTTCACTGAAGAATTCTACCAAATGTTTAAAGAATTAGCACCAGTTTTATACAACCTCTTCTAGAAACAAATACTTCTCAATTCAATCTGTGAGGCCAGCTTTTCCCAGATACCCCAAAAAGACAAGACAGTACAGAAAAAGAAAACTATAGATAAATATCCCTCAAGGATTTTGATTTTTAAGTCTTTAAAATATTATTAGCAAGTAGAATTCAGCAACATATAAAAAGAATTATACATTATGATTAAGTGAGGTGTATTCCAGGAATGCAAACCTAATTCAATTATCAAAAATAAATCAATATAATCCATCATATTAATAGGCTAAAAAGAAAAATCATATGATCATATCAATTGATGCAAAAAAAAAAAAGCATCTGAGGAAATTCAGCACTTATTCATGATAAAAATTCCCAGAGAATTAGGACTAAGGAAAAATTCCTCAACTTTTTAAAGAACATCTACAAAAACCTATAGCTAACATTATATTTAATGGTGAAGGACGGCATGCTCTCCTTCTAAGTTGGGAACAAGGTAAAGATGTCTGTTCTCATCACCTTTATTCAACCTAGTACTGGAAGTTCTAACCAATGTAGAAAGACAAGAAAATAAAAATTATTCAAATTGGAAAGTAAGAAATAAAATTGTCCCTACTTGCATAATAACGTGACTATATAGAAAATGCCAAGAAATTTGCACAAAACTTCTAGAACTAATAAATAAGTTTAGTGAGTTCATAGAGCACAAGATAAATGAACAAAAATCAATTGTATTTCTATACATGAGCAAAAGATACACAGAAACTTAAAGTGAAAATACAATACTATTTAAAATCATTTAAAAATAGGTAAAAAGTTAACAAAATGTGCATAGCATATATGGTAAAGATTACAAAATAAATAAATAATAATTGGAAATTAATGCCATGTTAATGATCAGAAGATTCACACAGTAAAGATGTCAAGCCTCCTCAAAATGATATGCAGGTTTAACACAATTCCTATCAAAATTTCTTGTATATACTGACAGATTATTCTACAATTTATATAAAAAGGAAAAGGATCTAGTACAGATAAAAAAATAAATTTTGCAAAAGAAAAATAAAGTGGGAGAAAACAATCTATTCTATTTAAAAATTTATTATGTAGCCACAGTCATCAGGACTCTAGTGTTGGCAGAGGGATAGACACATGGATCACTGAAATAAAAGAGAGAATCCAGAAATAGACTCACATAAATTTGGCCAACTGATCTTTGACAAAGGAGCAAATACGATTCAATGGAGCAAGAACAGCCTTTTCAACAAACTATACAGGAGTAACTGGATATCCACAGGCAAAACAACAACAACAACAATAACAACAACAAACTGTACGTCTCACACCTTATACAAAGATTAATTCAAAATAGATCACAAACATAAACACAAAACACAAAGCTGTAAAACTTCTAGAAAAAAAACATAGAAGAACATCTTCAGGATCTAGAACTAGACAAAGAGTTCTTGATACCAATAGCATGACCCATCAAAAGAAAACTAATAAATTGAACTTCATTAAAATTAAAAAATTTTGCCCAGTGAAAGGCCCTATTAAGAAGTTGAGGTGTGGCTGGGTGGCTCAGTCAGTTGCCTTTGGCTGGGGTCATGATCCCAGGGTCCTGGGATCAGCCAACATAGGGCTCCCTGCTCAGCTGGGATTCTGCCCCTTCCTCTCCCTCTGCTGTTCCCCCATTTGTGTTCTCTCGCTCGCTCTCCCTCTCTCTCAAATAAATAAATAAAATCCTAAAAAAAAAAAAACAAAACTGAAGTTGAAGTTAAAAAGACAAGCTACAGACTGGGAGAAAATATTTGTAAGCCGTATATTTGACAAAGGACAGTATCTAGACTGTCTAATATATCAAAGTGCCTAAAATATTTTTTAAGTGACATTACCAAATGTTGGTAAGATGCAGAGAAATTGGATCACTCATACATTGTTGTAGGAAGGTAAAATGGTACAGCCACTCTGAAAAACAGTTTAGCAGTTTCTTTTAAAACTAAACCTGCACTGAGGTGCCTGGATGGCTCAGTTGGTTGAGTGGCCAACTCTTGATTTCAGCTTAGGTCATGATCTCAGGATTGGGAGATGGAGCCCCATGCTGGGCTCTGTGCTCAGTGAGGAATCTGCTTGAAATTCTATCTTTCTCCCTCTGCTCCTCCCCCACTCATATACACATTTGCTGTCTCTCTAAAATAAATAAATATTTTTTTAAAAAATAAAAAAAAGAAACATGCATTTAGTGTACAACAGCAGTTGTGCTCCTGTCATTTATTCCAGAAAAGTGAAAGCTTTGTTCACATAAATATCTATACACAAGTGTTTATATCACCTTTATTTGTAATAGCTAAAAAACAGAAAATCCAGATGTCTTTCAATAGGTTAATGTTAAACTATGTTTTATTCATACCGGAATACTACTCAACAATAAAAAGGAACATACTTTTGATACACATAGTACACTGAGTAAGAAAGAAAAGGCTACACACTATATGTGCACCCCAAAGGATACACACTGCATGATTACATTTATAGAGCATTCTTGAACTGACCAAATTATAGAAATGAACAATAGATAAGTGACTGCCAAGGGTTAAGGAGGGGTTTGAATAGCAGAAAAGTGGATGTGCTATTAAAAGACACCATGAAGGGTCTCTGAGGTGAAGAATATATTCTCTATTTTGATTGTATAAATATTAAATTATGCTTGCTATTTTACTATAGTTTTACAAGATGTTATCTTTGGAGAAAACTGGGTAAAGAGCAGTGAATCTTCTCTATATTACTTCTTACAACTACATGTGAATCTACAATTGTCTCAAAATAAAAAGTTTAATTTAGCAAATAGCAACTATGCGTTGCTTACCAAAAATACAACTTAAATAGAAAGCCACAACGAGGTTAAAAATAAAAGGATAGACAAAGATATACCATGCTAACTTTAGTCAAAAAAAAGCTGGCTTAGCTATTTTAACATAAGAAAAAAGTAGATTTCAAAGTAAAGAATATTACCAGGGATTAAGAAGGTTATTTCAGAAAGTAACTGGGTTATTAATCATGAAAACATAAAGATCTTAAACATGTATGCCCCTAATAATGGAACCTTCAATATATAAAAAGTAAAAATTGATACAGCTGCAAGAAATAATGGGAAAATCCAAAATCATAGTTAGAGACAGCAATATCCCTCTCTCAATAATTGATAAAACAAGTAAATATAAAATCAACAAGGATATTGTTGATTTGACAAACACTATCAACCAATTTGACCTAACTAACATTTATAGGACACACCACCCATTAAGAGTAAAATACACTTTTAAGTACACAGGGAAATTTACTAACATAGACCATACTCTAAACCAACTAATCTCAATAAACTTAATGAGATTAAAGTAATACAAAAAATGTTTTTGACCCTTACATAATTAAATTAGAAACCAATAATAAAAAAAAATCTGGAAAATTCCCAATTTTTAAAAACTAGATACCTAAATACCACACTTCTTTTTTTTTTTAAAGCTCTTATTTATTTATTAGACAGAGAGACACACAAGAGAGGGAACACAAACAGGGGGAGTGGGAGAGGGAGAGGTGGCTTTTCCGCTGAGCAGGGAGCCTGATGTGGGGCTGGATCCCAGCACCCTGGGATCATGACGTGAGCTGAAGGCAGACGCTTAATGACTGAACCACCCAAGCGCCCCTAAATACCACATTTCTAAACAACCCATGGATCAAAGAAAAAATCAAAATAAAAATTAGAAAGTATTTTGAACTGAATGAAAATGAAACAACAGCATAGCAGAAACAGTGAGCTAATGCTAAAGCAGTACTTAGGAAGAAATTTATAGCACTGAACACCTATATTAAAAAATAAGAACGGTCTCGAATCAATGACTTCATCTTTCATCTTAAGAAACTAAAAAAAGAAGAGCAAACTAAATCCAAAATAGGAAAAAGAAAGAAAGATTAAATAAGAAACCAATGAAATAGAGTATAAAAATAATAAAGCCATTGTAATCAAAAGCCAATTCTTTGAGTGTATATTAATAAAACTGATAAACTTCCAGCCAGACTGAGAGAAAAGGCATAAATAACTAAGATCTGAAATGAGAGATGACATCAGTATTCTACAGATATTAAATGGATAATAATGAAATATTATGAACACTGTAATGACAGTGAAATTGACAAGTAAGATGAAATGGAGTCCTTAGAAGATACAAACTGCCAAAGCTCACCCAGAAAGAAACAGACAACCCAGACCTTTATCTATTAAAGAGATGGAATTTGTAGTTAAAAATGTTCCCATGAAGAAATATCCAGGACAATAAATAATTCACAGATGAAATGAACCAAATATTTTAAAAGACAATAATGATAATTTACCACTTTTCCAGAACAGTGAAGAGGAAAGAATATTCCCAACTCACTCTATAAGCCCAGCACTGCACTACTACTACTAAAACTAGACAAAGATATTACAACAAAAGAAAACTACAGATAATATCCTTCATGAACATAGATATAAATGTTCTAAACAAAGTATTAGCCAACTGAATGCAACATTACATAAAAATGATAATACATTATGCCCAAGTAGGTTTCATCTCAGGAATGCAGTGTTGAGTTAACATTAGATAATCAACAAATATAATTCATCATATTAAGAAACTAAAAAAAAATAATCTCAATGACACAGGAAAAAAACATTCGACAAAATCCAACATACAGTCCTGATTTAAAAAAAAATTCAGCAAACAAGGAATAGAACTTGATAAAAAACAACTGTAAAATATGTACAGCTAACATCATATCTAACGGTAAATGACTACTTTCCATCTGAGATCAGGAAAAAGACAAGGAGGTCTACTTTTACTACTTCTACTTAACCTTAGACTGGGAGCTATGGATATTTCAATTAAGCAAGAAATATAAATAAAATATATCCAGATTGGAATGGAAAAAGTAAATGTGTCTATTCACAGATGACATGATTGTCTATGTAGAAGAGCAAAACCCTTGTACAAAAAAATCTGTTAGAACTAGTTAGTAAGTTTAGGAAGATTGCATTATATGAGATCAATATACAAAATTTAGTTGATTTTTATATACTAGCAATGAACAATCAGAAATGAACAAATCAGA
This sequence comes from Lontra canadensis, assembly GCF_010015895.1. Lineage (NCBI taxonomy): Eukaryota > Metazoa > Chordata > Mammalia > Carnivora > Mustelidae > Lontra > Lontra canadensis. Next base: position 6,317,733 of record NW_022631008.1, read on the forward strand.
AACAATCAAAAATAAAAAGTAATACCATTAATAAAACAATTATATATGAAATTCTTAGGGATAATTCTCACAAAAATATAAGTCTGTATGCTAAAACTATAAATCGTTGCTGAGAAATATTAAAAAAATATAAAGAGATTTACTTTATTTATGAGTCTGAAGACTCACTAATGGTAAGAGTTATATTATCCATAAATCAAAGAATTCAATGCAAGCCCAATAAAAATCTTAGTAGATTTTTTTGTTGGAACAGACAGGATGACTTTAAAATTCATATGGAAATGCAAAGACCTAAAATAGTCAAAGAAATTTTAGAACAGCCAAGCAAAATTGAAGGACTAAAACTACCTGATTTCAAGATTTATAATAAATCTACAGTAATCACAACAGTGTGATATAGGAGTAAAAACAGACATTATCAATGGAACAGAATAGAGTGCTGAAATGGACTCATGCATATACAGATAACTGACTTCTGACAATGGTACAAAGGCAATTTGGTGAAGATTTTTTTTCCCAACAAATGGTGCTGGACAACTGAATATCCATATGTTAAAAAGTGAAATTCAAACCATACCTCTGCTCATTAAAAACAAAACAAAACAAACACCCCTAACTCATCCATAAAAACAAAAACAAAAACAAAACAACAAAAAACTAACAACATCCGTAGAAGAACAAATAGATAAAATTGGCTATATAAAAATTCAAATTTTCTGCTCTTGAAAAGACACAGTTAAAAGAATAAAAAGCCAAACTACAGACCAGATGAAAACTTGGCAAAACACGTATCTGACAAAAGACTTTTATCTCGGATATACAGAGAACTCTCAAAAGTCAATATTAAGGAAACAAACCAATCTAAAAAATGGGCAAGAGACTAGAACAGACACTTCACAAAAGGCCAATTAACACATAAAAAATGTCTAACATTATTAGGCATTAGAGTAATGCAAATTAAAATCACATTAAGATATTTCTTTATACCTATTAGAACAGATAAAATTTAAAAGCATGACCAAACCAAGTTTTGGCATGGATGTAGAGGAATTAGAACAATTTTACACTTCTGGGAAAATGTAAAATTGCACGACTACTTTGAAAAACAGTTTGGCAGTTGCTTACAAAGTTAAACATACCTTTACCATATGATTCAGCCATTCTACTCTTATTTACCCAAAACAACAAAGCATATGTCCACACAAATTTATCTACCAGAATGTTCATACTAACTTTATTTATAAGAGCTCTAAATAAGAAACATCTCCCCAGTGTCCATGAACAGGATAAAAAACTGTTAAATCCATACAATGGAATACTATTCAGCAAGTAAAAGAACAAACTTATTAACATACGTGACAACACAGATGAATCTCAAAATAATTTTGCTGAGTGAAGGAAGCCACACAAAAGAATACATACTCTAAATTCCATTTATATAAAATTCTAAAATAATACAAACTATAGTGACAGAAAGCAAATCAGTGGCTACCTGGGACAAGGGCGTGGATATAGGGAAGTGAAGATGATTACAGAGGGAATGAGGAACTTTTTGGAGTAAAGACTATGTTCACTGTTTTGACTGTGGTGATAGCTCACAGGTATTTACATATATCTCAAAAATCTCTTAAAATGTACACTTTGGACATGTGCTGTGTATTGTATGGCATATCTCAATAATCCTATTTTTTTTTTTAATCTCATTTTGGGAGAGATTCTTTACTAGCATTTCAAAGCCCTCAGTGTATTTTTAAGGGGAGTACATGTGAACTGCAAAACTTCACTTTTGGGGGTGCCTGGGTGGCTCAGTGGGTTAACCCTCTGCCTTCGGCTCAGGTCATGATCTCAGGGTCCTGGGATTGAGCCCCACATCCGGCTCTCTGCTCAGCGGGGAGCCTGCTTCCTCCTCTCTCTCTCTGCCTACTTGTGATCTGTCAAATAAATAAATAAAAATCTTTAAAAAAAAAAACACTTCACTTTTGGTAAGTGTAAAACTTATTTTTACCTGCTTCTGAAGCTCTCTTCCCCAAAATACCCATCCTCTGCCATTAGCCATTTGAAAATAAAATGGAAATCCCAAGATATTTTAGGTGCTTAAGATATTTAATGGTCCCATGCAAAATTTCCTACTAAATACCCTAAAGATACCCAGTTTCTTCTCAGCTTACATGCAGAAAGGGTATAATAGCTCTGGTATGACTGGGCCTTAGTATACCAAAGAATAATATATGCATTATTAACATATAACCTGAAACTATGGGATAATGCCATAGTTATAACACCCTGTGGGTTTTGTGCTGTGATAGTGATAGGGAGTAGAGTTAGAGGTAGAATCATAAAGAAATGAGACTACTGTGGGCAGTAAGCTTTGAGTTCAGAAATTAGGACAGTTTAGTCTTGTCACCTAGAAGTTTGTATTCAAAATGCAGGGTGAAAGGCACATCTATTTGGAGGAATTCAATGAACAAAACAGGAAAGAAGGTGAGTTGGGTTTGGAGTGAGTGTGGGTAAAACAGTACTGAAATGGGATTATGAAATAGACTTTGTTCCTGAGTAACCAAGGGAAATGAGAGTACTGGTTCTTACCATGGACTCAAAAGTAAAAGAAAGAGGCACTCTATAGTCACAAAAATTGCAGAGGAAACCCAAATCAAGGCAAATTCTAAAATTGGTTTATGTATTAATTTGGGGCACATGTAGTTGAGTGGGCCTGCGCACCTATAACCTGAATAATTAGACAGGGCACCTTATTCAATCATAGAAAATGTGGCTTAGAAAGCCCTATAAATAGAGGGATTTGAGTTACCATCTGCCTTCTATCAAGACTTATTCACAATGCAACACTTACTTTCACAAAATGAGACCACATTTCTCTAGAATATGATTTAATTTTCAAAGGCCTTTTCAACCCTTGTTATTAAAGTAGAGAAAGAACATCTTTTGGGCACTCCTCTTTCCCTGAAACCTTGTAAATTCTTATTGCTGTAAGGCTTTTAAAAAGAAGGGCCTTTGTGGGCAGCTGCATTAGATGAGAAAATAAAGGGGTGGGAGAGAGTGAGGCTGAAATAAGAGCATGAAGCTAATAAGTAAACATGTGATAATTTGAGATGATGTGACTATTTGAAACCAACATTCCTATATACAAAAATCCAGGGGGCTTCCTAGAGTTTCTACCACAAAATCCCTCCATTGTGGAGAAATACAGTTCTAACTGATGGTCACAGAATGAGGTCACAACAGGGGTAAGGGTGCCAAACGAAAATATAGGAGAGAAATTCTGTTTTTAGAAATTTGCATCAGGAAGAAGAAAATTTTTTTTTTTTTAATGGTAAATAGGATAAAAGTGAGGGCCTTCTCTCTGGGGGATTATAATGCGGAATCCTTTTTTATCAATTCAAGAGTATTAACGTGAAAGTAAATTTATCTCCCAGACACCTATTTTCATAAATACAGTAATGTTAGTAACTTTGTAAAGTAATGTTATAGCAATACTTAGAACCGTTATGTTAACTGGAGGTACATATGCATTTTTCATGGTCATCTTTTCACTGGCAGTGGTTTTTATCTTCTGGTTGTGTGTGCGTGTGTGTGTGTGTGTGTGTGTGTGTGTGGTCATCTCAAGCTGCCCACTGGATATTTCCACTTGACTTCCTTTGATACCTCCAACTTAACTTTAACCTTAACCTTTTGATCTTCAACTTAACCTGTCTAAATAAAACACCTACTGATTTTCCTAATTCCCTTTACTTGGCTCCTCTCCCTCATCTATTTTAGGCAGCTAGTCACTCCATTTTGTGAATCCTTCCTTTGTAGTTTCATTCATTTCTTTTTTCATTTTTATGGCGATCCTTTATTTAGGCCTTTGTTATCTTGTGTTTTTATCACCAATATTCAAATTGGTGTTTCTTTTTAAGCACTTTTGAGGTCCTCTAAGGTAGATAATGGGATCAGATAAAGGATTTTTTTTATAGCAATCTACCTATTTTTAAAAAAAATTTTAAATTTCCTTTCAGCGTAACAGTATTCATTGTTTTTGCACCACACCCAGTGCTCCATGCAATCCGTGCCCTCTCCAATACCCACCACCTGGTTCTCCCAACCTCCCACCCCCCGCCCCTTCAAAACCCTCAGATTGTTTTTCAGAGTCCATAGTCTCTCATGGTTCACCTGCCCTTCCAATTTCCCTCAACTCCCTTCTCCTCTCTAACTCCCCTTGTCAGATAAAGGAATTTTACCACCTTGAGGGGATGCCAAGTTTACTCACACAAAGGAAGTTCAAGGTAAAGTCAGCCGAGGAGAGATGAGATCGTTTTTTGGGTGGAGTGGAGAAGAGTCACAGAAGACTGCCAGGCAGGGTGAGAGGAGATGAATGAACTGAAGTGAGGCAGGTCTGAAGACTGAGGATGTAATTCTTGGTCCTTGGTATCCAAAGGTTAGAATAGGGTCAACCCCTTTTGATAGTGTGTCCTCAATATTTACCTTTCACTTATTTGTGGCTTCACCTGGAGATAGTGTAAGTTTGTTGAGGACAGATACACTTTTTCTTATAACTTAGATGAATAACACAATATTCACAGTATTTTATGAGTGATTTGTATTGTTGCTATTAGAGATAATATTTTAACATTCTTTATTTCAGAGTAAAGTCTTTTAGCTCCTTTTTGAGACCTTTAATTTTCATTTAGGTTATCTTTGAAGCTGTTTATTTGGTCATTAATTTTTCCTTGAGTTAAATTACGTATCTTAGAGTTTATGGGACTTCCTTTACCCAAAAAGAATATTTTCAGAAAAATGTGTCGTAAATTGATTTCTGAAGCACTTAACAATGTTGCCTGTGAAATACTACAGTTGTTGTTGTTGTTGTAGTTGTAGTTGTTGTTGTTCTTCTTTTTAAGGGAGAGAGAGTGCGCAGAGGGGAGGGGCAGAGGGAAAAGAAGAGAGAAAGAATCTTAAACAGGGTCCATGCCCAGCATGGAGCCAGACGTGGGGCTCAATCAGGACCCGAGATCATGACCGGAGATCAAATCAAGAGCCTGACACTTAATCGACCGTACCACCCAGCAACCCACCAGAGATCTTCTTTCCAAAGTTTGTATTTGAAAACAATATTTTTCTCAGCATTTAAAAAGGAAAAATTTTGACTTATTAATTTGACCATGACACAAAGGTCTTTTTATTTCAAGATCATTCCTAAATTTCCCACTTTATTTTCCCTCCTAATCTTCTCAGGCACTACAGTATTTTATGGTATTTTTAGTTAATATAGAATATTACCAGAGACTCCCTCCCAGTACCAACTCAGACTTTAATACTGATCAGTTTTAGCAGTTCTTGTCTTTTACTTATCTCAGCTAGAAGACTTTGTAAGAAAAATGCAAATAAAAATTCCTGCTTTTGTTTCAAGTAATCTACTTTTCTTATAAATAAGTGGCTCTAAAGACCCTCCTAACACCTTTCCCAGTTACTTGCTTATCTCTTAGTCTTCCTTTGCTGGATATACATATGTTCCAAACGCCAGAGTTTATGCCTTAAGTTTGCTTTGCAGTAGGTTATTCTTCAGCCCATGTCCCATAGGAATTGACGTTAAACCCCAAAGTATGGGATAATATCATATAGAAGCATAGGCAAATGAGCTCTGTCTCAAATTTCATATATAAATCCACTGAATATTCATCAATATTCTATTCATCATCTATTCACCAATATTCTCTTACTACCACATTGTGGCTGTTAGATCTACTCAAATTTGGAATAACAAGATAAAAAAAAATTCAGCCCTAATTTTTTTTTTAGTCCTTGAACTCTTAACTCTCAATTACCCCACTGAATGCTTCTTCATTGTTAACTTTATATTCTATGAATCACTAAGCACTGAATGAGCATTCAGGAGATATGGTTGTGAGACACTGCTTTAAAAATAATTTGCTGGGGGCACCTGGGTGGCTCAGTGGGTTAAGCCTCTGCCTTCAGCTCAGGTCATAATCTCAGAGTCCTGGGATCAAGCCCCACATCGGGCTCTCTGCTCAGCAGGGAGCCTGCTTCCCCCTCTCTCTCTGCCTGCCTCTCTGCCTACTTGTGATCTCTCTGTCAAATGAATAAAATCTTTAAAAAAAATAATAATTTGCTGGATGATCTTACCTGAGCCATTTACTGGACAGCCAGTTCTTAATCTCCTTACTTAAAAATTAGGGGATTGGAGTATTATAGGATTTCTAAACTTCTGACTCAAAAAGTCTGTGTTTCTATTCCTAAAGAATCCTGAATTAATTAAAGCAGACTTGTTGAAATTACCACCACCAATGGAAGGAACTTAATGGAATTTCATTTCTTTCTATAATATAATTGGACATATAGATACTGAATACCATTAAGAGGGTAGGGGGAAATTGTACTTACCTCTAAGATTTTCTGATTCAAGTGGCAATGCCAAGGTATTCTTGCTTCTAGTCTGATTCAACTTTAGCAAAAGACAGGATTTCTTTTTGGTAAAATAATTGATTCTTGGGTTAAATCAATGTGTGAGTTAATGGATTATTGTCAGAGATGGCCTCTTAGCACTTTATTCTTGGCCTGTTACCCTTTTTAACATTTGTGTTAGTGACCTGAAAGAAACATATTTCCCAGATCAAACCTGGGTGGAATATCTAATACAAGACAGCAGAATGAGAGGTCAGAAAACATCAGCGAGGCTTAAAAAACAGGCACAAAAGCAAGAAGACAGAAATTAACAGGGACAAAGGTTACATTCTAGATTTGGTTCCCAAAACATTAGCTATCCAAATATGGAATGGAGTAGAAAAAGCTTGACAATAGTTGCAGGCTCCCCTCTTCCACTCTCTCCCCATCCCCCAATCTAGCATGAAGAAGCCCCACATGGAATTGATGAAACAGCACAAAATCTTAAAACAGAAACACACACTCAAGTGTATTATTAACAAAAGATTCAAATCCGAGAAAGAAAGCGCTTCCTATATCCTCTGCAAATCAAGCCTCTCCTGCAGATATGGATCTAGTTTGGGGCACCGTACTTAATAAAAAATCCTTCTTAATACATGACGAGTTGGATAATCTGTGCGAGGAATTTGAAACCAAGTCACACGAAGAATACTTCAGGGTCTAGGGATATGGTTTGCGGAGGAGTACACGTAGGAAGGACGAAGGTCTCTCCTAGGAGAGAAGCGTGAGCGAGAAACGCCAGTGGCTGTGGCTAGCGGGTTGCTTAGTAACGGAGGCCGTGCGCGCGGCCGCTCGCGCACCTGCGACGCCGGAAAGCAAGCGGCGCGGCCCAAGCGCCGTCGGAAGTGTCAAACGAGGTGCGACGGGTGACCCCGCGCGCGTTCCAACGGCACTTGGACCGCAAGTGGCCTTCTGCTCGCCGGTGACGAGCCGTGACGCCTCAATGGTTGCCTGGCGCGGCTCGGGGGTTCGGAGTCTGGCGGCTCCTGTCTTCGACGCACCTCTTGTCAGGAGCCGGCGGCTGCGACTGTGTCTTGGTCGGCCGTCGGGGCCGAGAACCATGAGCCCTGGGGGCGCGGGCTGCTCCAGCGGGCTGCTACTGACGGTCGGCTGGCTGCTCCTGGCGGGCCTCCAGTCCGCCTGTGGGACGAACGTCACCGCCGCCGCCCAGGATCCCGGCTTGGCCCGCGAGGGCGAGGCCGAGGGCGAGAATGAGGCGGAGGAGGAGGCCGAGAGCGAGAGCGAGGCTGAGAACGAAGCCCAGTCTGTGGCTGAGGAGGATGGTGAGGGCGGGAGGCTCCTTGACAGGGGCCAGTTGAGGGCAAAGCCCTGCCCTCCGTCTGAGGACAATGCGAATTATTATCCCTGTTAACATCCGTAGAGCTCTCTTGCAGACAGCCTCGAATTTATACTTTTTTCATATGCCTAATGGCCTTGAACAGGATGTGCTAATTCTCCAAGGCCACAGCAAGAAAAACAAATAAGCATGTACATAAAAGTTGTTACAGAATTGCTGCTAAATATTGCTCTAGAGAAGGAAAAAGATGCTCCCCCTCCATTTTTTTAAGGGGTACGAGTCAGGAGTAACCTCCCACCCACGGGAATTATTTTGACTCCTTGCAGTTACACGTTTTTCTTTCCCATTGTAGATTTTTTTTCCCCCCCTGTTCCAAATTGCTTGAGGTCTTACTCCTTTCCACGTTTGCTCTTTAGCTTGGAACTCAAAAGAATTAAGAATTCCCCTTACTGTGACACATCTTAGACCAAAATGCTGCAAAAATGCCCCGAAGCCCCCTGTCCGCTTCATGCAGGTCTACACTTGAGCACCTCTGTAGTGTGGTGGTGTAAGATTTGTACACTCAACTTCCAAGCAACTAGTGGTTTTGTTGGGTACCTGGAGAATGAGACTGTGCTTGGTCCATAAATTTGCCTTATTCTGTTGGCTCATTAAGCACTAAAACTTGACAAGCTATTATACATGTTATATTGGTTAGTAACTCACATCCTGGTAGGTAGAAGTCCAGCTGCTGGTTTGCAGCCTTTGAAATCAGTAGAAATGATACCCTTTCCCCGTAAATAAACCAGCCAAGATTTTTTTTACTATCCCTGGCAATCTCTTGTTTTCTATACATATAGAATAGGTGTTGTATTTATCTGCTTTTCTTTTATTTCCTGATGACAGTGGTTTTCAGCTATGGAAAGAAATTAGCCATCTGAGGTTAATGGTGGGGTGGAGGTTTGCATTGCCTTCACAACATTACATTACAAGGATCTTGGAGAGGTCCTTGACTTTGGAAATGTGAAAGAGACTAGACAACAAACGTTCTAAAATTTAATAGCTGTTGCTTCACTCTAGTTTTAAAAGTGGTTGAATTAGTTTTAGTACTGAACTGTTCTACCTGTAAAATGCTAAATAGAGTTTAAGCTAAACCCAGGCAATGAAGTTATGTTGTCTTGGATACAAATTAAAATGTAGGCAAGTTACTTATTCTCTTGTCTCAGTTTCCTGATCTGTGAACTTTGGAATTTTCTATGTACAATTTTATGCGCAGTTGCTTTTTCTGGGGAGAGTGAGAATTCAGAACTGTAAACAGTCGGAGGTGTGTAAGATTGGAAAATTTCCAGAGCCATTATTAAAATTTGACAAAGCCCCTTTTAACTCTCAATGGACCACAAAAACATTCGTTACTATTTGCTATCAAATGGACATTTTTTTTTTAACTTTTAAGGCATTTTACAAGTAATTTACAAAAATAAGAATAAAGGGTTAATGAAAACAAATTTGAAATTTTAGTGAGAATGTAAATATGGAAAACTCCAAATTTTTATTCCATATTTCCTGGTTTTGAAGATATATATATCCCAAATGGGAAAGATATTTTGAAAGCAACTAAATGCTCACTAACTGTTATGCATGAGTCTGGAATGTATCCATCTTATAAATACTGATTCCAGACTTCAAGTACCTCTCTAATAGATTCTAGTTTATTACTTTGTGCATCGTCAACACACAATACTTTTGAAAACTGAAGCTATGTATTTTGTTGATGAGGAGACTACCATATTCTTTACTCCATGATTGCAAAATGTTTTCATTTTAGGCTTAAAAACATGTTAGAATTATTGGTCCAATGAATTTTATTCATTTCTACATCATCTATTTTCTTTTAATCACCTTTGTTTACATACCTGCCATCATGATCTGTCCATTTACAAACCTGTTATCAAGTAAATTTTGGTGGATAAACAGCTTTAAAGAAGAAAGAATGTTGTCCATAACCTTTTAGCAAAGCAGTATGGTCCAGCTTCTTTTCACAAAACATTTCAGGATCAAGTCCTTCCTATTGAAAGACTAACTAGATGAGAATACCATATATCCTTTTCATACTTAGAAGTGAAATATTAATTCATTGATTCTTGAGTTAGAGAAAATTCATCTTGGATATTCATCTAAGTTACCATCATCTCTCACTCATTTTGCTTATGCAATCAGTTTTACCATCATCAGCATGTAAGGTGCTGCTCTCTGTTCATCTTCTGATTAATCCAACAACTGTGAAGTTTTTTATCTGTCAATTTTCTTTTTACCTTTAATGGACCGAAAAAAAAAAAAGAATGAAAAATTCAAAAACTTCAACTGTGTTCAGTGCAAGCTGAAAAAAACTTCCAGAAAGGTATCTCCAGAGTTCTTTTCTATCTTCCTGAAAGACAATGCAATACTAGGGGCAAAGAAATAAGAAAACAAAGGATTCTCTAACAGCTATGTTTTATTTTACAATTTCATCATCCTTCTAGGCAATTCCAAACTTTCTTCCATTTTATAACTAATATTTAATATTCCAATATTATTCCATATTATTTACTATATCCTTTAAAAACACATAGTTGGGAATAATCAATAAGAAATAATAAAATCCATCATTATGGATGATGAAATAACAAATTGTTTAAAAATGTAGGAAAAATTACTAAAATATTGTGTTAGATTTATACTCCTACCTCTTATACTTCCCCATACCTTTTACACCTTTTATACTTTCTGTATACTCTATAAACTTTTATAAATCGATGGGTATACCTATACCTATGCCCTTAGATTTATAGTTCTCCTATACCTATATCCTTACATTTATAAAAGGGACCAACAATAGACCTACATAATAATTGCAAAATAGAATGAGTTTCATTCTTTAAGTTTTATCCTATATAAATATATCTGTATTTTCTCTTTTTCTTTGGAGCACCTCTAAGGAAGAATAAAAGTTATGAAATATCAGCCTTATATATTAACTTTTAAAAAAGGGATTCAAAAATTAATATTGGACCCTGATGGTATATACCAGCAGTTAAAGTGTGCTGTCCAGAATTGAAGAAAACATTCCAAGATCTGGTCAGAACAAAAAAAGTGTAGAATCATTATCTCCATCGTTATGGATGACAGGCTTTTATCAGTAAAGTCTAAAAACCAAGTAGATTTTTAGGGTGGCCTCTTCACAGTCTTGATGCCTATTGAACTTACTATTGAAATCTCCACTCATTTTCACCTATTCCGTCAAATTAAGACCGCCTATCATATTTTGGGGACAGTTACTTTTCAGCTCTATGTGCAAGACTTACTTCCTTAAGGTTTCATTTTGTTAGACTCATGCAGTATTCCACTGTGGCACTTTTAGAGCCAGATTTATCTTCGAACATATTTGATATCTTTCCTAGTTTTTCAGAATCTGTGGACTCAGTCAGTATGATACCAGTATTTTCCAGGTCATTAATAAAAATATTAAATAGGACAGAATCCTGTGACACATTATTCCTTACACATTAACACCAACCAGTTAGCATCAGTGGATATTAACTGTTCAATGAGTTACACATAAAAATTTATTGACATTCAGACCATATTTTTCCTTTTTACTCTGGTATATAACAGAAGATCTTGACAAATACAACACTAAAGTCTGGATACATGTAATTTCTCTGACCCACCATGATAGGATTCCCATAAAAAATGGAAGACATTGAATGACCTAATGGGCACTCAAAGCCAAAAGGGACTTCAGAGATCATCTTATTAAATCCAATTTTTTTTTTGAAGTTAGGAGAACTTGAGTAACTTTCTCAAAGTAGCATAGGTAGTGAACATAGGGCTGATTGATTAATAGTTTTTTAGTGACTTTTGAAAAGAGGTTATAAAAGTCTAAAGGTATTAACTCATTCTCCTACCTGTGTTTTCTATGTTCAAGATTAAGCTTTTAATTTATATCTCATAATGTGCCAACAGAAAGTATCCAGGCATCTCAAGCAAAAACATCATTTCAAAATTGATCTTGATAGTCTGAATCATTTCCCAAAGTCAATATTGATTTATTTAACATACATACATCAAGAGCATACGATGCATTCAGGGAACTGTATTTGGTGCTTGTAAGTATAGAATAGCAGTGTTTATGAAGGTATTGTCTTACAGAAATCAGTATAGGAAAATGTGATGTGCACTGAGTGTGAAGTTATGATATTTTAAGCATGTTTATAGCACTAAAGTTACAGGATGTTTTCACCTATGTTGTCTCATTTAATTCTTACAAATATTCTCATTAGAGAACCATCAAATAAGATAGGTTCTCCTTTCCACATTTTTGCAGAATAGCTAACTAGGCCTGACAGAGTTTATGTAATTTGCTCAAACTCAGTTGATTAGTTGTAGAGACAGCAATTTGGACTTCAATTCCATTGCACTTTCCCATGTAATATTGTTAATTTAGGATACAATACTTAAAAAAATTTTAACACCTCATGTAATATTTTTTTATTTTGAGATATTAGTCCTAATCTGCTATGAAGAATTGGTTATATCCTATAGCTGGTGGAAATAATGCCAAACTTCAGAACAATTAGAAACAGAGAAACTTGTGATTTAAAAATCAATAATACTTAACTACTCAAATACATTTACATTCCTAAATTATCCTGCTAAATAAAGTGTTGAAATAAATTCTTGGAAATAGTTTATCATCTTAACCTAAGAATGTGTAGAACCATTCTACAACATAATTTTAATGGATATTTGGTATAAAGACTTATTTTTGGATGGAAATGTTGCACTCAAATCTTTCTGAAAAATAGAGAATAGAAAAAATTGGGCCTCACCATTGATTGGCAGGCTTTTGTTTTGTTTTGTTTTGTTTTTTGATCTATAGAGCTTTAGCTCGCCATGTATTGAGCTGATGAAAAAAATTATTTTTAATTTTATAAAAGTTTAAATATAGACCTTTTCAAAGTATTTTCTAATTTAACTCATCATTTTTTTTAATTTTTTTTTAAATTTATTTTTTTATTTTTTATAAACATATACTATATTTTTATCCCCAGGGGTACAGGTCTGTGAATCGCCAGGTTTACACACTTCACAGTACTCACCATAGCACATACCCTCCCCAATGTCCATAACCCCAGCCCCTCTCCCAAAACCCCTCCCCCCAGCAACCCTCAGTTTGTTTTGTGAGATTATGAGTCACTTATGGTTTGTCTCCCTCCCAATCCCATCTTGTTTCATTTATTCTTCTCCTACCCCCTTGACCCCCCATGTTGCATCTCCACTTCCTCATATCAGGGAGATCATATGATTTAACTCATCATTTCAAAGGTTTAAGCTTCTTTTGATTTAAGCAATAATAGAAAATATATACTAGGAATGACATTGCTTTTCTGATTTAATAAAACTAAAAACTATCTGCTTCCCATATGATAAGTGCTTTTATCCCTTATCCTCAAGTAAGAGTATTTCCCTTTGAGAAGTTTTCATATGATTAAATAATGTATCTTTGCACTTTATGTTTAGTTTCAAATACGACAGTAGTCAAAGAAGTAGAATTTGGGATGTGCACCGTTACATGTGGTAAGTAGCAAGAGCAGATAAATCAACAATATTATATTTGGTGGGGGGAAGAAGGTAAAAACTGGCAATTTTTGTTTGTAATTTGTGTACTTGCATTTACCTCTCAAACTATAATTTATACACAAAATTTGAAAGGTAAGATATTTTCACTTCACAACCTGTCTTATTTTAAGCCAGCCCCTATATTTTTTTTTTTTTGGCATAAACTGCCTTCACCAAGAAAAACTTTATCTCACAGATGTTCAGAAGCTGAAGGATCTTCTGTTGCATCTCACAGATGTCTTCCCACACACTGTGTGGCAAATCAAGAAATTTGCCTATTTGTAATAGTCTCTTCTAAAATCTACATTTCTCCAATTCATATGTTATGTCTTGGAGAAAAGAGGTATTAGCTTTTTGGGGGGAAGACAATATTCAAAAGCTATGAGATGAATGGAAACTGGACATAAAGTCTCTTACATGGGGGTGGGATTAAGGCTACACATACTATAGTAGACCAGTGTTTCTCAAACTAAAGTGTTCACCCTAAGTGCCTATAGGGCTTGTTAAAACACAGACTGCTGGACCTACCTCAGAGTTACTAACTCACTAGGCCTTTGGAGGACCCAAGAATTTGTATTTCTAAACAAGTTCACAAATAAAGCTGATGCTGCTGGTTAGAAGACTATCTTTTGACAACCACTTTGAGAACTACTGAGAAGACAATAGATAATTCACAATGAAATTAAATTTATTCTAAATAGAACTGCCTTGGAAAAAGGATAGTGAAGTTAGAGAAAGACAAAAACCAAATGGTAAGAAGACAGAAAAATCCATGCAGACCTAGAGCAGAATGATTTTTTTAAAGAAATATACCTGAATTATTTGTATTTGAGTTAACATATTTTTACTGTGGCAAAATAAATCTAACATAAAATTTAGTACTTTAACCATTTTTAAATATTCAACTCAGTGACATTAAACATGTTCACATTGTTGTGTAACCATTACCACCAACCATCTCCAGAACTTTTTCATTATCCTGAAGTAAAACCTCCATACCCATTAAACACTAACTCTCAGTTCTCTCCTCCCCCCAGTCCCTAACAATCATTATTCTACTTTCTGTCCCTTGAGATAATTTTTTTTAAAGATTTTATTTATTTGACAGAGATCACAAGTAGGCAGAGAGTCAGGCAGAGAGAGAGAGGGGAGGAAGCAGGCTCCCTGCAGAGCAGAGAGCCCGATGCGGGGCTCGATTCCAGGACACTGGGATCATGACCTGAGCCGAAGGCAGAGGCTTTAACCCACTGAGCCACCCAGGTGCCCCCCTTGAGATAATTTTAAACCCATTTTTAACCTTAACCTTAGTGGGTCAGTCACAAATTAGAGGAATACATGTAATAAACTTGTGAATATTCATTTGTAATTTACTTTGCTTCCTTGAGAAATTTCACAGAATTATTTTTACGGGAATTCTAGTAATTTTTATTGTATTACTCTATTATTTAAAGATGTGTTTCAGAAATTATATATTTATTCATTCATCAAATGATGTTTTGAATTTTGCCTACTATGTGTCATGTATTGTTTTAAGAGCTAGAATAAAGCAGAGGAAACTCCTTGCCTTCAAGGAGTGTATGTAGGGGCAAAGACAAAAAATAATATTAAAACTGGCCTCATAAAATGAATTTGAAAGTTTTCCTTCTACTTCTATTTTTTTGAAACAGCTTCAGTAGAATAGGTATTATTTCTTCTTTAAATGTTAGGTAGAATTCCCTGGAAAGTCATTTGGCTCTGAACTCTGGTTTTTTGGGAGGTTTTTGATTACTACTTCAATTGCCTTGCTGGTTATTGGTCTGTTCAGATTGTCTATTTCTTCCTGTTTCAGTCTTGGTAGTTTACAAGTTTCCAGGAATGCATCCATTTCTTCTAGATTGATTAATTTGTTGGCATATAGTTGCTGGTAATAATTTCTAATAATTGTTTCTATTTCCTTTGTGTTAGTCATATCTCTCCCCTTTCCTTCATGATTTTATTAATTTGGGTCTTTTCCCTTTTCTTTTGGATAAGTCTGGCCAGAGGTTTATCAATCTTATTAATTCTTTCAAAGAACCAGGTTCTAGTTTCATTGACCAGTTCTACTGTTTTTCTGGTTTATATTTCATTGATTTCTGTCTAATCTTTATTGTTTTTCTTCTCCTTCTTGGTTTAGGCCCTATTTGCTATTCTTTCTCCAGGTTCTTTACATGTAAGATTAGCTTGTGCATTTGGAATTTTTCTAATTTTTTGAGAGATGTTTGGATGGCTATGAATTTCCCTCTTAGGACTGCCTTTGCAGTGTCCCATAGGTTTTGGATCATTGTGTTTTCATTCTCATTAGTTTCAATAAATTGTTTAAGTTCTTCTTTAATTTCCTGGTTGACCCACTTATTCCTTAGCAGATATTCTTTAACTTCCAAGTTTTTGAGTTCCTTCCAAAAAGAATTATTTCCACAACCAGGTGGGATATATTCCTGGGATGCAAGTATGGTTCAACATTCAGAAATTAATCAACATGATAGAGCACATTAGTAAAAGAAAAAAACAGGAACCATATGATCCTCTCAGTTGATGCAGAAAAAGCATTTGACAAAATACATTATCCTTTCCTGATTAAAACTCTTCAAAATATAGGGATAGAGGGAACATGCGTCAATAGCATAAAAGCCATCTATGAAAAGTCCACAGCAAATACCATTCTCAATGGGGAAAAACTTAAAGCTTTTCCCTTAAGATCAGGAACACAGTAGGGATGCCCAATCTCACCATTATTGTTTAACATAGTACTAGAAGTCCTTGCAATCAGACAACAAAAAGAAATAAAAGGCATTCAAATTGGCAAAGATAACATGATACTTTATGTGGAAAACCCAGAAGCCTCCACTCCAATGTTACTAGAACTCATATAGTAATTCAGCAATGTGGCAGATAACAAAATCAATGCACAAAAATCAGTTGCATTTCTATACACCAAAAATTAAGCTGAAGGAAGAGAAATTAAGGAATTGATTCCATTTGTAATAGCACCAGAACCCATGAGATACCTAGGAGTAAACCTAACCAAAGAGGTAAGGGATCCATACTCTAGAAGCTACAGGACACTTAATGAAAGAAATGGAGGGAGACACAAAGAGATGGAAAAATATTCTATGTTCATGGATTGGAAGAATAAACATTGTTAAAATATCTATGCTGTCCAGAGCAATCTATACGTTCAGTGTAATCCCCATCAAAATACTGTCAACTTTTTTCATGAAGCTGGAACAAACAATCTTAAAATTGTTTTTAAGAAAGACTTTAAAACAATCTTAAAATTGTTTTTAAGAAAGACCAGAAAGACCCTGAATTGCCAGGGGATTGTTGAAAAAGAAAACCAAAGCTGGGGGCATCACAATGCCTGACTTCAAGCTCTGTTACAAAACTTTAATCATCAAGACAGCATGGTTTTGGCACAAAAACAGACACAAAGATCAATGGAACAGAATAGAGAGTGCAGAAATGGACTCTCAACTAATTTTCAACAAAGCAGGAAAGAATATCCAATGGAAAAAAAGACTGTTTCTTCAATAAGTGGTGCTGGGAAAACTGGAAAGCCACATGCAGAAGAGTGAAACTAGACCATTCTCTTACACCATACACAAAGATAAACTCAAAATGAATGAAAGATCTAAATGTGAGACATGAATCCATCAAAATCCTAGTGGAGAACATAGGCAGTAACCTCTTTGACATCAGCCATAGCGACTTCTTTCAAGACATATCCCCAAAGGCAAGGGGAACAAAAGCAAACATGAACTTTTGGAACTTCGTCAAGATGATAAGCTCTTGTACAGCAAACGAAACAGTCAACAAAGCTAAGAGGCAACCCACGGAATGGAAGAAGATATTTGCAAATGACATTTCAGATAAAGGGCTGGTATCCAAGATCTTTAAAGAACTTCTCAAACTTAACACCCAAAAAACAAATAATCCAGTCAAGAAATGGGCAGAAGACATGAACAGACACTTCTCCAAAGAAAACATATGGCTGGCTAACTGACACCTGAAAAAATGTTCAACATCACTAGTCATCAGGGAAATGCAATCAAAACCACGATGAGATACCACCTTACACCAGTTAGAATGACAAAAATTAACAAGATAGGAAACAACAAATGTGGGCAAGGATGTGGAGAAAGGGGAACCCTGCTACACTGTTGGTGGGAACATAAGCTGGTATAGCCACTCTGGAAAACAGTATAGTGGTTCCTCAAGAAGTATAGAGCTATCCTATGACCCAGCAATTGTACTACTGGATATTTACTCAAAAGATACAGATTAGTGAAAAGAAAGGGCATATGCACCCCAATGTTCATAGCAGCAATGTCCACAATAGCCAAACTGTGGAAAGAGCCAAGATGTCCTTCAACAGATGAAAGCATAAAGATGTGGTTTGTATATACAATGGAATATTACTCAGCCATCAGAAAGGATGAATACTTACCATTTGCATTGACATGGAAGGAACTGGAGTGTATTATGATAAGTGAGATAAGTCAAGCAGAGAAAGGCAATTATCATATGGTTTCACTTATATGTGAAACATAAGGAATAGCGCAGAGAACCACAGGGGAAGGGAGGGAAACAAAATGGGAAGAAATCAGAGAGGGAGACGAACCATGAGAGACTCTTGACTCTGGGAAACAAACTGAGGGTTACGGAAGGGAAGCGGGGGTGAGGAGGATGGGTAACCAGGTGATGGTTATTAAGGAGGATATGTGTTGTGATAAGCACTTGGTGTTATACGCAACTAATGAATCATTGAGCACTACATCAAAAACTAATGATGTATATAGGTTAACTGAACATAATAAAAAAACCCAAAACAGTAATATTAAAACATTTATGTCAGATGCTGATAAATTCTAAGGAGAAAGATGCCTTAAAGGCAACATTTTGCATCTAAAATATTTTAAAATATTTTCAGTTTAAAACAACTATTTAGAGGAACAAAAGCACTTAGTTGGAAATTCTATTGAACTCTCAAAACAGTATTTTAGCAGTCAAAAAGTTTTCTTTTTCTGGAATACCCAGGCAGATTTTTAGTGTTACTTGGAGTTACAGAAAATCTCACACCTACACACATTATCGCAATGAACTGCATTTGGCTAAATAAATTCATAAATAAACTTGCTTGGAAAATATTTATGCATTTCAGAATAAGGCTGTGCATCTAGAGAGGTACTTTTTATAAATTCAAGTGACGCTATACTGCAGCCATTCTTAGGCATCTCTTTTAATCAAAAGAGATCTTTCCTCAAAGAGTACACTTATGATGAGCACTGAGTAATGTATAGAATTGTTGAATCATTATATTGTACACCTGAAGCTAATATGACATTATATGTTAACTCTACTAGAATTATAACTGAAAAATTAAAAAGAAAAGAGATCGTTCCTCTTCCAACCTTTGATCTCCTTATCTCATGTAGAGTCCTCTCCTTTGCTACTCAAAGTTTGGTTCACAGACCAGCTGCATCATTATCATCTGGGAGCTTGTTAGAAATGCAGAATCTCAGAACCTACTCCAGACCTACTGAATCAGAATTTGCCTGTTAATAAGATTCACAGGTGATTGCATGCACTCTAAAGTTTGAGAAGCACTGTTTTAAGTCATCTCTAGACTTCAACTCTCCCTTGCCCTTGAGAATGGGTTTATATCTATGGCCATACCACCCTGAACGTAAACGATCTTGTCTGATCTCGGAAGCTAAGCAGGGTCGGGCCTGGTTAGTACTTGGATGGGAGAATGGGTTTATGATTAACATTTTTAGGGGCTGAAAGAGGGAATCTGGTAGACATGGAAATCAAGATGGATTGCTCCTTAGCCTGTGGCTGCATTCTCTTATCACAGATCACTTGCCATAGGACATGTTTACCAAGATAGGACATTTTATCATGTTCCTTAATTCTGTGGTGAAAAGCAAACCCAATGGAGAGCTGAGATCTGTTAGTAAAGACTTGATTTCTTGTTGTAAAAAAGTGTGGTAATTCTCAAGAGAGTATCTTGTTTTTTCCCCATAAATAAGGTTTTATTGGAACATGCAAACAAATAAAATATAATTTCAGGTATTTGACAACATTTATTAAATTTAGGGGCACCTGGCTGGCTCAGCTGGTGGAGCATGTGATTGATTCTTTTTAAAATTAACATATAATGTATTATTGCCCCAGGGGTACAGGTCTGTGAATCCTCAGGCTTATATACTTCACAGCACTCACCATAGCATTCAAGAGATTATCTTGTTAGAAATTGAAATTTGGTCATTAATACTTTGACCTCCTTTATTTAATACAGAGATCTTAGCAACCTAAATATTAAAAAGCATATATTTATGTTTTAAAAGTGTTTTTAAATTAATTATTCAACAGAGAGAGAGAGAGAGAGAGAGAACAAGTAGGCAGAGCAGCAGGCAGAGAGAGAGGGGCAAGCAGGCTCCCTACTGAGCAGAGAGTACAAAGCAGGGCTCAATCCCAGGACCCTGAGATCATGACCTGAGCCGAAGGCAGAGGCTTAACCCATTGAGCCACCCAGACTCCCCTTATTTATGTTTTAAAATGTGATTTTTAGATTGCCCTTCAGAGCTCCAAGACCACTTCTAAAACTTCCTTGGCCAGACAAATTTGGGAGACCCTGCATCTTACTATATTTCATCAAATCTAAGACTTTGGTCAGCTATGAGAAGCGTATTTTATGCACCTCTAAAAAAGGAGAAATGCTGCCTATTTGTCACATGCTGTCAATTCTGATAAATTCTGATTTCTGATTTTAAAGGTGTTAAAAATCTAAAAATTTTACATCTTAGAGCTATGCAACTTCACACAGAATAGCTCATTAATTTACTAGCATATTAAAAAAAATTCCCCCAAAATCCTGTAATAAGAAGGACAATTTAATTTTAGTTAATGTATCATTTTCAATGTGTATAATTTTGGAATCCTTTTTCTTATGGTGACAACTAGAGGAACTAGTGTTTCATGTAACTTACTTTGGGAAATGCTGTTTTATGAAATAATTCAAAATGAGGGGCATAAAAATATTCTAAGCATTATCACTCTGAATTTAGGAATTTAACTTATGAAATTAGAAGAAGAGTCTCAAAAAAGATCTAGATGGAAAAGTAAAGAAAGTGGAATGAATTTTTCTTAACATTTGCTGATTTCTTTCACCAAAGGTGTTGGTATTAGAGAAGTCATACTAACAAATGGATGCCCTGGAGGTGAATCCAAGTGTATTGTACGGGTAGAAGAATGCCGTGGACCAGTAGATTGTGGCTGTGAGTTGGACTCTGTATTGGAGGGAGATGAGGGGGAAGACTTTACTCTGGGGAAATAGCCTTAACCTCAGGTTGCCATGGGTGGAAGGAATTGAGCAATTGATATATTGAAAGGAAATTATAATACAACTTAAAATTCCACTTCTCTAGACAATTAAAGCTCAGAGTACCTTTCTGCCTTTGCCTTACATTTGTCAATGATGTCTAAAATTTAACATATAGTCTCCATAATATACACTGGAAGCTTATTATATTCAGAGTCTCTGGTCAAGGCTGTCCTATAGTGAAACACTTTTGACACTTTGGTAATGACATTTTATGAGTAGATTGGCAAACTTTAAATTGGGAACTTTGAAAGCTGTTCTTTATCATATTATACTACTTTGAGATTTCATTATCTCTAGTCAGGGTGGGGCGGGGGTGTGGTCCCTAACCAGTAAATTGAAAGCCACTAGCAGATCTCAAAGTTTAATCTAATACATCACTGAACTGGTTGCCCTTGCTATTTTTTCTGCTGAAGGAACACACAGCTTTGGTATTTCCCACCCGCTTCTTTTGGTGACTTTGCTTTGCATCCATCACTCTTCTCTACTCGTCTACATTCAAACCCTCAATAATAATTTTGAGAACTTCCAGCATATAGTTGATTTTAACACTGAAAGTGGCTTTTAAAAGTAGCCTTTGTATAAAACAATTTATAATGCCTAATGGTATATATGTATTTAATTTTTCTTGTTTTTAGGGGGTAGACCAGTTTCAGAAAGTCTTGAAAGTGTTAGACTAGCATGTATTCATACATCTCCTGTAAATCGCTTCAAATATATTTGGAAACTTCTAAGGCCAGACCAAGTAAGTAATAAACACATGTAACGTGGTGATTGCTAGTGAGTGATAAAATTTTTTTCCCAGGGCTTGATGGCTATCAAAAAACTCTCTCTTTAGAAGCAGTTTGCAAAAATGATGTTAAAATCTTACAACTTTGTTATTATTGAGATTTTAATTGAATTGGATTTTAATGCAATAATAATTGCATTATTTTTTTTTAAAGATTTTATTTATTTGACAGAGAGAGATCACAAGTAGAGAGAGAGAGAAGAGGAAGCAGGCTCCCTGCCTAGCAGAGAGCCCAATGTGGGACTCGATCCCAGGACCCTGAGATCATCACCCGAGCTGAAGGCAGAGGCTTAACCCACTGAGCCACCCCAGGCAGCCCCAATAATTGCATTATTAAGTGGGGCTGAAACTGTACATATGTCTTGGGGTCAGCTATTATCAGAATTTAAAACATCCCTTTTATTTAAGTATTCTATTTTGGAAGCAAAGTTTTTATTTGTATGTATAGGAATTGGATGATGATAATAATAGCTAACATTAATGGAGGGATTATTAAATATCAGACAACATCAAGCGCTACAGTTTCTTTTAACCCACATAACAATCTATGAGGTAATCCTTATCATTATACGCATTTTACAGATAAGCAACTGAGAAGCAGAGTGTATCTTGTCCTGGGTCACACAGGCAGAAGTGGTAGGATTATTGATGTCTGGATTGTCTGACTCTAAAATCCATGTGCATAATTAATTATTGTCCTAGACTGAGAGATAATGACTATTCTTTCCTTATGGGAAATAAATTGTTTCCTGATCTTAAGTTTACATGAAGAATGTTGGCACTTTTTTTTTTTTTTCCTTTTTAAATAGCAACCCATTATCCTTGCAAATGATTCAGCAATCCTGGAAGTACGCAGGGAAGTTCATCCCTTGGTTTTTGAGTGTTCTACCTTGGATAATAATGAAATAATAGCATCTGTGAAATTCACAGTCTATACAACAAGTGGTAAGTGCCCATTAATGTTTTGGTTTGCTTATATCAAATTCTAAAAAGCAACAAAATCATCTGGAGGGCTCCTTGATCCAGACCAATAGCCCCACTCCCAGAGTTTCTGATTCAGTAGATCTAGGGTGAGGTGACACAATAGTTTACATTTCTAATAAGTTCCTAGGTATTGCTGGTTTGGAGGCAACCTCTGGGAAACTACTGGTTTATATCATTTAGACTTTCTACAAGGTGGTGCTTAATTTCTTTTTCATAAAGTAGAGTCAGATGTGTTTCACTTTGGGGAACTTGGTGCATTCCTGAAGCATCTCCAAAGAACAGTGCTCTAACTTGACTTATAATCTCTTACTTCTATCACAAAAGTGAAAATGGGTATATGGAATCCTCATGGATGCTTACAAAATTTTTGATATAGTAAAATAATAAAATTAAGAAACATCAAAACATGGTTCTTCAAAAATTATTCATTTGAAGAAAATATTTTTTGATGAAATAATAATGCCTCAATATATGTCACAAAAAACAAATCTTGTCTTGAATATAATTTTACACATGAGAAACTGTGCTCCCCTTGCAAAATGGATCCATGTGCATGTCCTTTCAGTTTAGACTATGATATCTAATATATCCAATTATTTCTTTTTGTTCATTTTGTGCTTAATCATTTTATTATGGTTGTCATTGTTGAAGGTATGAGGGGGTTTGGTCACAACTTCTTTTGAGAATCCAATCAAGGCTCAGGAGGTTTTTCCCAGAAAAATACTCACATAAACAAATATGCTAAAAGCTACTTTTTAAGAGAATTCATGGATTCCTTGAAGCTTTTTCTCAATCCCAAGTAAAGAATTTATGCTATAGTTTATTTTTCAGCATAACACTTTTTATTAAAATGGAAATAAGCTAAAGTGTTTCAGGGCTGACTTTTAAAAATAAACTATAAGTTTCTTTAATGTTTTTACTACCTTAAAAAAAAAATTCATGGTGAAAGCTCATAATCTTAAGTTGAGATATCAAGTGTTATTAAAAGGATAATTTCAATAAAGTGCTAAAAAAGGCAAGAAAGGACCAAACCTCATCAAACTAAAGAATACCTCAGTAAGTACTAGTTCAGTATATTAAAACTTTTTGGGAGCCATTCTCGGTTTTTATCCCCACAGCCTAGTCCTTATTAGGACCATAGCTCCTCATGTGATTGGAAGATTTTTTAAAAATTTTACTTTATTTTATTTAAATTTAGTTAACATACAGTATATTATTAGTCTCAGAGGTAGTGTTCATTGATGCATCAGTTGTATGTAACACGTAGTGCTCATTACATCACATACTTTCCTTAATGCCCATCACCCAGTTACCCCATTCCCGCCACCCCCTTCCCCTCCAGTAACCCTCAGTTTGTTTCATAGAAGTCAATATACATTTGACAGTGTGTAAGCTAAGGGCTAGAACACAGATCCTGAAATGTTAGCCCTTAAGTGAAACAAAGTTGACTTCTCTCTTTTTAAAAAATTTATTTATTTTAAAAAAATCTTTTTAAATTTTTAAAATTTTTTTTTATTTTTTAAAAATTTAGTTATTTTTTTGCCTTGGCAGCTCATAATACTTTTTTTGTTTTTTTTTTAAACCTTATTTTATTTTTTCAGTGTTCCAAGATTCATTGTTTATGCATCACACCCAGTAATATGTGCTCTCCTAAATACTCACCACCAGGCTCACCCATCCCCCCACCCCTCTCCCCTCCAAAACCCTCAGCTTGTTTCTCAGAGTCCACAGCCTCTCATGGTTCGTCTCCCCCTCCAATTTCCCCCAACTCCCAACTTCTTTCTTGTAGCAGTCCAAGGCTGGTGGGTTAGCTCTGTCATCTCAGTACATGATCTGGTTAAATGACAAAATGTTTCTAGAATACTTTGGTATCAGTTAGTTCTTTTAAAAATGACAATTGGGAATACCACTGTGATAGACCCTTTTGGCTGTTTGGACATCAAACAAATATTTTGTTTATAAATGTCAGCACAGTATGGTACTGCCTTGAAACAAGTACACAATGGAAATATCTTTAGGGTAAATATGGTTTAGTTAATGAAAATTTCCTATCCATCCTCTATACATCAGATTTTTCACTTCCACAATAGTTGTCTTTATAATTAGGCATTGTTATGGATTGAATTGTGTTTCCCTTCTCAAGTCCTAACTCCTAGAACCTCAGAATGTGACTGTGTTTGGAAATAGAATCATTTCAGATGTGATTTGTTCAGTTAAGATAAGGTCATACATACTAGTATAGAGTGAGTCTTTAATTCACTATGACTGGTGTCCTTATAAGAAGAGGGAAATTTGGACACAAATACAGAACAAGAGAGAAGAGAATGTCATGTGCAGCCACAAAGACACACAGGGAGAAGACAGCCATGTGAAAACAGAGGCAGAGACTGGAGTTATGTTGCCATAAGCCATAAGGGAACATCCGGGGCCACCAGAAGTAGGAAGAAGAAAGGAAGAGCCTTTGGAGTGAGGGTGGCCTTACCAATACCTTGCATTCAGACTTTTAGCCTCTTGAACTATGAGACAAAAAATTTCTGTTGTTTTTAAGTCACCCAGTTTGTGGTACTCTGTTATTGTGGCCCTAGAAAACTAATGTAAACCTTAGCTTAGTTTTCCTAAAAAGTGAGAATATTGAAATTCAGTCTATTTTTCATTAAAAATTTTCAAAAGGAAATTCAGCCTATTTTTTTTTTTTAGGTATAAAAGTAGTCTAGATATAAAAGTGATCCTTGCAAGAAGACTACCCTTGAAATAAAGCAAAATCTTTATACCTCTCACTCTTCATCCTCTAGTGGCTAGTATTGTAGGGTAATGAATAAATGGAATGGAATTTTGCATTTCTCCTTCTCAGGTTTTAATCCTAAAAGGTGTCTTTCATTTTAGCTTAAAAAACAAACAAACGAACAAAAAAACCCCAACTCATTGCTTCTGTCAATCTAAAATTATAAAAAAAAAGATTTGAAAAATCCAGCAATGTTGGAATATAAATATGATGTGATTTCTCTGTCACACTTGGAACTATTTAGTGAGATCACTAATTGAATTTATAGAGCTGGAATTACTAAGGAAAATGAAAAATTGTACTCCGTGGTGTTTAAAGAGTAGGACGAAAATCCAGACAAATAAGCAGTTGAGATTGCCCATATAGGAAACTGCTTCTGGTAGAGTGGTACTTACCAAAATTAAAATATTACAATATATAAAACATAGCTTGGCAAATCATTAAATGGCCCTGAACGTTGGTTCACTTATCTGTGTAATTCAGTAGTTCCATCTGGTGATCTCTCTGGTCCTTCTCCACACAAATTCTTTAGGATCCTATAATTTGGGGGACTGAGAAGAACCACAAGAAAGCTATATAATTGATAAAGTAAGTAATATTTGATGCAAATTGGCTTTTCACCAATTTAAAATGTAGCAATGTTGTAATACATACAATAGACTGGCTGTGTCTCTTAAATAGACTTAATTGCAGGAAGAGCAGAAAGATTTGAGAAAGAATAATTTAAAAGTGTTGTGTGGATATTTGTGTAAAATTAAACTGCAAACCCTATCTTACAACATATATAAAAATTAGACATATGTCATTGTCCTAAATGTAAAATCTAAAACCATAAATCTTTAGAGTGGAAACATAGGGGAAAATCTGCATGATACTGGAATAGGCAAGGGTTACTTAGTTATGACTCAGAAAACAGTCACCATAGAAGGGAACATTGATAAATTAGGCTTCATCAAAATTAAAAACTTTAGTCCATAAAAAGAAATCATTAGAAAAATGAACAAGCAAGCTAAAACCTGAGAGAAAAAAATTCACAAAACATGTATAACCAGTACAATCAGTTTGGGCAAAGATCTTAGAGTTTCTTGGAAAACTAAAGTGTAACTCTACCTTATGACCCAGCAGTTCCACTCTTAGGTATTTAAGAGAAGTGAAAAATGTATGTTTGCAAACAGCTTGCATAAAAATATTCATAGAAGTTTATTTATGATGGCTTAAAGCTTCAACGGCCTATATGTCCACACTATTGATACATGCAACATTATGGGTGTATCTTTAAAACAGACTGAGTAAAAAAGCCTCACAAGAAGGAATACATAGTGTATATTTCCATTCCTATGAAGTTCTAAAATAGGCAGAACTAATCTGTGGTGGAAAAGAAAATCAGTAGAGTAGTTCCCTCCTGAGGATGTGTCAGGAATTAATTGGGAGGGGCTCAAGGAAGTTGATGGGGTATAGCGATATTCTGTGTCTTCATAGGGTTTGAATTACATATGTGTGTTCGCATTTGCCAAAACTAAGTAAATGTACACTTAAAATCTTTGTGTAATTTATCATAAATTTTACTTCAAAAGAAAAAATGTAAGCAAGTATTAAACTTGTTTGATATGCCTGTTGAAGATTTTTATGGGAAGTGTGCAGACATTAGCAAATTATGTTAAAATTCATTGAAAAATAAGATGGGTCAATGAATTTGTAGAAGGATGGGTAAAATGGATAACAAAATGTTGATGGTACTGTCTAGGTGGTGGGAGTACAGGATATTCATTATTCAATTCTTTTGACTTTTCTTCATGTTTAAAAAGGACATTGCAAAAGTGATGAGCAAGTTTACTAATAATAACTTTCTTTCCACTAATTCTTCTGTGTTTAAAATTTTTTCAGTTTTTTTTTAGCTATAAAGTTTCCATTTAGATATATCTCTTTTTTTTTTCCAGTGGTAATAATCATCAGGTGTGTGTTTTTTCTCTAGAATTGCAAATGAAAAGATCAAGCCGACCAGACACTGATGCGGTCCTAGTTTTTGTGCTGACCATAGGAGTTATTATCTGTATATTCGTGATCTTTATACTTATCTTCATAATTATAAACTGGTAGGTGAAGGGTTGAACTGAATCATCACCCTTACTTGATGTTCTCCTTGTTGTCCCCGCCTCCCCACTTGTTTGATGAAACCAAAGCCCTGACCACGAGGCCTCCCACATGTGTCTTGAAACAGTCCAACACCCCGTATACCTCCTGCAACTATTCTACATCAGGCTACCTGAGCTCATGACTTGCTTCCCACCATGAGAGAGAAATATGTGCAATGTTTATAATTTTACATAGTAATTGTAAAAAAAAAGTTTTGAATGAATATGTGTATTGTTCAGTTGTATTTTTCACAACTCTAAAACTTGGCTAGTGTAACCTACTCTAATTTTTAAAAAGATTTTATTTATTTAACAGAGAGAGAGGAAGGGAGAGAGACACAGAGCAAGCACAAGCAAGCAGGGGAGAAGCAGGCTCCCTGCTGAGCAAGGAGCCCAATGTGGGGCTTGAGCCCAGGACCCTGGGACCATGACCTGAGCTGAAGGCAGAGACTTAACCAATTGAGCCACTCAGGTGCCCATATTCATTTTTTTAAAAGAATATTTCTAATACTTACATGAGTATGGTCTGAGGACTCATCTACTACCATAAATATAGTGGATACACCACAAACTAAAAATAAATTATGACTAAGGAGGCACTTCTAAATATAGAAAATTATATATATCTACTTAGTTTTGGTTTTCAGTTTTTTTTTTTTTTTTTAAGATTTTTATTTATTTGTTTGACATAGAGAAGGGGAAGCAGGCTCCCCACTGAACAAAGAGCCTGATGCGGGGCTCCATCCCAGGACCCTGAGATCATGACTTGAGCTAAAGGCAGGGGCTTAACCCACTGATCCACCCAGGCACCCCTGGTTTTCAGTTCTTGATGGACTTTTTTTGTTTTTGCTTTTTCTCCAGGGGGGCAGTCAAGTCTTTCTGGGGAGAAAAAGCCTCAACAACTGAGATACAGTCTGAGCTGAGTTCAACAAGATACAAAGATTCAACTTCTCTTGACCAGTCACCAACAGAAATACCTGGAAATGAAGATGATGCTTTAAGTGAATGGAATGAATGATATATGGATGATCTATAAGAAACCAAAGGAGAGTAGAGAATATCAGATTCATTACTATAAAAATAAAATATATGGTGAAATACTTTAATAATATTGCAAGTGATTTCCCACAGTCTGAAGGTTATGAAATATGAGAAGGGGCTGTTTTAGTCAGTGTTATCTTTGTGATGGAGTGATCAAAAATTATTTTAATTTGTTTTCAACATTTGCCATTTCAGATAATTACTTGGTAACATTTACCTAGGGGTATACACACACACATAATATTATAAACACATTTGTGATCAGTTCAATCACTTCTAAGGTGATTTGCCTGTTTTGTCCAAATAAGAAAAATGTAATATAGAAGATGCCTTGCATATTAGACTTTTTCCCTTGTGGGATCACTGGGTTGAGCAACAAAAGCAAATCATACTTGAGAATTTCTGAAGGGCATATGACAGACATACAAAGAATCACTTGTCAGGCATGAAATAATAATAACAGCAGCAGCAGCAACAGCAACAACCACCAGC
This sequence comes from Lontra canadensis, assembly GCF_010015895.1. Taxonomy (NCBI): domain Eukaryota; kingdom Metazoa; phylum Chordata; class Mammalia; order Carnivora; family Mustelidae; genus Lontra; species Lontra canadensis. Next base: position 6,346,743 of record NW_022631008.1, read on the forward strand.
AACACATAGTAGCTATATTAGTAGCTACTATTATAGCTATATAATTTTATAATATTATATATTCCATTATAGCTATATAATTTTATAATATTATATATTCTATAGTATTATTAGTAGCTACTAATATAGCTACAATTATAGCTATATTAGAAGCTACTATGTGCCAAGCATCACTCATAGCATTTGACATTATTTTAGGTAATGTAATTGTGACTGTATATAAGAAATCTGTAAGGAGGAACTGGGGTGGAACTTGGAGATGGATGGCTGAATAAATGATACAAATTTAACATGCTCTGTGTTTCTCACAGAAAAAAGTAAATTAAGGACTTTTGAATGTCCACTGATAAGAACCTTCATTGTGTTTGACATACAGATAAAAACATCTCAAAGCCGTTTTTTCTTATTTCTGAACATCATCACTGTCATTTCATGGTGTGTCATTATGTGATACAGTTATGGCCAACTATCATGTAAGATATCAAGGCACTAGACAGTTTGATTTGGTAGATTTATCAGAAATAAATTTTCAGAGGTTATGATAGTAACACAAAATACACTTAATTTTTTATTGATGAATTCTATGCCAATTTTATTCCTCTTATTATATATCTTATATAATTATATATCAGGCCCATGCCTGATGACAGCAGTAACTCTGCCCATCTGTGAAGGAGACACTGTAAATGGGCATTATTGTATATGTCCCTCTGGTAGCTGAGAAATAGGCTGTGTTGTGGAATTATCCATGCTTTCTATTTTATATTTGTATTTGAAAGAAGCAATGGAGAATTGGCTGGAAAATGATTGTTATCTGTTGTGGGAATTCCACTAGAGACTTCAAAGTGAAAAGAAATTGTTTTAATAAAATATTCCAAAATAATTGTGTTTTTTTGGTGATACCCCTCTTCCTCCTAGACAAGTGTGGAAAAAAAAAGTCAGGTTTCCTTACTTCTTATTCCTGATTAAGTATGGCATAGGTGCTGAACATTATTGAATGATTATTATTATCCTTATTTTTAGAACCGTGAGTAGCAGTGGTTTCTAACTGTATTTCAATGACCATTAATGTTCAGTCAGGTTAACAGGTTTAGTTGTCAGTGCTGTTCACTGAATATTTCTGTCTACTCTTCAGGTAGATGGTCTGGTGGGGGCCATGTAACTAGTTCTGACCAATAAGCTGTGAGCCGAAATTCCAAGTGTCACTTTCAGACTAGAACATTTCACCATGAAAGCATCCAGAGCTTTTCTCCTCTCTGCCAGAACAAGCAGAAAGGCTTAGGTGGTAACTCTTCTGACACCTTGGATTCCCAGAGTGAGGTTCACATGGCACAGAATCTCCAGTCAACAAACAATAGACAAGTAGCATGAGATAAAGTTAAGCCTTGTTATTTTAAGCCACTGAAGGTTAGACATTGTTTGATACAGCAACTTTACTAAGACTATCCTTCATGACACATAAATGTCTTCTGAAAAACAGGTTTTCACGGTCAAAGAGTTGAAGACTTCTTTAGTGCAGAACTTCCCATCAATATGCTATGCACAATTGTGACTCTAAGAAGAGGATGGAGGTGTAATATTTTTCAAATTTATTGGTGGCCTTTGGAACAAAAGTGAAAGCATTCATGAATGTAATACTATACCAACTCAGCAATGCAGTTTTGAGCAGAACTGTCTGATAGGTCTTTTTATAAGGAGTTAGGGTTCAGGGAACTAGTGTTTCACAATGTGTAACACATTGGATATCAGCAGTACATCTTGACTATAGTAGCACTTTCTCTCTTAGATTTATCTCGGTGTTACTCAGAACTTCCACTGGTCAAGACTTATTTTGATGGCCTTTCTTGAAATCATCCTATTCCCAAGAGCAAGGCTACTCTCTTAAGTACTATGACCACACTGCTCTAGTTATCATAATCAACAAATCTTATATTGAAGGAGATTAAAATATGCTTGAGGTCTTCATGAAATCACCCCAGGTCTCATGAAGACCTTCTGTCATCTGCCACTTGGTCATAATCTCTGTGTTGGGGGTGATCTATTTCTGCCATGGTGCCTGAGGTCTCCATTGCATACCGCTAAAGATTAATGGGGCCAGTCACTTCCCTCTCCAGGATGACTAAGCCAGAGACGTCTTCTAGTTCTTATCTACTCCCAAATTATAGACATGTGTTATTTTCCTTGGTCATCAAAGTATCCACAGGGAAAGCCTTGAGGTTTGCATTTGGATCCATGAGGTAAATGAAGCAAAACAATAATGTATCCAAAATAAGCCTTCCTTTTGTACCCCAAGGCATCTCTGCATATGTAGAAGCAGGGTTTTTTGAAGTGTTCAGATAACACCCTACTCACCAAAAGAATCTTCCATTTGTCCTTTCATTCAGCTAATCTTCATTGAGCCATTCCTATGAGCCAGGTACTGTACTAGGCATTAGGAATACAGTTTGGGAAAAAAAAAAAAAAAGATAGGTTCTCTCTTCTTTGGAGTTTGTCATTTACCCAAGACACAGACATTACAATTAATCACAACTGGGATTCACATATTAAAGAAAAGCTGCAAGCTTCTGTGAATTGTATTAAGGGAAATAACATTTAAAGGAAATTTGAAGCCTGAATAGGTATTACCCTGGATAACAGGGAGAAGGGTCCAGGTAGAGGGAGGAGCAGGGGTGAATGCTGTGTGTGTGTGTGTGTGTGTGTGTGTGTGTGTGTGTTTACATATACATTAAAAATATTGCCAAATGACCTGAGAAAACACATCAAAGGATTCAGGGTTGAAATTGGTACTTTTGATTTTTTGCTAAACCATATATGCCCATGCCTTTCTGAACATTTATTATTGGCTTTTTTGTTTTGTTTTTAAATGTGTTATTTATTTATTTGACAGACAGAGATCACAAGTAGGCAGAGAGGCATGCAGGGAGAAGAAGGGAAGCAGGCTCTCCACTGAGCAGAGAGCCCAATGCGAGGCTCGATCCCAGGACCCTGGGATCATGACTTGAGCTGAAGGCAGAGGCTTTAACCCACTGAGCCACCCAGACAACCCTATTATTGGCTTTTTGATAGATGACTGTTGATCCTTACCTAGATAAGGTGGTCTATATTTAAACCTGGGTTCATTTGAGTCCTCCTGAAATGCAAGATCTCCTTAATTAGACCTAACTATCTTCCATAATAGTTTCTAATTCACTCTCATATTATTCAGCTAAGATCTAGAAACAGGAGATTAAGAATTCCCAACAATGATTAGGGTTGGTTGGCATACCTCTGGGCCAGCAGCAAGTGATAAGATGATTGATAGACATATTAGGCTAAAGTTTCTGACAACTTTGGACATTGCATATACTGAAGCAGATAATGTTATTCATCTTGTTGAAATACATTCCAAATTCCTTCTGTTAACATACGCATAATACTTCAGTTCAAAATGATTTTCTTCCCAGAGTAATTCTAATACAAGCTGTATGTTCTCTGTTTCTGTCTTCTTGATCTCTTAAAAATTGATGTGATTTTTCTATTTTGGTTCCACTTCAACTATATTTTAAATCTACTTCTTCAGTTATTTTTTGTTATATCCTGGAGGACAATCTTTTTGGAATTCATAACCCATCTCTGTTGTGATCCACCATCTGTCTCAAAGAACAGAGAACCCATTTACATGGTTATTTAGGCTTTGAGGTTACCACAATTTTATTATCGGTGATCAAGTCATTTGTATGATGGAAAACAGTTTGTCTTTGACAGTTTTCTGATTCTTGTTGAAAATAAAACTTGGATGTTGGGGCTGCCTGGGTGGCTCAGTGGGTTAAGCCTCTGCCTTCAGCTCGGGTCACGATCTCAGGGTCCTGGGATCGAGTCCCACATCAAGCTCTCTGCTAGGCAGGGAGCCTGCTTCCTCCTCTCTCTACTTGCGATCTCTCTCTCTGTCAAATAAATAAAATCTTAAAAAAAAAACAACAAAACTTGGATGTTGAATATCGGGAGTTTTTTCACCTTTTAAAGGAAATAACATGCAAGAAAGGGACACATCTTTCTCTGATACTCAATTTCTTCATTTTGTGAAAATATCAAGTACATTTAAATTAATGATAGGTATTCAAATCTTTTTTTCTTGAAAATAATTTTAAGGTTAAACAACAATCATTTAAATTATGCTCTTAGAGACTTATACTAGTTTATTATTTTTTTATTCTTATGTATTTATAAATATAGATCTTATTTAAAATTCTCTAGGCTCTATAGTGAGTATTTTCATCAAAAATGAAGTACATTAGTATCTCTGCTAAGTGAAACTTGCATGAGCAAAGGTTCAAAGGTGGCAATTAAATTGTTGCTTTTATGTGATGACAGTGCAATATGTCCTTGAGAAATGTTTCCACAGCTGAAAAGGATTTTATACTGAGCTATCTATAAGGCCCACTGAATTTCTTTTTCACCAGATACATTTTTTTGGTGTACATTATTTGTTGAGGACAATAGAAACATCACATCTTCCTTGTATACATTAATCTTCTCCTTTTTCTTGACAGATAAGGTTTTCTTCCAGGCATTACTGAGATAAAACTCAAGGTGCTTTTGGACACCCTGGTTGGGTTTAAGCCCTCTCATCAAAGAGGCATTGTGAGATTTGTATTATTTACACAGTACCCCAAGGTAACACCAATAAGTGCTTTACAAGAAATAGAAATCATCTGACAGTAATGAAATCATGTTCTTCCAGAACAAACAATATAAGGCCCTAGAGGTAATAGGGACAGGAGAGAGTACAGTACAAGCAATACTCTTTTGTATACTCTGGGGGAAAGAAGCACACAGAATACAGTTATTAGAGCTAGCAAGCTTCATAAAGTGGATATGCTGGGTTTCTTTGCAACAGCACTAGGAGCTGTATTGATGCACATGAGTTGGGAGATCTGTGGGGGAGGATGACGTAGAGTGTTGGCCTGAAGTTATGAGTGCCTGAGTCTGATAGTTGAAGATGCCAGAGTTGATGTCAGGGCCAGAGGAAGGAGTGGGGGTGGGATGTGGACTGGGGGCTTGTAGGAAGGATGAGGAAGAATTGTAAACAGGTGGAGTCATGGAAAGGCTGGAAGATGAAGAGAAGCCAAAGCAGAGTGGGAGAAACATAGTCTGAACAGCAGGAAAGGAAAATGGACTTGGCAGTAACATTTGGCAGAGACTGGAGTAGGGAACTGTTGAGAAAGAGGCCAATGAGAAGGAGTTTGTGTAAATCAAGGCAGGATGTGATGAGTGTCTTGGCAGCAGAGAGAATAAAAAAGAACAGATTTTAGAGAAAAAAATTTAGGTAAAGCTAGATGTGAGGATATACAAATAAAAAGAACATGAACCCAGGAGCCAAGTTCAATCTATTTCTGTTGTTAGCCTCCCTCTCACCTACTCTTATGTCAATTTGTCCCTATTTTACAAAAAATCTTCCCCTGACCTTCAATAACACTGTTCTTTTTGTTGTTGTTTCTCATCTATCTCTCTGTCATTCTTTTTTTTTTTTATGGCTTTAATCCCTCTCTTGGATGCCTCTAATTATGTATCTCCAACTTGAACAGATCCACAGAGCTTTAATTTTGTGTCTCTGCTGTTGGATATTTCCTCATGGATACACTGCTATCATCTATAAAATCAAAATTTCCTTTGTACGTAAATTTTTAAAGTACTTCCTCTGTGATATTACTACCCTCCACTCACCAGGCTCAAAATCTCACCTCTACATACCCAAGTAGTAACCAAGGCCAGCAAATATCTCTCCAAAATCTGTTCTTTTTTCCCATTCCAGTTCAGACTCCCCTTTCCTTAGCCCTCTGAGGGCATCTCTGCCAGCTGCCCCTGGTCATTCAGCACCCTTCTATTGAAACATTGGTTCCATTTCCTATGTGAAGAATTTTACTTATTACTTAGTGTTTCTTTCTTTCTTTTTTTTTTTTTTTAAAGATTTTATTTATTTATTTGACAGACAGAGATCACAAATAGGCAGAGAGTCAGGCAGAGAGAGAGGTGGAAGCAGACTCCCTGCTGAGCAGAGAGCCCAATGCAGGTCTCGATCCCAGGATCCTGAGACCATGACCTGAGCTGAAGGAAGAGTCTTTAACCCACTGAGCCACCCAGGTGCCCCTACTTAAGTGTTTCTATAGTTTGGCCCATACCCAATGTGAACTTTGTCTTTTACCCCTCCTGTGTGTGTATCTTTACCTTTAACAAAATGGATTCATCAAATCCCCCTCAAGCATCTCTGGTGTGACATCCACATCTTTGCTCTCATTTTTAAATTCAGAACTCTTATTGTCTTACTCCCTCCATCCCTCATTTTCACTTCCCTTTTCATCTAAATCCTGGCCACACTTCAAGACTTATCATCTGGACACTTCCTTTTTACCACTGTACAGGTTAAGCTACTATGATAAAGAGACCACAATATTCAATAACTCAAATAATGTAGATATTTACTTTCCTATGCAATGGTCTAGGTAAGCAGGCAGTCTGGAATGGCCAGGCTACTCTTGTGTATGAGATAAATCAGAGTTTTTTTCTATCTTATCATTCTACTCAATCAAATAGTAAGAGCTTTAGTAAAGGCAAAGTGTACAGGTCCATGTTCTAGTCTACAGTAAAGGCAAGAGAGAAAACAGTGGATAAAGCAGATTTTTTTTTTAATTTTTATTTTTTTATTTGACAGAGAGAGAGATCACAAGTAGGCAGAGAGGCAGGCAGAGAGAGTGAGAGGGAAGCAGGCTCCTTGCTGAGCAGAGAGCCCGATGCGGGACTCGATCCCAGGACCCTGAGATCGTGACCTGAGCCGAAGGCAGCGGCTTGACCCACTGAGCCACCCAGGTGCCCCTGGATAAAGCAGATTTTATTGAAAAGTGTGACTTGGTAGTTGCTCACACCATTTACCATTCACATCTTATTAGGCAGTACTTAGTCACATGACCACACTTAGTTGCAAGGGAGCCTGGGAAATGTGGTATCCATCTCAGAGTCTGATCCCAGGTAAATTCAGTGCCTTACTACTAAAAGGAAGAAGAGGAAATGCTGGAGGGTGGGAGATTTGGAGAGGTTGTGAGGAGGGGAGAGGGAATTAGCATTCTGCCCTACAACTACAAACCCTGTGAGGATCTCTACTGCCTCTAATCTTCTGTACTGGTCTGCTTATATTGAACTTATGCTCCTTTCTTTATTCTTTTACATTTTTCTTAACTCTCCACCTAAATTACAAACTCCTTAAGGACTCTAACAGCATGATACAGTCTTTGTGTCTTATATGTCTAGCATAGTACTTGGTACATAGTGGGTGTGTAAAAATGGTCATTCTCACAAATTATGGTGGTGGTTATGCCTTTTGGATCTGAAAATGATTGGAATTTATGGCATGAGTTGAGAAAGAATATTTTGAACAGTACATTAAAACTTTTTGGTGGGCAGAGTGTCACAAGCTTTGAGAGGGCTGAAGAGTGAGTGTGTAGCTGCTCTCTAGAGGTGAATACTCTCATATAATGAGGCTTAAAATGGGAAATGGTAGGACCCAGTATTCTCTACGTTTTTTTTTTATTTCTTTGTGCTCATTAGGAAGGTTTTCCTACACACTTAAAAAGTGCAAACAGGGGGCACTGAGCCTGGGTGGCTCAATCAGCAAATCAGCTGCCTTCAGCTCAGGTCATGATCCCAGGGTCCTGGGATAGCACCAGGCTCCCTGCTCGGCAGACAGCCTGTTTTCCCTCTCCCTCTGCCTACTTGTGCTCTCTATCTCTCTGTCAAATAAATAAATACAATCTTTTTTAAAAAGTGCAAACATAATGCATGCTTCTGGCTGCCATGTCCGATTCAAGGGTTGTCTTGGGTGGTCTTTTGAATGGTTGATTTACAAAATAGAGGTAGTTCCTTCTCCCCTTTGTACCCAACCGCTGGCAGCACCAAGGGGAAGACTGGGAGTTGAGTGAGGGGCAGTGTCGCTTTTAGACCCTCATAATTTTACCAGTTTCCATTCTTTGATATGAATAATAGAAGATTCCTCAGTGCTGTGCAAACGTAGCTCTCCTTTTCCCTGTACTATATACTAGAAAGTTGCACCTAATTCCTACTTTTACAGAAACTCTAGAACTAGGATGCCCAGATAAGTAAGGTATTAGTGCCTTCCCAGATGCAATGGATGAAAAGATAACAGAAGAAAATGATCTAATTGTGGGACATATACTTTGTATACATATTAAAATTTTAACCAAAAACGCTTCAACAGGGGCACCTGGGTGGCTCAGCGGGTTAATCCTCTGCCTTTGGCTCAGGTCATGATCTCAGGGTCCTGGGATCCAGCCCCACATTGGGGTCTCTGCTCCGCGGGGAGCCTGCTTCCCCCTCTCTCTCTGCCTGCCTCTCTGCCTACTTGTGATTTCTGTCAAATGAATAAAAAAAACAAAAACCTTTAAAAATGCTTCAACATCATTTGGCTAATCTTCCTGATGCTATGTGAGATGTCCTCAAGTAGTATGATAATCAACAGACCTGAGGGAATTGTGTCCAGGCTTGTGATCTCACTGAATCATTGTCATATCTGTGTGAGGTAAGTCTTAGCCTTCTTTTAAAGATGAGGAAACTTAAAGCTAAGAAGAGGTTGAAGAAATTACCCAATATATATGAGTGTTGAATGGTAGATTTTAGCTCTGGTTTTCTGTCCTATGTCCAGCTTCCTTCCCACACCCACCACTAATATATGAGTATGCTACATTTAAGATGGCGATAAGATAAACAAATTCTGAACATAAATATGATTGATATTTCCAAAAAGGAAAGCAACATTGAAATGCAAAGCCATGGAACCCAGTGAAATCAGACATCAACTGTACTCAGGTTGGAACTTAGGTGAGACCTAACAGAAGCCATTTTGTTGCATTTTAAAGAAAATAGAGTTAAAACTCCCCATTACTTCAGAAGGCTAATGGTCATGGTTCTAGATACTAAATTGCTATAGGCAAATTTCAGACCAATATATTGACTCTGTCAGCTATCTGGAAATCTCAAATAAGCAATGGAAGATGGCTGTGAGAGCAGAGTGACGGCTGAAGGATTTCAGAAAAAAAAAAGAAGGGATTACATATGAATGGACACGGGGCTATCATTTTGTTGGTTAGGGGTGAGGTCAGGATTCAAAACTCTATAATAGATGAGTGAAAGGAGTCCTAAAAATACAAGGAAATGACCATCTCAACAAGGAAAGTGGAATCTAGGCACATAAGAAGATAATTGACTACAGATGGCCAAAAAGCAATTTATACCATTCATTAATAAAGGTAGCCACTTTGAATGAAATTGGCAAAACCTAGCACCAAGATCATTTCATAAAGAACTAGAAGAAATGTGAGGTACTGAGACAATCACTTAATAACTTAAAGGCTTCTAGCAAAATGGAGGGCTCCGATGAGGCTGGGTGACCAAAGTTTTTGAGGTGGGAATTTTAAAGGGACAACGACCATGGGTGGTGGTAATCTCACTAAAGAGACCCAACTGGATCCCAGCTCCTCTGCTGTGTAAGAGTACATAAACCTTTAATTACATGATTAAGAAGTGTTCAAAGTATGCTTTCATGGGGCTCCTGGATAGATCATTTGGTTAAACCTCCTACTCTTGATTTCGTCTCAGGTCATGATAGTAGAGTCATGAATGGGGCTCTGTGCTGGGTGTTGAGCTGCTTAAGAGTCTCTCTCTCTCTCTCTTCTCCTCCCCTCTGCTCATTCTCATGCACATACAGTCTCTCTCTTTCTCTCTCAAAAAACCCAAAAAGCAAAATATGCTTTCACTAGAAAAAAAAAAAAAAAAGCCTTTATGTTATTAAATTGTTTATTAGCAAATTGATACAATTTCATAATATGTCCGAAATCTGAAATTATTATCCTGGTCCAAGGGATCCACCACAGAGATTTGCTTTCTAGAAAGAAGGATATTGGGAAAAATATATCCATCAACATATATTTTTTTCTTTTTAAAGAAAATCTGGTAGGATCAACTGCTTTTTGTTTTAACGTGGAATTGATAACATTTATGGTAACATCAGCAATATATTGCTTATGCCTCATTTTTCAGGGTGTTGTACCTGAGATTGGACCCTCCATTTTTTTGACAGGGTGGGGGATAAGTCTGAAACTTCTATTAGAGGTGGGGATATGAGTTCAACTTTAAGATAAAAGTGTCCTGGATGCCTGGGTGGCTCAGTGGGTTAAAGCCTCTGCCTTCGGCTCAGGTCATGATCTCAGGGTCCTGGGATCAAGCCCCACACTGGGGTCTCTGCTCCGCAGGGAACCTGCTTCCCCCTCTCTCTCTGCCTGCCTCTCTGTCTGCTTGTGATCTCTCTCTCTCTCTCTGTCAAGTAAATAAATAAAATCTTAAAAAAAAAAAAGAGAGAAAAGTGTCCCCTTCTTGTATTGGGAAAACATCTATTTTAACTTCATGGTTAAGCAAAGATGAAGCAAAAAAAAAATTGTTTTGTTTTAAGTGGTAAAAGTAGGAGGGACAAGTTCCACCATGCAATCACAGGTCTGCCCCCTTTGTGAAAGGAGTTATAACTCAGCAGAAGCTTCTCTGAGTCTGGGAGTGAGAGGAAGCCTTTAAGAGATGAAGAGCTTAGACTGGATAAGAAAGAATGCTCAGGTTGGCACTGGTGTCTGGGAAGAAGGTCACAAGACACCAGAAGAGAGGTACCAATAAGGAGACCCTGGAGGTGCACCATCTAGGGGCCTTGGGCATAATCTAGTTTTACACTAATTGTCAAACTTTTTGTAATTTCTTTAATTACCTTTTGTGTTTCCTAAACCAGCAGTAAGATTTGGCTAAATGTGATGGTCTTAGCTGAGCTTTGGAGAAGTGAGGGATGGATCAGTGCCTACACTGAGAGAAGTAGTAAAAGGAAGGGAGCAGCATTGTGAGGGGACCCAGGGGTTAGTAAGGGGTCAGAAGGTGATAGGGTACAGACAGGTGTGCGCAATTTGCAACATTCCTGGTAGAATCAGTGAGGGAAGCCTTGTAAAGGGCTTGACTCTGGTGGTCAAGTGCATTGGGAGCTTGAGAGGTCATTATCCAAGTCTTAGAAAGAAGCACCATCTTTGAAATGTGGAAGGGTAAGAGACAGCTGGATTCACACTTTCACACAAAAATGCCAAAAAGTGGGGCACCTCAGTGGCTCAGTGGGTTAAACCTTCTGCTTTCGGCTCAGGTCATGATCTCAGGGTCCTGGGATCGAGCCCCACATCCTGCTCTCTGTTCAGCAGGGAGCCTGCTTCCCCCTCTTTCCCTGTCTGCCTCTCTGCCTACTTGTGATCTCTCCCTGGCAAATAAATAAAATAAAATATTTTTTAAAAATACCAAAAAGTGGAGGGAGGAGTCAAGATGGCGGAGAAGTAGCAGGCTGAGTCTACTTCAGGTAGCAGGAGATCAGCTAGATAGCTTATCTGAAGATTGCAAACACCTACAAATCCAACGGGAGATCAAAGAGAAGAAGAACAGCAATTCTAGAAACAGAAAATCAACCACTTTCTGAAAGGTAGGACTGGCAGAGAAGTGAATCCAAAGTGACAGGGGAAGATAGACGGCGGGGGGAGGGGCCAGCTCCCGGCAAGCGGCGGAGCAACGGAGCACAAAATCAGGACTTTTAAAAGTCTGTTCCGCTGAGGGACATCGCTCCAGAGGCTTAACCGGGGTGAAGCGCACGCGGGGTCAGCGTGGCCTCAGGTCCCGCAGGGTCACAGAAGGATCGGGGTGTCTGAGTGTCTCAGAGCTCGCAGGTATTAGAACGGGGAAGCCGGCTACAGAGACAGAGCCGAGCAGTGAGCTCTAAGCTCGGGTTTACCTTGAACCGCTCGCAGGCTCCGTCAGCTCGGAGCGTGGCCGGAGGCCAGGGTGATGGGAGCAATTGGGCGCTGTTCTCTGAGGGCGCACTGAGGAGTGGGGCCCCAGACTCTCGGCTCCTCCGGGCCGGAGACTGGGAGGCCGCCATCTTCATTCCCGTCCTCTGGAACTCTACGGAAAGCGCTCAGGGAACAAAAGCTCCCGAAAGCAAACCCGAGCGGATTACTCAGCCCGGCCCCTGGTAAGGGCGGTGCAACTCCGCCTGGGGCAAAGACACTTGAGAATCACTACAACAGGCCCCTCCCCCAGATGATCAACAAGAAACCCAGCCGGGACCAAGTTCACCTACCAAGGAGTGCAGTTTCAATACCAAGGAGAGCAGCGGAATTCCAGAGGAGGAGAAAGCAAAGCACGGAACTCATGGCTTTCTCCCCATGATTCTTTAGCCTTGCAGTTAATTTAATTTTTTTTTCTTTTTCAATTTTTTTTTCTCTTCTTCTCCTAAATTTTTTTAACTTTTACCCTTTTCTTTTTTAACGTTTTTTAACTAGTTTATCTAATATATATATATTTTTTTTCCGTTTTATATTTTTTCATTATTGGTTTTCTTTTTTTATTTGTTTCTTTTTTCTTTTTTTTTTTTTTTCTTTCTCAACCTCTTTATATACCCTCCCCCCCCCCCTCACGATTTGGGAACTCTTCTGATTTGGCTAAAGCATATTTTCCTGGGGTTGTTGCCACCCTTTTAGTATTTTACTTGTTCCTTCATATACTCTTATCTGGACAAAATGACAAGGCGGAAAAATTCACCACAAAAAAAAGAACAAGAGGCAGTACCAAAGGCTAGGGACCTAATCAATACAGACATTGGTAATATGTCATATCTAACGTTCAGAATGACGATTCTCAAGGTTCTAGCCAGACTCGAAAAAGGCATGGAAGATATTAGAGAAACCCTCTCGGGAGATATAAAAGCCCTTTCTGGAGAAATAAAAGAACTAAAATCTAATCAAGTTGAAATCAAAAAAGCTATTAATGAGGTGCAATCAAAAATGGAGGCTCTCACTGCTAGGATAAATGAAGCAGAAGAAAGAATTAGCGATATAGAAGACCAAATGACAGAGAATAAAGAAGCTGAGCAAAAGAGGGACAAACAGCTACTGGACCACGAGGGCAGAATTCGAGAGATAAGTGACACCATAAGACGAAACAACATTAGAATAATTGGGATTCCAGAAGAAGAAGAAAGAGAGAGGGGAGCAGAAGGTATATTGGAGAGAATTATTGGAGAGAATTTCCCCAATATGGCAAAGGGAACAAGCATCAAAATCCAGGAGGTGCAGAGAACGCCCCTCAAAATCAACAAGAATAGGTCCACACCCCATCACCTAATAGTAAAATTTACAAGTCTTAGTGACAAAGAGAAAATCCTGAAAGCAGCCCGGGAAAAGAAGTCTGTAACATACAATGGTAAAAATATTAGATTGGCAGCAGACTTATCCACAGAGACCTGGCAGGCCAGAAAGAGCTGGCATGATATATTCAGAGTACTAAACGAGAAAAACATGCAGCCAAGAATACTATATCCAGCTAGGCTATCATTGAAAATAGAAGGAGAGATTAAAAGCTTCCAGGACAAACAAAAACTGAAAAGAACTTGCAAACACCAAACCAGCTCTACAGGAAATATTGAAAGGGGTCCTCTAAGCAAAGAGAGACCCTAAAACTAGTAGATCAGAAAGGAACAGAAACAAGATACAGTAACAGTCACCTTACAGGCAATACAATGGCACTAAATTCATATCTCTCAATAGTTACCCTGAATGTTAATGGGCTAAATGCCCCAATCAAAAGACACAGGGTATCAGAATGGATAAAAAAACAAAACCCATCTATATGTTGCCTACACGAAACTCATTTTAAACCCGAAGACACCTTCAGATTTAAAGTGAGGGGGTGGAAAAGAATCTACCATGCTAATGGACATCAGAAGAAAGCAGGAGTGGCAATCCTTATATCAGATCAATTAGATTTTAAGCCAAAGACTATAATAAGAGATGAGGAAGGACACTATATCATACTCAAAGGATCTGTCCAACAAGAAAATCTAACAATTTTAAATATCTATGCCCCTAACGTGGGAGCAGCCAACTATATAAACCAATTAATAACAAAATCAAAGAAACACATCAACAATAATACAATAATAGTAGGGGACTTTAACACTCCCCTCACTGAAATGGACTGATCATCCAAGCAAGAGATCAACAAGGAAATAAAGGCCTTAAATGACACACTGGACCAGATGGATATCACAGACATATTCAGAACATTTCATCCCAAAGCAACAGAATACACATTCTTCTCTAGTGCACATGGAACATTCTCCAGAATAGATCACATCCTCGGTCCTAAATCAGGTCTCAACCGGTATCAAAAGATTGGGATCATTCCCTGCATATTTTCAGACCACAATGCTCTGAAGCTAGAACTCAATCACAAGAGGAAATTTGGAAAGAACCCAAATACATGGAGACTAAACAGCATCCTTCTAAAGAATGAATGGGTCAACCAGGAAATTAAAGAAGAATTGAAAAAATTCATGGAAACAAATGATAATGAAAATACAATGGTTCAAAATCTGTGGGACACAACAAAGGCAGTCCTGAGAGGAAAATATATTGCGGTACAAGCCCTTCTCAAGAAACAAGAAAGGTCTCAGGTACACAACCTAACCCTACACCTAAAGGAGCTGGAGAAAGAACAAGAAAGAAACCCTAAACCCAGCAGGAGAAGAGAAATCATAAAGATCAGAGCAGAAATCAATGAAATAGAAACCAAAAAAACAATAGAACAAATCAACGAAACTAGGAGCTGGTTCTTTGAAAGAATTAATAAGATTGATAAACCCCTGGCCAGACTTATCAAAAAGAAAAGAGAAAGGACCCAAATCAATAAAATCATGAATGAAAGAGGAGAGATCACAACTAACACCAAAGAAATACAGACAATCATAAGAACATATTATGAGCAACTCTATGCCAACCAATTTGACAATCTGGAAGAAATGGATGCATTCCTAGAGACATACAAACTACCACAACTGAACCAGGAAGAAATAGAAAGCCTGAACAGACCCATAACCAGTAGAGAGATTGAAACAGTCATCAAAAATCTCCAAACACACAAAAGCCCAGGGCCAGACGGCTTCCCGGGGGAATTCTACCAAACATTTAAGGAAGAACTAATTCCTATTCTCCTGAAACTGTTCCAAAAAAATAGAAATGGAAGGAAAACTTCCAAACTCATTTTATGAGGACAGCATCACCTTGATCCCAAAACCAGACAAGGATCCCATCAAAAAAGAGAACTACAGACCAATATCCTTGATGAATACAGATGCAAAAATTCTCACCAAAATACTAGCCAATAGGATTCAACAGTACATTAAAAGGATTATTCACCACGACCAAGTGGGATTTATTCCAGGGCTGCAAGGTTGGTTCAACATCCGCAAATCAATCAATGTGATACAACACATTAATAAAAGAAAGAACAAGAACCATATGATACTCTCCATAGATGCTGAAAAAGCATTTGACAAAGTACAGCATCCCTTCCTGATCAAAACTCTTCAAAGTGTAGGGATAGAGGGCACATACCTCAATATTATCAAAGCCATCTATGAAAAACCCATCGCAAATATCATTCTCAATGGAGAAAAACTGAAAGCATTTCCGCTAAGGTCAGGAACACGGCAGGGATGTCCGTTATCACCACTGCTATTCAACATAGTACTAGAAGTCCTAGCCTCAGCAATCAGACAACAAAAAGAAATTAAAGGCATCCAAATCGGCAAAGAAGAAGTCAAACTATCACTCTTCGCAGATGATATGATACTATATGTAGAAAAGCCAAAAGACTCCACTCCAAAACTGCTAGAACTGGTACAGGAATTCAGTAAAGTGTCAGGATATAAAATCAATGCACAGAAATCAGTTGCATTTCTCTACACCAACAACAAGACAGAAGAAAGAGAAATTAAGGAGTCAATCCCATTTACAATTGCACCCAAAACTATAAGATACCTAGGAATAAACCTAACCAAAGAGACTAAGAATCTATACACAGAAAACTATAAAGTACTCATGAAAGAAATTGAGGAAGACACAAAGAAATGGAAAAATGTTCCATGCTCCTGGATTGGAAGAATAAATATTGTGAAAATGTCTATGCTACCTAAAGCAATCTACACATTTAATGCAATTCCTATCAAAGTACCATCCATTTTTTTCAAAGAAATGGAACAAATAATCCTAAAATTTATATGGAACCAGAAAAGACCGCGAATAGCCAAAGGAATATTGAAAAAGAAAGCCAAGGTTGGTGGCATCACAATTCCAGACTTCAAGCTCTACTAAAAGCTGTCATCATCAAGACAGCATGGTACTGGCACAAAAACAGACACATAGATCAATGGAACAGAATAGAGAGCCCAGAAATAGACCCTCAACTCTATGGTCAACTAATCTTTGACAAAGCAGGAAAGAATGTCCAATGGAAAAAAGACAGCCTCTTCAATAAATGGTGTTGGGAAAATTGGACAGCCACATGCAGAAAAATGAAATTGGATCATTTCCTTACACCACACACGAAAATAGACTCAAAATGGATGAAGGACCTCAATGTGAGAAAGGAATCCATCAGAATCCTTGAGGAGAACACAGGCAGCAACCTCTTCGACCTCAGCCGCAGCAACATCTTCCTAGGAACATCACCAAAGGCAAGGGAAGCAAGGGCAAAAATGAACTATTGGGGATTTCATCAAGATCAAAAGCTTTTGCACAGCAAAGGAAACAGTTCACAAAACCAAAAGACAACTGACAGAATGGGAGAAGATATTTGCAAACGACATATCAGATAAAGGGCTAGTGTCCAGAATCTATAAAGAACTTAGCAAACTCAACACCCAAAGAACAAATAATCCAATCAAGAAATGGGCAGAAGACATGAACAGACATTTCTGCAAAGAAGACATCCAGATGGCCAACAGACACATGAAAAAGTGCTCCATATCACTCGGCATCAGGGAAATACAAATCAAAACCACAATGAGATACCACCTCACACCAGTCAGAATGGCTAAAATTAACAAGTCAGGAAATGACAGATGCTAGCGAGGATGCGGAGAAAGGGGAACCCTCCTACACTGTTGGTGGGAATGCAAGCTGGTGCAACCACTCTAGAAAACAGCATGGAGGTTCCTCAAAATGTTGAAAATAGAACTACCCTATGACCCAGCAATTGCACTGCTGGGTATTTACCCTAAAGATACAAACGTAGTGATCCGAAGGGGCACGTGCACCCGAATGTTTATAGCAGCAATGTCTACAATAGCCAAACTATGGAAAGAACCTAGATGTCCATCAACAGACAAATGGATAAAGAAGATGTGGTATATATACACAATCGAATACTATGCAGCCATCAAAAGAAATGAAATCTTGCCATTTGCGACAACGTGGATGGAACTAGAGGGTATCATGCTTAGCGAAATAAGTCAATCGGAGAAAGACAACTATCATATGATCTCCCTGATATGAGGGAGAGGAGATGCAACATGGGGGTTGAGGGGATAGGAGAAGAGTAAATGAAGCAAGATGGGATTGGGAGGGAGATAAACCATAAGTGACTCTTAATCTCACAAAACAAACTGAGGGTTGCTGGGGGGAGGGGGGTTGGGAGGGGGGGTGGGGTTATTATGGACATTGGGGAGGGTATGTGCTATGGTGAGTGCGGTGAAGTGTGTAAACCTGGCGATTCACAGACCTGTACCCCTGGGGAAAAAAATATATGTTTATAAAAAATAAAATTAAAAAAAAAAACAAAAAGTTTTCCTCTCTAAAAATTTTACATATAAATATCAGTTCCAATTGCCAACTAAATAAATATTAAAAATTATTCGTTCCTGTTGACTGGTTCATACATATCTGGATAGAGTTTTTCTCCCATTGATTTTTCCTATTCTGCTCTGTCCAAACTACAGGGCTCACCCAGATGTTGACTAGAGTTAGACTATCATCTCTTTCTGTGCAGGCTGGAGCACCTTCCTCTGCAACTCGTGAATTTCCCTTACATCAAATTGGATACCTGCATACCTGAGATCTCTAGAGCTGGGTTCCCCCCTTCACCAGTGCCCCTAAACCAATATAACCCTCATCTCTCCTCTGCCATTTCTTCAACATTCTAGAGGGCAATCAGAGATTGGAAACCCAGACAAGGCAGTATGGGAAATTGTTGCAACTTCGAGGACTCAACCCTCATTTAGTAGCCTTTTGGGGAGGCTGGGGTAAACTTTATAAAAGATAAAGTGTTCTTGGTGAGCTAATTCCTGGGAAGTTTTATTGGCCAGATGGCATCTTCTATGCATGTTTTAGTTCAAGGGCAGCTCAAGAATGGGAAATCTTCTAAAAGAATTGTCAACCAAAAATGTCACTGTATTTTGTCTTGGGCTCTCAGCTCATCAGCACATTACCAAAAGGGACCAGCAGAGGAGGGCTGTCAGATGCTACCTAGATCAGGAGTGTTGTTCTCTGTGATCATCTGTGGCTTATACCACCATAGATGGGCTCCTCACTGTGCTTCGGAGAAACTTAACTACCTAAATTTTACCCACCAGTGAAGCTAGAAATCTGGAGAAAAAGAATTTCATTCTAAACCAATTAGTTGAGATCTGCTGGAAAAAAAAAATCATGATAAGAAAGTCATTATGCAAATATCAGGTAATCCAATAAATTTCAGATTAAAATAAAAAACCTATATGGGGGAAGGAGGCAGTCTCAAGAGTTATGTTGTGTTTTTTTTTTAACAAAAATGTACTTTCTATGCTATTGTTGCTGCTGCTACTGCTGTTTTTAGCATTTCCTATTTTGATAATAGAAAATAATATGTTTCTGAAAACTTATTAACATTTATCAATTTAAATGATATGGGATTTGAGGTTAGACACGGAAATGTATTGTGTCTCTGTCATGTATTTTGTGTGCAACCTTGGGGAAATTATGTACACTCTCCAAGTTTATCTTCCATCATCTGTAATTATATCTACCTTTCCGGGTTTTGAGAGAGGTAAAAGAGATGCCAGGATAGAACACTTATATGTTGTGCAGTACATCTTAGACACAATAAACAGCAGCTGTTATTACTATTACTACTATAGTTTTTGTAACTACTGCAGAGCAAACCCCACATTCAAAAAGTTATAACAGCATTTGCATAACATAATGAAATCTTGAAACCACATTTGCTCATTATAGCAACGTATAAGTATTGATTTTATTTGCATGATTCAAGTTCCTAAGGAATACCAGAAGTCCCAAAACACAATACATAGACATTCATATTCACAATAAAACTTTCTATTACAGACAATTGAGGAAGAGGACAGAAGTCCCTGACCACTGGGAGATGGTCTGGCACTCACAACCAGGCCAACGTGTTCTGCTGAACACAAACAATTTCATAGAAAACCATCAGCAGACCAAAACATGAACATAGTCCAAACCACAGAAATAATCAAATATACCCCTATCCTGTCTAATCTGAGTGGTTGCTGATTCTTTACCAATCACAAATTTTGCCTTGCTAAATTCTTCTCACCTTTTAGATAAGAATTATTAGGGTACTCAGTTACAAAAATACTGCTGTTTCCTGACAGCATTTAATCTAAAGAAAAGCCCTACTTCCTTTAGAGTTTCCCTTAGAAGTTTCTAGACCCTGATGTGTGATTTACAGCATTAATAGTTACCGAAGTCTCTGGGACCTGCGTGGTTATTTCTGCCTCCTTCAGAAACTTATTTTTCTACTTGTGGTAAACTCAAAATTCATTTTTTGTTCTTGAAGATCAGGAACCTTATCAGGATATAGTTTGGTATTGATTATTCTGTATCATTTTTTCTAGGTCAAGGTTTTTCTTTCAACCTATAGATTTAGTTCTATCAATTATTCCAGAGGAGTTTTCTTCTACTGTATTGTTGGATACTTTTCTCTGTTTCATATGTTCTGTTTTATTCTTCAGAAACTCCATTCATGTGTATGTCGCACTTTCTTTGTTTGGCAGTTAAGCTCTCATGTTGATCACCTCTGTCAAATCATACTCCCTGCTTCTACTGTATCCACCCACTCCCAGCTCCCTGATACATAGCCAGATCTTGCTCTTGTAATTACAACATCCTTGGATGGAGTTTTTTGGATAGTGTCACTCACTTGAGCTTCTCAGTATTTTGCCAACAGCCTAAGGAAGTACATGTTGTCTCTCAACACTCTTATTTATTTTGACCCCAATTTTATAATGTTTGACAGATATTTTATAGTGTGTAATTTGAGGTTGTGCCCCCATCTTGTTGTATCCTTTTTGCTATTTTGGGTAAGTTTGAGAGACACTTAGAGAGTTTCTTAGAAATTTCATTTTTAGCTGAAAGTATCAGAATTATTTTTAATGGTTATTCTATAGTCCTGGCACAATGATGGTCTGGTTGGAAATGATAGTTTTCTCCTTGATGCCCATTTCATCCCCTCACTTTGTATTGAAGTCCTGTGATTGGGAGGATGACCTCAGTTTCAGGGTGTGACATATTCCTGATTGGACGTGTGGCAATGAGATATGATATGAAGTTTGCAAAACTTCTGGGAAATATTTTTTTCTGTCTTAAGCAAGAACAGAGCAAAGGGCAGGTTTTTCTTCCCCTGTTATCATCCTACATGATTGCGAGGCTCAGAAGTGAGGCCTCCACCCCCATTTCTTCTTAAGGATGAGGCTAACGTATAATGTATTCAGAGACATAAATGCCAAAGGGCAAAAAATCTGAATCCACTAAATTAGCTGACCCTCAAGCTATCCTACCTTTGGACTTTTGTATTCTAGCTAATGCCAGTGAATTTCCTTATTGTTTAAACGTGTTGCATTTTCTGGTACTTCCATATTAAAACCATCCTGACTAAAAAAATACAGCAATATAATTCTTGTTCTACCTCACGCAGGCATGCATTGTGTGACTGGTATTTCCCCTCTGTAGCAAGTTCATTTAGAAATATGCCAAAGCAGCTCAGGCAACTACACTGGAAACAAATGCAAGCTTGGATGTCTTAACCATGATATGTGCACTGAAATGTCTCAGTGAGATTTTTCTATTTCTTTTCATTGTGAAAGTTACAAGTAAAGTAAATCATAGACTGACGACTCTTTGGCTCTTAGGCAAGGCCATCATATTGAAGTATAATACAACCTACTGAACATGCTTCTTTTTTTGGGGGGGGGAGCCACTATTTATTTTTTTATTATTAACATATCATGTATTATTTGTTTCAGAGGTATAGATATGTGATTCATCAGCCTTACACAACACACAGCACTCACCACAATACATATCCTCCCTAGCATCCATCACCCAGCCATCCCATCTCCACCCTCCCTCCAGCAACCTTTTTCCCTAAGATTAAGTATCTCTTATGGCTTTTCTTCCTCTCTGGTTTCATCTTGTTTCATTTTTTTTTCTCTCTTCCTCTATGATCCTCTGCTTCTTTTTCTTAAATTCCCCTTATCAGTGAGATGATATGATAATTGTCTTTCTCTGATGGACTCATTTTGTTTAGCAAAATGCCCTCTAGTTCCATACATGTCATTGCAAATGGCAAGACTTCCTTTTTTCATGGCTGTGTAGTATTCCATTGTGTAAACATGCCACATCTTCTTTATCCATTCATCTGTTGAAGGACATCTGGGCTCTCTCCATAGTTTGGCCATTGTGGACATTGCGGGTCTCCTTAATGTCTCCTCTGGCGTGGGATGCAAAGTGGCACAGTGGCGGGCTGGGGGCCCCCAGGAGGAGACTGGAGATGGGTTTTGGTGGCTCACCTTTTTCACTCTGTGTGTGTGTGTGTGTCCTGAACATGCTTCTTGATCTCCTTCTGGAAATGTTCAGTGGAAGTGATGTATGATAGAGATATTTGGGAACTGTAGAATGATTCAAAAGGGGTAGAATGGACCAGATATGGACAGAACATGATCTTTATCCCAATCTACTTCTTTCCATTACAGTAACCATATACTGGGGATAATTATGTTTAAAAAATAATAATTTGGGGTGCCTATGTGGCACAGTGGTTGAACATCCAAATCTTGGTTTCAGCTCAGCTGTGATCTTGGGACCGTGGGATCGAGCTCAACATTGGCCTCCAGACTCATTGTGCAGTCTGCTTAGAACTCTCTCTCCATCCCCTCCTGTCTTTCCTCCCAGCACTCTCTCTCAAAGAAAATGAACAAATCTTTAGAAAATGATAAATTAAAATATTATCATTTAAAATAAATAAATAAATAAATAAAATATTATCGTTTAGAAAATGATAATTTAAAATAAAATTGACTTGTTTATGATAAAAAGAAAAACACTATTGTACTTCACTCCTGAATTTTTGAGTCAACTAGCTATGTTTTAATATTTAATTATTAATTCTTTTGTTCAATAACCATCTGTTGAAAACTATTTGCTTGTCATGTTGCCAGATATTAGAGGGCCAAGGAGGAAGAGGGACAAGAGGATATAGAGATGGTTAAGGAGATTCTCAGTTTTTGAGTTCTCCATCTCTGAAGACACAGACACAAAGAAACAACCCTTTAGAAGGTAGTAAGAACAAAAACATAATTAAGAACCCAGAGTTGAAAATGGTAGTTAATCTACCACCAACTAATTTATGCTTATGTGTTAATGCTTCACTGTGTCTATTCTCCTAAGGATATCTTTTTTTGCAAGAACTTTTTGGATACATATTTTAGTTCCTAGCAATGGTAGATAGTGAAGAAGAATTTTGAAGAAAACAATCCTCAAGTAATATGGTGCAGAGAGCTACTTCTTATATCCAGGTATACTAAAGACTAGATAAAGATATTTGTATTTATTTTTTAGCAAGTGGAAATAACAGTAAGTTTGAGTTACTATTTATAATGACAGACATTTTGAACTAAACTGAGTTTTCTTATTGCAATACTTTTCTCAACCCTTAGATAAGTCTGGAGGTTGCATTTATTTCTTCAGGTTATGCAAGTGCTGGTCATTATATTAAGGCTGCAATGTTGTATCCAACACCAGGGATCTAAAGGTGTTAATTCTGCTTCAGACGGTGCCTCTTATCAGGCAATAACTCAGAATATCTAGTTCATGTTTATGCATGTGATTTAGAACTCTCTTTGACAGGTCAGAATATATCTTCAAACTCTATTATCATGAACACAAGTGACTGTTAGAATGGAATTTACAGGGCAAGGATTATTATATGTCTAGCTTTTGGATTATTTTTATCTTAGAAACTAGCACAGCTTTTCCTCCCACGATTAGCAATGGACATAAAGCAGTAGCGTTCTGGAGAGGAATTAGCATATCTCTTGGTAACATCTTGTAATGGTAACTGGCATTCAGGGCAATTGATTCATCAATAAGCAATTTGTGGGAATTTTACCCTGGAGAAGTAGTTATAGCCGTCACTCACAAGCTACAATACCAAGCCTTTTTATTTTGATGATCCCATGCTGCTATAGAACTTTCAATCCTAGCCTCAGATTTTTCTATTGAAAATGAAAACTCACAAAAGGAGTGTAGAATTAAAGCTCGGGATAGCCCAAGAATGTTTCCATGGAGTGCTGAATTTGCCTTCTTTGTGGCTAAGCTCATGGGCTTGCATCATTCCCCACTCCCATGAAATTAGGTAGCAGAGGAGAGGAGCCTCTAGTTGGGGAGCTCAATGCCCCCATTTGCTACAATATTGTCCACTCTCTTTTACTGATATGATTTTTCAAATGCTTCATTTCTGGGCACACCCAGAGTCAACTTCAATCACAAAAACCACACAAAAGATCTATGAAATTTAGGCTCTTTCTCACCTAAGATGATTAGACACAGAACTGTCTTCTTGTTAGTAAATCTCAAGAGGTCATTAATGAAGGTGGTCTCCTGTCTAGGCTCCACATGGAACACATCTGTCTGATTTTCAAACCAAGTGCTCCCCAATTCCTAGCCCTAGCCCCAAAACTCTTAAGAGGCACATTACAATGAGACGATGTATTTCCCCTTTAACACTGCACCTCAGGCTGCCTCTGGGGATCTCTGTGTTCTGCTGAGGAATAGCCCCCTTTGACTTCCTGTGGCCATAAGTAACTAATTTTACTAACAGAGTCCACTTCCCCAATTCTCATCAGCCTTTTGATATATAGACCATAGAAAACACGGAGTTTGTCTGAAAAGACTATAGAATACAAACAACAGAGCCCTTCCATCCCTATAGATAGACGGAGTTCTTGTGCAGAAAGACACCCAAATCTGCTTTACATGCAAACCGTTATAGGTCTGACTTTTAGCTTTAGCAAAGACTCAGGAATAGTAAAGGAATTCTCTTTAGCTAGGAGATCCACAAATATCACTGATTCATGGTTCATGCAAACTTGTAGAATATCCACCAAAGGCAAGGTACCCAAGATGTGCATCTTGGTCCTATACTGCCTATGTTCTTATGTCGCTTATGTCTCGATCCAACATGATTGGGTTCTTGATGCTTCACTGAACACAGAACTAACTTTTAGAACTTTATGAACTCTATGTCCCTGCTTCTAGAAAATCCCCATTCTCTTGTTTCTATCTGCTAAAATTACGCTCAGCACTAACATTGCATTTTCCTTGGTGAAAGCTCCTCCGCTCCACCCCCTGGCAAACACACATGCTCTTTCCCGTGTGTCCCCTGTAGTACTTTTGCCAAAGGTTACTACACAGATGTTTTTATGAAAACTCCTTCTTTATTATCTTTATTGGCTGAGAACACTATCCATTGAACCACTCACTGCTACATAGACAATGCTTGTGCAAACAATTTCTCTGAGTTAGAAAAGAGGATAAATTTTATCTCATAAAAAATTGGTAGACTTTCTCCTTCTAAGTATTGTATTTTCCCTTTTTCTGTTACTCCCAGGAAGCTCAAAACTAGCTTTTCTAAAAGAGAAAGGATGAGAGAGAGAGAGAGAGAGAGAAGCCAAGGAACAGACTCTTAACTGCAGAGAACAAACTGATGGTTAGAAGGGGGGAGGGGAATGGATGAAATGGGTGATGGGGATTAAGAGTACAGTTATCATGATGAACACTGGGTAATGTATAGAGTTGTTGAATCACTATATTTTACACCTGAAACTAATACAACACTGTATGTTAACTATACTGGAACTAACATGAAAAAAAAACTTAAAAAAAAACAAACAAACTAGGTTTTCTAATCCTTCTCAGTAATGACAGGGGCTTTAATATCCGCTTTATTATTCATTCTCTATTTTGATTTCTATTTGGTTCATTTTTTGTATTTATCATTTTTGTGAACAAACTCAAGTAATTTTTATAAGTAGATAGGGTATAAACAAGACTAAAGTGTTACACTGTAGTGATTCTTGGAAAAGGTAGTTATGTGAATGGGTACAGGTATTAGGTGCAACTGGACAGCTTCCCTAGAACTGAATTTAGCCTAGTGAAAGAGCTTTGAGTGCCCAGGGAAGAGAGACTCTTTCTCAAATTATTTCCCTTACAAATTCAATCTCTTCATCAGTTTTTGGATAAAAGCCAACTATTAGATGATTTAAACTAAGGTATTGGGACCTTGAGCAAGTTGAGTGAAAGAAAATGTGGATCTGGGACTTTGGGCCAAAGAGGGAAGAAGAGACCTAATTTAGGAAACTATACTTGAGCTAAGTGATTTGATAGAGTGCTTCCACACTAAAGATTCCCTGGGTAAACCTTGATTCAGTGGGACAGAGGCTTATGCTGAAAAATCCTTCTTGCTTTAAATTCAGTGGTATATGCAGACTCAAGAGGGGAAGTTGCAGAGGTAGAGGGGAGAGGAAGAGCTCAGTGGATTCTACTCTGTAGAGTGAAGATGAATAAGGCAAGAGAAGCAAGACTAGAGTTGGAAATGTAGATGCCATGCTGGCGTTTTTATTGACATATTTCCTAATGACTGATACCTACTTACTGTCTAGTCTAGTCACGCTCAGCCTGTCCCTACATCCCCATATTTTAGCAGGAGCTACCTCTGAGTCCAAAGGAAACTAAGAGCAGGTGGACACCAGTGACCCTGGTGTCACCCTGGTGACCTCTGTCTTCATAAAGTTCCAGCTGAATTGACCATAACCCTACACCACCCCATACTGGCCAATACACCTCATCCCTACTAGCCATCTCCAAATCTCCTGTCAGAAGAACATGGGGAGGGGAGAATAGAGATGCAGCAAAGTTTTCCTCTCGGGATTGCATCGTCAAAGGTAGATAGGAAAATAAGAAGCAAGGAAAGGAGACACAAGTCTCATTCCAAGTGCTGCTTTAATATTAGCCATGAACTCTTCAAATGACAATAATCTTCCAAGGATGCCAAACATTTCTTAGAAAAGTAGGCAAAACTAATTTGCTTTTCTCAACAAATTTCTGACCAAGACAATGTAAAAAACAGAAGCCTTTTAAAAAAGAAAAAGGAAAAGGAAAAGGAGAAGAAGCAGCCTTAAAGCAGGGCACTCCCCAGTCAGGAATGTCACTTTCTCTATACAGAACTTCCATCACTCTGCTCCCACCAACACCACCAATGACAGCAGCTGCCAGTTTCCTCACCCCTCAATTTCTATTTCAACTTATTATCTCCAGAAGGGGCTCTAACACTCACCATTTCTGCCCATTTCTAATTCTGGGGATGGGGAGCTCCCATTAGAGAGCCTGACAGAGAAGATGATTGTTTCAACCCCAGTTTCTGATGGAGTTGGTGATGATGGTTCCCTGAAGGATTCCATTTTTGACTTGTCTACCTTTCCTCTGCCTGTGTGCCAGCTCTATCTTCTCTATGTGTCTGGAAGTAATCTTTACCCTGACAACTGCTGGATTTCTCATAAAAGGACAAGTAAACCCTCTTCATCTGCCACAGAGGGCACCTGGAAATCTCTTCTGTTCTTTCTCCATCCTTTCCTCTCCTTAGTAATTGTTAATATTTAAGTGAATTATTTTAAAAATCAGCCCAGGTATGAAAACCCTATAAAACATTTATTATGTCAACAGTGATGCGTAGTTCAGGGGTCAACTTCTATCATTAACCTTAGCATGGCTTATTTTTTTAGGAAAAGTTTCTTGTGACACATGGAATTAGAAATGTTTCTGAATTAACAATTTACATATTTATTTGCTTAAATTAGCTTTCATGTATACTTTGGATAAAAGAAAGCTGTAGCATCTTGAAAATGTAACATCTACTTAAATAGATACCCAGAAGACAGCCCTCTCCCCTGTTAAAGTCAGCCAAAGCAAGGAACTTAAGGTGAGAGGCTTGATAAGAGAAGTAACAAGTCCTAATTATAGAAAAGACAGATTGGAGGTCATCTTTAGATTGTATATTTATTACCAACTCTTCGTTCTCTCCTCTAATACTTTTTTTCTGGACTGCATCTTGACATTTTTGTCCAATATGAATGCAAATAGTAGCAATGAGGCATCCACACAGTAATGCTCAAAAATGTCACTGTGGTCGACTCTGAAAAGCAAATTACAGATACTGCAGGGGGGAAAAACCAAAATGTATATTTATTTTTTGAACCATGGTGCATTTCAGTGGAGACTTTAGGATGAGTCTCAGGATCTTCTTCCATTAATCTATTTGTTTTTCCCTGAGAATATCCAAGAAGCATTATAATAGATTTCAATGATGAGATGCTACTCTGCTTTAAAATACTGACATCAATGGAGTTCACTTTAGACATTAAATAAAACTGAAGTGTAGAAAGACCTCAGAGGAAGGAGAGAAATAAACATCTAATTCTTAAGCATATATTTGCAGTGTCGTCTCTAACAGTGTGATGTGTGATTAGATAAACTCAATTTCTTTTCTAATATTGAAAAACATTTTCCCCCCAACCACTAGTATACTTTTTTTCATTCTTGTATAAACTTTCCCACAGTTACAGCACATTAAACTATAATTAAATACACAGAACAACATTTGGGTGGGCTCAAAATCTGCTGTCCTCAAGTTGTTGTACTGAGCATGACAAGTCATTTTTGCAAACATTCTGGTTTCAGAATCATGAGAGTCATTTACTGCATATTCAGTTTTGATTAAGATCCTTCTAGTTCTAAAGCAATAGTGACACTTGTGTCATTGGCAGGATACCATTCATGCCATACTGTGGCAAAAAGAATGAATATCAAGAATTTGGGAAATATGGACTGTAGATCTGTTTTCACTTATTATTTAAGGTAGGTTTGAAATACTTTAATTTGTTAAGGAAATAGCTTCCTACTTGTTTTCTTTTTTTTAAATAATCATTTGGGGTTGATAATCAGACTGGCAGTCATCTGGGGTTGTTCAATCTCATGGAAAAATCAGGAATTGTCTGGCCAATTACCTATTTGACATCGGGTATGGAATGAGAACAGAGAATTAGATGGGTAGGAAGGGAAAAGAAAACTTGCTTACTGTAGTGGGGATGTTCATGTTCACTGTTACCTAGTTCTATACATTACTTCTACTAATGTCTTGGTGGTGAAGAGCATGCAGAACATATAAAAGCATCGACTTGATAAAAGGATGGGGTCTACATGGTCTGCAGAGAATACAGGTCACTGGTTAAAAAAAATACCATCTTTCTTCAATTCTAAGATATTTGACAATTATTTTTCTTAGAAAATGTTAAGAATATTACAATAAGTGAATACATGGATTATAAGATAAATCTTTATTTCAGAAATGTTAAGATGGGAAAAAGCGGTATTTTAGAATCCCAAAATTATATTATCAATTCAATGTCTGGCATTGTGTTAAATAATGTGGGGCTATAAGAAATAGTAAATCTATGTGAACATATCTGACATAAACAATAAATCAGTTTGGAAAACAAACCCATATCTGGCTATTATGCCAAAACAATTATTATATAGATTATATCATCAAAATTCTGTGATTAATGAAGAAAATGGAAAGAATTTGGGACTGACTGGAGAAACAAGAGGTAAGAGAAGATATTTATATTTGAAAGGTAAATTGAGAAAAACCAAACTGCTAAAGTATCTTTAATTTTCTGTTTACGTATTTCTTGACTTTGAAATTTAGAACCTTTTTGACATAACTTCAGAGAAAAAAAATTCCCCTCAATCTCCTATTATATCAAGAGAAAGACTTAGTTTCTCAAAGTCACATGGTTGAGTCACATGGTATAGTCTATAATATAATTTTGTCTCCAGACAATCATTAAGGCATAGAAAATAAGATTGAAAGGGAATATATTGAATAATAAAAACTAATTATTCTCTCTATCTTGTCTCTCTCTTTCTTTGTAAAAACTCATTTTATAGGCTTTCTGGTGGTTCATAATAAGTATACGTCTACAGATCTACATATGTTCCCTTGGGATTAGGCCATCTGGGAAACTCGCATATGTTCTTGGGATACTGTATCTCAGCTGTAGTCTAAAGCATTTTTGTTTTTCTATAACCTACATTTTAAAGTTATAATTGTTAACTATTCAGCATATTGCCTGATGGTTTTGAAAATATACTTGGCAAGGCTACCAGGTGGCTGGGTGAGGTTGGGAACAATAATGTTGCCAAATTAACTTCAATTAAACTTAAAAAAAAATAACCAAAGGCAGTGAAATTTCAGTGTTTAGTATTAGAAGACAATTTTGAATTCTAGTTTAGTCCAACAATATCAGACGAACTTTCGGAACCTCCGGAGGTAGGCTCTGACCTTTGGTATTAGTAAAGAGCTGCCTAGACACCTCTAAAGTCCAGTAGGGGTGGAGGATACCTGGTCTAGTTCAATATTCTTCCTTGTGCATGAACTCCTTCTACAACATACATGAAAAATGAGCTTTCAGTCTTCTGTTGTTGGTGTAGTACCGTTTTTTTTTTAAAGTTAGCTTTATTGATGTGTAGTTTACATATAATAAAAGTTATTGATTTAAGTATACTACTTGATGAGTTTTGACAGATGAAAGAAGTTATGTACCCATTGCTGAAAACAAGATATAGGAGAATTTTATAATTCCCAAGAGTTTGTGCTCCTTTGCAGTCAGTTCCCTACAGTCTCCCCCTGGCTACTAGACCACTGGTCTACTTCCACAGAATTGACCAGTGAAATCACCTGAGCCAGAGTTTGTTTATTTGTTTGTTTTTTAAACTAACATATAATGTATTATTTGCTTCAGAGATACAAGTTTGTGATTCATCAGTCTTACGCAGTTCAAAGCTTTCACCATAGTACATACCTTCCCCAAACTCCATAATCAGCCACCCTATCTCTCCCTTCCCCACTCCCCAGGAACCCTCAGTTTGTTTCCTGAGATTAAGAGTCTCTTATGGTTTGCCTCCCTCCTCTGTCCCATCTTGTTTCATTTATTTCTCTCCCTACTTCCCATAACCCCCCCACCCTGCCTCTCAAATTCCTCATATCAGAGAGATCATATGATAATTGTCTTTCTCTGACTGACTTATTTCACTAAGCGTAATACCCTCTAGTTTCACCCACATCATTGCAAATGGCAAGATTTCAGGGTTTTTTTATGGCTGCATAGTATTCCATTCTGTATATATACCATATCTTCTTTATCCATTCATCTGTTGATGGACATCTAGGTTCTTTCCATAGTTTGGCTATTGTCGACATTGCTGCAATAAACATTGGGGTGCACATGCCCCTTTGGATCACTACATTTGTATCTTTAGTGTAAATACCCAGTAATGTGATGGGTGGATTGTAGGGTAACTTTATTTTCAATTTTTTGAGGAACATCCATACTGTTTTCCAGAGTGGCTATACCAGCTCGCATTCCCACCAACAGTGTAGGAGGGTTCCCCTTTCTCTGCATCCCTGCAACATCTGTCGTTTCCTGACTTGCTAATTTTAGCCATTCTGACTGGTATGAGGTAGTATATCACTGTGGTTTTGATTTGTATTTCCCTGATGCCAAGTAATGTTGAGCACTTTTTCATGTGTCTATTGGCCATTTTGAATGTCTTCTTTGCAGAAATGTCTTCACTACTTCTGTCCATTTATTGATTGGATTATTTATTTTTTGGGTGTTGAGTTTGATAAGTTCTTTCTAGATTTTTGATACTAGCCCTTTATCTGATATGTCATTTACAAATATCTTCTCCCATTCTGTTGATTGTCTTTTGGTTTTGATGACTATTTCCTTTGCTGGACAAAAGCTTTTGATCTTGATGAGTTCTAGCAGTTATGGAGTGGAGTCTTTTGGGTTTTCCACATAAAGTATCATATCATCTGCAAAGAGTGAGAGCTTGACTTCTTCTTTGCTAATTCAGATGTCTTTTATTTCTTTTCATTGTCTGATTGCTGAGGCTAGGGCTTCTAGTACTATGTTGAATAGCAGTGGTGATAGTGGACAGCCTTGCCCTGTTCCTGACCTTAAGGGAAAAGCTCAGTTTTTCCCCATTGAGAATGATATTTGGTGTGGGTTTGTCACTGATGGCTTTTATGATATTGAGGTATGTACCCACTATCCCTACACTGTGAAGAGTTTTGATCAAGAAAGTTTGCTGTACTTTGTCAAATGCTTTTCTGCATCTATTGAGAGTATCATATGGTTCTTGTTCTTTCTTTTATTAATATATTGTATCACCTTGATTGATTTGCAGATGTCGGCCAAACTTGCAGCCAAGGAATAAATCCCACTTGATTGTGGTGAATAATCCTTTTAATGTACTGTTGGATCCTCTTGGCTAGTATTTTGGTGAGAATTTTTCCATCCATGTTCATTAAGGATAATGGTCTGTAATTCTCCTTTCTGATGGGATTTTTGTCTGGTTTTGGGATCAAGGTAATGCTGGCCTCATAAAATGAGTTTGGAAGTTTTCCTTCCATTTCTATTTTTTGGAACAGTTTCAGGAGAATAGGTATTAATTCTTCTTTAAATGTTTGGTAGAATTTCCCTGGGAAGCTGTCTGGCCCTGGACTCTTGTTTGTTGGGAGATTTGTGATGACTGCTTCAATATCCTTACTGGTTTGGATCTGTTCAGGTTTTCTATTTCTTCCTGGTTCAGTTTTGGTAGTTTATACATCTCTAGGAATACATCCATTTCTTCCAGATTGTCAAATTTGCTGGTGTATAGTTACTCATAATGTATTCTTATAATTGTTTTATTTCTTTGGTGTTGGTTGTGATCTCTCCTCTTTCATTCATGATTTTATTAATTTGGGTCCTTTCTCTTTCCTTTTTGATAAGTCTGGCCAGGGGTTTATCAATCTTATTAATTCTTTCAAAGAACGAGCTCCTAGTTTCTTTGATTTGTTCTACTGTTCTTTTGATTTCTATTTCATTGATTTCTGCTCTAGTCTTTATTACTTCTCTTCTCCTACTGGGGTTAGGCTTTCCTTTGCTGTTCTTTCTCTAGGTCCTTTAGGTGTAAGGTTAGGTTGTGTACTTGAGACCTTTCTTGTTTCTTGAGAAAGGCTTGTGTTGCTATATACTTTCCTCTCAGGATGGCCTTTGCTGTGTCCCACAGATTTTGAATAGTTGTGTTTTCATTTTCATGTGTTTTCATGAATTGTTAAAATTCTTCTCTAATTTCCTGGTTGACCCATTCATTCGTTGATAGGATGGTCTTTCATGTCCATGTATTTGAGTTCTTTCCAACTTTTCTCTTGTGGCTGAGTTCTAGTTTCAAAGCATTGTGGTCTGAAAATATGCAGGGAATGATCCCAATCTTTTGGTACCAGTTGAGACCTGATTTGTGACCCAAGATGTGATCTATTCTGGAGCATGTTCCATGTGCATTAGAAAAGATTGTGTATTCTGTTGTTTGGGATGGAATGTTCTGAATATATCTGTTACATACATCTGGTCCAGTGTGTCATTTAAAGTCTTTATTTCCTTGTTGATCTTTTGCTTATATGATCTTTCCATTTCAGTGATGGTAATGTTAAAGTCCCCTACTATTATTGTATTATTGTTGATGCATTTCTTTGATTTTGTTATTAATTGGTTTATATAATTGGCTGTTCCCATGTTAGGGGCATAGATACTTAAAATTGTTAGATCTTCCCATTGGACGGACCCTTTAAGTATGATATAGTGTTCTTCCTCATCTCTTATTATAGTCTTTGGCTTAAAATCTAATTTGTTTGGGGCACCTGGGTGGTTCAGTCATTAAGCATCTGCCCTCGGCTCAGGTCATGATCTGGGGCCCTGTGATCAAGCCCCATATCAGGCTCCCTGCTAGCGGGAAGACTGATTCTTCCTCTCCCACTCCCCCTGCTTGTGTTTCCTCTCTTTCTGTGTCTCTTTGTCAAATAAATGAATAGAATCTTTTAAAAAAATCTAATTTGCCTGATATAAGCATTAGCATGGTAAATTGTTTTCTACCATCTCACTTTAAATCTGGAGGTGTCTTTGGGTCTAAAATGAGTTTTAGACAGCATATTGATGGGCCTTATTTTTTTATCCATTCTGATACCCTGTGTCTTTTGACTGGGGACAAATTTAGCCAATTTACATTTGGGGGAACTCTTGAAAGAGACAAATTTAGTGCCATTGTATTGCCTGTAAGGTGACTGTTACTGTATATTGTCTCTGTTCCTTTCTGGTCTGTTACTTTTAGGCTCTCTCTTTGCTTAGAGGACCCCTTTCAATATTTCCTGTGGTGCTGGTTTGGTGTTTCCAGAGTCTTTCAGTTTTGTTTGTCCTTGAAGCTTTTTATCTCTTTCTATTTTCAATGACAACCTAGCTGGGTGTAGTATTCTTGGCTGCATATTTTTCTCATTTAGTGCTCTGAATATATCATGCCAGTCCTTTCTGGCCTGCCAGGTCTCTGTAGATAGGTCTACTGCCAATCTAATATTTCTGCCATTGTATGTTAGAGACCTCTTGTCCTAAGTTGCTTTCAGCATTTTCTCTTTGTCTCTGAGACTTTTAAGTTTTACTATTAGACGTCAGGGTGTGGACCTACTTTTATTGATTTTGAGGGGGATTCTCTGTGCCCCTCTTGGGATTTTGATGCTTATTCTCTTCGCCAACTTAGGAAAATTCTCTGCCATAATTTGTTCCAATATACTTCTGCCCCCCTCTCTCTTTCTTCTTCTGAGATTCCAATTATTCTAATATTGTTTCATTTTATGGTATCACTTATCTCTCAAATTCTCCCTTTATGATCCAGTAGTTGTTTATCTCTCTTTTTCTCAGCTTTTTTATTCTCCATCATTAGGTCTTCTATATCACTAATTCTTTCTTCTGCCTCATTTATCCTAGCAGTAAGAGCCTCCATTTCTTATTGTACCCCATTAATAGCTTTTTTTTTTATTTCAGCTTGCTTAGATTTTTGTTCTTTTATTTCTCCAGAAAGGGATTCTCTAGTATCTTTCATGCTTTTTTCAAGCCCCGCTAGCACCTTGATAATTGTTATTCTGAACTTTAGTTCTGATATCTTACTAATGTCCATATTGATTAGGTCCCTAGCTGTCAGTACTGCCTCTTGTTCTTTTTTTTTTTTTTTTGATGTGAGTTTTTCCACCTTGTCATTTTATCCAGATAAGAATAGATGAATGAGAGAAAAAAATACTAAAAAGGTAGCAACAACCCCAGAAAAATATACACTAACTAAACTGGAAGAAACCTGAAACCAGGGGGAGAATAATGGAAGGGGCTAATATATGACTGGTGAGTAGAACACAGCCACAAACTTAATTTTGGGTGTATTTTCGTCTGTTAGAAGAAACTGCCTCCCAAAATTTTAAAGAAAGAAAAAGCTATATATATATATATATATATATATATATACACAAAAATAAGGGTAACATGATGAAGGGATGGAATATGACTGTAAAGATGAAAATTAAAAAGATTCTAAAAAAGGAATTGATAAGAAGTTGGTTGAAAAAAGAAAAAACTTTGAAAGACTAAAGAATTATGGGGAAAAAGCCATAAATTCTATGTGCTATATTGCCGTAGCTCTGAAGTTTTACAGCTCTCATTGATTGGTGAACTTGTTTTTGGCCAGATGTTCGTGCTGATCTCCTGGGGGAGGGGCTTGTTGCCTGATTCTCAAATGTTTTTATCAGAGATGGAATTACCCCACCCTTGCCAGGGACCAAGCAATGCAGTCTGCTCAGTTTTGCTCTCAAGAGCTTTGTCCCTGAATGCTTACCATACAGCTTTGGAGGATGGGAATGAAAATGGTGGCCTCCCAATCTTGAGCTCCTTAGAAGCTGAGAGCTCAGGGCCCCATCCCTCAGTGAACCCTCAAAGAAAAGCAGTCAATCCCTCCCTTCTCCCTGATCTCTGGCCACACTCTGTGCTCACCTGGTCTGTGACCTAGCCTTTCTCTCTCTGTCACACAGCCCTGTTTGGAGTCTGCTAAACCCAGCAGATTCCTGCAGCACACTCCCATGCTTCTCCTCCTGGAGGAGGAAGGGGGTTCTTCTCAGATCTGCCACTTGTGGGGTCCCTGCTCAAAGAGCAGTAATCCAACTCTGCCTCAGATCATGGTTTAAGGTAAGCCTGAGCTGAGAGCCCCCTTCCTCAGTTCTGTCTCTGTAGCCAGCTTCCCTGCTCCAATACCTGGGAGCTCTGCCACACTCAGACACCCCTGGTCTTTTTGTGACCCTGTGGGTCCTGAGACTACACTGTTCTTGCGAGGGCTCCAGCCCCTGCTTAGCCTCTGGAGTGATGTCCCTCAGTGGAGCAGACTTCTAAAAGTTCCGATTTTCTGCTCTGCTGCTCAACTGCTTGCTGGGATCCGGCCCCTCCCCCACCGTCTATCTTCCTGTATGTTGCCTCAGATCCACTTCTCCACACATCCTACCTTCCAGAAAATGGTTGCTTTTCTGTTCCTAGAATTGCTGCTCTTCTTCTCTTTGATCTCCTGTTGAGTTTATAGGTGTTCAGAATGGTTTGATAACTATCTAGCTCAACTCCTGGGACCTGAGGATATTATGGTCTCCTACTCCTCTGCCATCTTGCTCCTTTGCCAGAAGAAAGGTTTTTAACTATGAATTCAAGTGGTTTAATAGATACATAGCAGATATAGATACAGAATAGATTCAGATTCTTGTTCTGTGTTTTTCTTAAATGACCTTTGGTAGTTTAAGCTATTCAAGAAACTTGCTCATTTCATCTAAGATTTGGAATTTATGAATGTAACATTTTGTGTAACATTTCCTTATTATTCTTTTAATGTCTATAATCTTTCATGATGATCCTTTTTATTCCTGAAATAGGCAATTCATCTCTCTCTCACTCCACTCTGCTAATGCTACTAATAATACCAAAATGTTATCAGTTTGCAATTCTTTCAGGAGCTTCCCAGGTGAAAAACTGAAACTGGCTCCTGTATTCAAAGGGTAGGCAGAGACCAAAAGAAGAGAGAGGCAGGTCACTATATGTTGTTATGTGGCAGTTTTCATAAGAAGAGGGAATTTATATACAAGGCTTGTTTTGAGTGGCAGCAAGACCAGTGGATCCCCACACCTACCCACAAATCTTAAAAGTTTATAAAGACGCCTTAACTGGATTCAGTCATGTAAACCATGCAATGGCTTGCAACACCACATCACTATCTCAAGGAGCAGCCTTTGGGAGCAGGAAGAGCAGGCAGAACTCACATTCTAAGGACAGGGGGAGAGGGTGAGGAGCCTCTGATCCCCCAGGTCCAGCTCATGGGTCAACTGGTAGTCATGTCTTTCCAACCACCATCCTTGGTAGAGGTTAACAATCTTATTTATCTATTCGAAGATCCATCCTTTGGTTTTATTGATTTTCTGGAGTACTTTTTTGTTTTTTATTTCATTGGTATCTTTTCCTCTTATATTTATTATTTCCTTTCTTCTGTTTACTTTGGGTTTAATTTGTTCTTTTTATTCTAGTTTAGGTGGAAATTCATTTCGTTCATTTTGATCTTCCTTCTTTTCTAATATAATCATTTAAAGGTACAAATGTCTTTCTAAGCACTGAACTAGCTACATCTCATATATTTTGATGTTGTGTTTTAATTTTCATTTAGCTAAAAAGTATTTCTTCATTTCCCTTTTGATTTCTTCATTAACCTAAGGGTTATTTAGAAGTGTGTTGTTTAACTTCCAAATATTTAGGGTGTTTTAAAGATATTTTCTGTTACTGATTTATAGTTTAATTCCATTATGGTCAGAAAATATACCTGTTTATCTACTATGATTTCAATACTTTTATATTTATTGAGACTTATTTCATCCCACAGAATATGTTCTATTTTGGTGACTGCTCAATATCCATTTGAAAAGAATGTACAGTTAACTCTTGAAAAATGCAGGGGTTAGAAGCTCTAACCACTATACAGTTAAAAATCCACATGCAACTTTTGACTCCCCTAAAGCCTAACTAGTAGTATCCTACTATTAGCCAGAAGCCAGATTATTAACACATCAACAGTTGATTAGCACATATTTTACATGTTATATATATATATATTATATATTGTATTCTTACAATAAAGTAAGCTAGAAAAAAGAAAGTGTTATGAAGAAAATACATTTACAGTACTGTATTTACTGGAAAGAAAATCCCTGTATAAGTGGGCCCACACAGTTCAAATCCATGTTGTTCAAGGGTCAACTGAATATTCTTCTGTTTTCAGGTAGAATAGAAATCCTTAAGAAAAAATCTATAAGTCAATATACATGATTATATATCACACAATTATATAAAAAGGATAATATATCAAAATAAAGTGGGATTGATTCCAAGAACACAAAGTTGGTTTAACATTCAAAAAACAACTGATAGATCACTTTGTTTGATAGTGGTTGGTAAACTCTTCTATATTTTTCATGATTTTCTACATTTCTGTCCTATCAGTTGCTGGAAGGAGTGTTGAAATGTCCAATCTTCTTTGTGGAGTTTCCTACTTTTTCTTTGTGTTTTATAAGTTTTGGACTCGGATATTTTAAAATCATATTATTAGCTGCATACACAGTTAGGATCATGTTCTTCTGATGGAGTGACACTCTTACAATTATGAAATGTCTTTATCTCTGTTATATTCCTTTTTTTGAAATCTAATTTATGTGATGTCAATATAGCCACTCCTACTTTCCTTTGTTTACATGATATGTCTTTGTCTATCTTCTCACATAGATTCAATTTATGTCTTTATAGTTAAAGCTGATTTTTCTGTAGACAATTTATAGTTGGGTCTTGCTTTCTAACAGTATCTCTGCTTTTTAAATTGTAATATTTAAACTATTAACATTTATTGTAATTCTTTTATGGTTTAAATTAAATTTACTATCTTGTTACTTTTAAAAAATTGTTTCATTGTGGTAAAAAACATTACATTTACTATCTTAACCATTGCAGGTGTATAATTCAGTGTATGTAGTATATTCTCATTGTTGTGTAGCAGATCCCTGGAACTTTTTATCTTACAACCCTGAATCTATACCCACTAAGCCCTATTTTTCTCTCCCCCATTTCCTGTTCCCTCAGGCCTTGACAACTACCTTTATACTTTGTTTCAATGCTTTTAACTATTTTAGATACTTCATATCAAAGGAATCATATAGTATCTGTTCTTAGATACTTATTTTTTATTTTCCCCATAACATTTTAATTTCCTGTCTTTGGGGGGATTAAGTGAACATTTTTAAATAACTTCATTTTATCTCCTTTATTACCTGTTATCCATACCTCTGTGTTGTATTTAGTTTTTTAGTTGTTGCTTTAAAGTTTACAATGTGCATGTTTAACTTATAATCTATATTCAAATAGTGTAATGTCATTTTACATATGGTGTAAAAACCTTACAATATACTTCATTTCTCCCTCCCACCCTTCATGCTTTTTTTGTCATATATTTTACTTCTATGTATGTTATAAACTCTATAAACATTGTCATTATTTTTTTAAACAATTATCTATTAAAGAGATACATTCATGAAAAAAGTCTCTTATTTATCCATATATCAGTCCTCTATGTATCCATCTTGTATCATTTTTTCTTCTGTCCAAAGAACTTCCTCTATTATTTTTTGTAATATATAGTTGGTTCCAATGAATTCTCTCAGTTTTTTCCTGAAAAAGCCTTTATTTTGCCTTCACTTTTGAAAGATATTTTACATGATATCACATTTTCAGTTGACAGGTTTTTTTCTTCAAAACTTCAAAAATTTTCCTCCATTATCTCCTAGTTTAATTAGCTCCTGACAAGACATCTGTTGTCTTTCTTAACTTTGTTCCTCTGTACATAATGTGTCTTTTTTCTCTGTCTGAAATTAAGACTTTCTCCTTAGCACACTGATGTTTAGCAATTTGATTATGATGTGACTTAGTCTGGTTTTCTTTATATTTTTTCTGCTTGATGTTTATTGGATTTTTAATCATCAGGTTTACTGTTTTCAAGACATCTGGAAATTTCTCAACACTATTGATTCAAATATATTTTCTACTCCCATAACGCCCCTCTCCCCTTTTCTGTGACTTCTATTACATGTACATTTATTACTTGATGAAGTCTTATAGGTCATTTTTTTATTCATTTTTTTCTCTGTGTGTTTTATGTTGTATAGTTCCTATTATGTTTCTAGCTTCATTGATACTGTCTTGGGCTGTGTGTAACCTACAGTGTTTATCTTATCAAGTGTATTTAAAAGAATTTCAGATACCATATTTTTCATTTCTACATATTTGTTTAGGATTTTTTTAAATCTTTCTTTTCTCTCTCATGAAGTTCATTCTTTGCTGAAAAGCCTACAGAACACTTTAAATCATGAGAGTTAATAAAATCTGTGGAATCTCTAAATAAATAAATATATTTGTTCATCAAATAGGTCTAAATATTAGAAAGTTCCTCCTATTATAAGTCAGACTCACATGAAAGCCCTTTATAGGTTTGAAGTCAAAAGTTTCCTTTTCTCTTCCCCTTATGTGTCCCTTTCCCCAGACTCTCTGTCTTCTTTTTCTACACACTCCTTTAGGTATTTCTCTAGATTATTGTCAATCAACTTAAAGTAAAGGCTCAACATAGAACACAATGTTACAGGTCTACTTCAATTATATCCAAGCGGAAGAGGATTGTCTTCTTCCATATTCCAGACTAGTCACATGTAAATGTAACTTACAATCATTACTTTTCCCCCCAGACTTGTTATATTGTGAATCACATTGCACTTGAAATAAACTAAAACCTTTTACCCTTTTTCACACATGTAGTTATTTAGTGATTTCTCTTGTACACTGTTCTTGTGGTTTTGAAATTTGTTCATTCTGATTCAATTTCATCTCCAAATAGGCTCCATCAATTCTGTTTCTGTTGAGACCAATTTTATCTCCAAACACTCCAACTAAGGTTGGTTCTTGTTATTTGTGATCCTTCAGATATCAAATACCATTGACAACACAGCCAGTTGCCATGTTATCTCAAAATCTGTTAATCTGTAAGATCCCTAAAATCAGGAGCTGCTCTCTCTCTCTCTTAATAACCCCCCAGTGCCTATGTATCTGCTAAACATATACTATGTGTTCAATAAATGTTCTTTGTTTATAAATCCTGAAAGTTGAGTCATTTGAGGCAGGAGAAAATATTATTCAGAGCAGCTAAATTCTTCTCTTTGTGTCTGTTTGCTTATGTTTGCCTGCAATTCCCTCATATCAATGTTAATTTTGTCCTTTCTCATGTAATTGACATTTCTTCTTGACAGAGAAGACAAGCAAAATAGAAATTAAGACATTTTACTTTCGTTCTGTCATTCATGCTATTTCATGCCATTCACCCAGATCAGTGATACAGTGTTTACTTTGTCTTCTTGCTCCAAGTACAACTTCAAACAGTCTTTTTGGTTGTTATGAACAGTATCTACAAGACTCAACTCATTCCAGTATTTTGCCTTCTTTACATTTGTGGTAGATTAAAAATAAGTAATTTCTTTGTGAATCCTACAACGATGAGGGATTTATTTCTCATAGTGCCAGAAACTGAGCTAAACTGTGAGTGCTTGAATCATAGAGTCCCCATGGCAATGGTAAAACTTGGATCCCTGAAAATCTTATGGAGCAGATTCAGGTGCCCTCAAAACTTTGGACTTTTAGTTTAGAGTGAAACAAACTTTTATCTGGTTAAAACCACTGTTATTTTGAGTTTCTGTCTCATGCTGCTGAACCTAACCCAAGGGATAGAACTAAAAAAATAGAACAAAAAAAGTCTTTGTTCATCAACATTAGATCTGGAGTAGCAATTTTTAAGTAAATTTCTTAATTTTGAATGCTATCATTGTTCTTTCATTTATGTTTGTCATTGAAACATTGAAAAAGGGATGAAGGTGGGATGCACAATTAACCAAGCCATGGGGAAGGTATGCCTCAGAAACACAGGAATTAAAGTCTACTGT
Source organism: Lontra canadensis (assembly GCF_010015895.1). Classification (NCBI taxonomy): domain Eukaryota; kingdom Metazoa; phylum Chordata; class Mammalia; order Carnivora; family Mustelidae; genus Lontra; species Lontra canadensis. The sequence goes on from NW_022631008.1 coordinate 6,388,011, forward strand.
AAGAGTTCTGAGGATTTACTGAATTTCTTATTCTCATAATTATGATTTCTATGTCTTATTTTCTTCTAATATTTCTCTGGAAATCATTAAATCTTGTGTAGAGCACTAGACCCAATAGAACAAGAATTCAGTGTTATGTTTTCCTTTATTTCTTATGTATTAGCCTTGTTTCTTTAATATAGAAAATACTATGAGGAAGGAGAACATATCATATACTTCCTATAGTACTCATAGTATTGAGAGCCCTATAAGGCATGAAATAAAATTCAATTATGTTCAAATATCTGATATTGAGTCACTGGAAATATTGTCATTAGGTTGGTTTATGTGTTTCCTTTATATGTTTCCTTATAATGCTCAATGATTTTTGTTTATGACCTATTCATCATTTATAGTAATCTTTTTCAAAGTGTATCATACTTTTATTATTCATTTGAATAGTTTTTGGTGATACTTATTATTATTTTCCCTCTAGAATTGTGAACATTATAAATGGCTACATATAAGGAAGTCATCATAATATGTTGATTAAAAATTATATTTCCTTGAGGGAGGAATTACACATATCTAAGAATTTTTAAAATATCACATAAAGTCATATACTTTTAAAGGACTAGGCAACATTAGTAATCATCTAGACTAACCTCTGTATAATACAGAGAAGTAAATGGAAATTCAGTATATTTTCCTCCAGCAAAATAAAATATAGGATTAAGAATATGTGGAAATCATGTCCTAATCAAAATTACACATTATTTAAAAACCATTTATATATATAATTCTGAGTTCATTCAAAATCTTTTTTTAAAAAAACCTCAACAGAATGAAAAGAGTTTTGAAAAATAGAATCATAAATGTTTTGGGTTGCTTCTGGCAAATACTAAATAATCAGATACTGCCTCATGATTAATATGTTAAAATGTACTGCAGTAATGTTAATATTATGGCAAAAAACAAGCTTAGCTCATATTCCTGGTTATTATTTATGATTTTTAAAAAATCATCTTCACATCAATAGTTGGTAATGTGCTAGAAGGTGCTGTGGGAAGATCCAGTCACTGTATTTGAAGTCAGGTAAAATAAAATCTGGTTTACAGATTTAAGCCTACTAGATATAAATGGTAACAGTCAAGTTCATAGAAATACAAAAATTTAAAAAGTTTAAGCTCTTTTCCTTTTTACATGAAATTATTTCTTTTATGAGCACTATCTTGAGAATTACCGGATTGTAGTTTGGGAACTAATCCAAACAAGAGATTGCACCTGAGAGCTATAAGGTTAAAAAATTAGGTTACCCTATGAGAGACTATGGACTCTGAGAAACAACTGAGGGTTTCTCAGTTTCAACTGAGGTTTTGGAAGGGAGGGGGGAGGGGGGATGGGTGAGCCTGTTGATGGGTATTATGGAGGGCATGTATTGCATGGAGCACTGGGTATGGTGTATAAACAATGAATTTTGGAACACTGAAAAGAAATAAAATTTTAAAAATTAGGTTACTCTTTTCTCTTTGCATTTTTTGAAACTACAAGGAATTTTGACTCAATTTCCCCCTGTACCTTTACTTTATTTCTACCATCCTATACCTTCTGCTTCCTGATTACCATCTCCTGGGGCTTTCCCTACTCCAATGACATAAATCCTGCCATGGCTGCTCTAAGCCAGTGTTATTCTGACCCTTGTGTTTTCGTGATCTGCCAGGGATATTGCTTGTAGCAAACTTAATCTATTTTGTGACTTCAGGCACAGTTCAATTCATTAAATAAAGTTTAACATTCAGTTTCTGCCTCTTTTATTCCCTTTCCTTTCTCACAGACATCTCTCCTAATCATATTGCCTCCTCTAAGAACTTAGGTCTTCAGGGTCTTTTTATTGTAGAGACTCTTTTTCTAGTTAAACAGAGGCAGATATCCAGTTACTTACATCTTGACCATCTCATTCATACCAAGGGTCACATAGTTCTGCAGATTAACTCTTTTACCTATGGCAAAAAAAATGTTGGGCCTTGGTTAAAGAATTCTACCTCCTTGGAAAAGTGCTCAGGTGTCTTTTCAAGCCAATCAATTCTCCAATGGGTTTTCAAAGTTGAAGAATTTAAATAGACAAGGAAGCCAAGACTTTCCTTGATTCATTCTTCCTATTGTTTTCGCCCTAAGCTCAGTTCTGACTTCCTGGTAGTAGTCCCAAGCTCAGACTCACTGACCTTCCTGGCTTTCCTTGTACGACTTCTGGTCAGCTTCTTAATGTAAGTTACCCATCTTGCATTTGAGATCACCTTCCATCTACTGCACTGTCTTGCCCAGAACACCTAGCTTCCTGTCCTCAAGCCCCAAATTTCCAGGTAAGACTTAAGCAGAGAAGGTTACAGAATCTGTTAGGTTGGGGATAAGAGAATGAATGGTCCTAGAGAAAGGGAGGTCCAGGGTCCTGCATGTAATGCTGAGGTAATGGTGGTGACAGCGGTGGGATGATAATGATGGTTATGATCAAGATACTGGAAAACCAGAGTAAGTTAATTCTGGGAACATTTAATAATAAGGCAGGATAACTGACAACATAAGATGAGAAAAAGAAAACTAAAAACCACTCTAGTGGTACAAGAATACAACAAAAACTCACTTATTTTGAGCTCTTAAGGATTAATAGTAATAACTACTTAGTGAGCAATTGCCAATGTGGTAGACAATTTGCTACCTTCAGGATAGAGCAATGAAGGTGAACTATGTCTGCCTCTAGTAGCTTCTTACCTGTTAATGTGCTAGTAATGTTGATAATAAAAATAATATCTATTGATGTTTACTGAACTTATATTATGGTATTGAGGTATGTACTGTGCCTTATCTTATTTAATCATGGCGTCACAACCTCATCTGCCAGTAGTGGATACCATTGTTATCCCCACTTTGCAAATGAGGAAGTCCAGGCTAGAATTGTTTAATAAATTATATAATATGTACAGGTAATAAATAGTAGGCCAGAACCTGAACCCAAGTTCTGTTTGATTGCATAGCTCATTATACATTGGGCTTTGAATGCCACAGGGTAATGCATAAAACAGCAAGTTCTGGGTGAGTTATATGGGGGGGGGGTGTCAAAGAACAGAAGCTACATGATCAAAATAATGGGAATTGGGAATGGGATGTATGGTTAGAAAACTTGATCTAAGACTGAGTGTTACAATGGAGATAAACCTGAGTTCTAAACTTTCCGGTAATGAAGTATAAAAAGGATCATAATATTTTTTTGAGGGGCAGTCTTCTTTAATTGACAAAAGCCCAACAAGCACATTAAATATTTCACTCATTCAAACATGTTTTTGGTGGGTCTGCATTATGCCTATTATTTTGTGGGGCAGTGGGAATAAATATAGTAAAACCAAGTTTCCTGTTTTGAAGGAATTTATAGATTAAGGAAAAGATAGCTATGTAAACAAATAGTATCAATATAATGTAATAAAAAAGTGGTGTTTGGGGAATCTGGAATAGGAGGTTATAGGCCATCTTGGAGAAGTCAGGAATGTTTTCAGAAGAGGTTGTTTCTGAGCCGAATTATGAAAACCAATTGGATTTTCCAGACAAAGAATGGAGGGAACATTCTAAGCAGAAAAGCCCGAATGAGAAGACCTGGATATGAGACTCTGTGTTATTCTAGAACATGACAGAAGCAAGGTGTGAGATGAGGATAAGGAGGAAGGTGAGAAGCAGATTATAGAGAGCTTTTTATGTAATCCAAAAGTTTAGATATTACTCTAAAGACACTGGAGAAGGCATTGGCAATTTACAAGGAAGTGAATAACCAGGTTTTTGCTTTAGAAAGATAATCTTAAAAATTGTGGAAGTGAGAGTGCCCAGGTGGCTCAGTTGGTTAAGAATTCAGTTCTTGGTTTTGGCTCAGGTCATGATCTCAGGGTCGTGAGATTGAGCCCCATGTTGGGCTTCGTGATCAGAGGGAAATCTGCTTAAGATTCTCCCTCTTCCTCTCCCTTTACCCCTTCCCCCATCATGCATGTGCATTTGCGCTCTCCCTCTCTCTCAAATAAGTAAATAAATCTTTTTTTTTAAATGGCGTAAATTGATTAAAGATAGTAGAGCCATAAATATTCAGCTAAAATTCCTTTGCAGGTATCAAGGTCAGAAATTTGAGCCTGAACCTAGGAGATAGACATGGGTAGAGAAAGAAGTAGATGTGAGAGGTAGCAGAGGATCATTTCCCAGGGTCCCATCTTGGGTAACTGGAGATGCCATTCACTGAATCAAAAGGAGTCTCAGATCTACGACAGTGTTAGTTTTAACAATGAGTTCCATTTGCGCATGTTGGGCTTGAGGTGCTAGGAACACAACCAGGTGAAGTTGTGCCATAGGCTCAGGAGAGAGACCTGGGACCAAGATTTATGTTTGGGAGTCGTTGATGTGCAGGTGGTAGTGGAAGCCACGTGAGTGAACCCTGGGGAATTCACTGTCCTTAGTATAAGCAATATTGAACCATGCAATGGACAACACTGCCCCAAATAGTTTCACAGGTGATGTCAAAGTGTTACACCTACATTCACCCTCAAGAATAGGTGGCAAAAGAACATTAAACCATGGTTATGTAAAGATATTACTCCTAGAAGCTAAAATAATACAATTTAGATATGTAGTTTTCTGGTCATCTAATAGTATTCAAAAATACCTGATGGCCTATTAGAATCACAGCAAGTGTTTGTGAAGAATATTAAGATGTTTTAATTCAGCTAGTCTGGGGAAGCTCTACCCCCCGCAAATACATACACACACACATATACATATAATGAAATTCTACCATGCAGCTAGAAATAAATGATTGTCATGACGTCCCTAGACAATTCCTCCTGAATATCTGTTGTCACTGCCAGGTTTTGGACAAGAGCTTTAAAGCAAACAATTCAAGACTAGGTGAGTCATATACTTTAGATTCCAAGAATCTTGTTAGCCAAGATGATATTTTTGCATAAAAATTTAATTTCTGCCATGAATTTGTCCTTAGCCAGATGGAAAATATCCCTCTTCTACATGGAAATTCTAGCGAACAGACAGACAGACCAAGACATTTTTAAGAAACAGCTTCAGACTACTCAATTGCTTACATGAGAATTGATGTTTCAGGGCTGTGCCGCCTAAGGCAAAGGAGGGAAGACCTTGACAGGAATACTTCTTTTTTTTTTTTTTTAAGATTTTTTATTTATTCATTTGAGAGAGAGAGAGAGAGCGAGCATGGGGGGCGGTGGGGGAAGACGGCAGAGGGAGAGGGAGAAGCAGACTTCCCACTGAGCAGAGATCCTGATTAGGGACTCAGTCCTAGGACCCTGAAATCATGACCTGAGCTGAAGGCAGACGCTTAACTGACTGAGCCACCCAGGCGATTCTCATATACAGTATTCATAGATTACCTGTAAAATGAATTAAACTCATCAATTCTTTTGAACACTTGAATTTTTTTATTTTAATCATTGATGATTCAGAAGACATATTAGGATTGTAATGTCACAGTTTGGTATTATGAACATCAGCTATTATATTGAAACTGCGTGACATGCTGGTTAAAAATACCTCATAGCAAAGTTTATTGTATAAATACAATTGAAAAAATTGCTTCTGGCCATAAGGAACTAGTTTGCAGGAGCTCAATTTTTCTACCAAGAACAAGTAGAAAAGCTAGATAACAAAACAAAACAAAACAAAACACCCCCCCCAAACCCAAAAACCAAACCAAAACAGAAAAATTTTTAAAAAGCCAACTACTTGAAAGGGACCAAAAAGGCAGCCAGAACTTAGAGTTCAAGATCATGGAGAAAAGGGAAATGCAAGGTGAATTCAACATTTTACATTGTTTTCCCCTTCAGGAATTTGCTGATTCATAAGTGACACTGGGGGAGAGAGTGAAGAGATAAATACAAAGTAGCTGCTAAAGGACAGAGAATATAAGTAGAGCTTTCAGCAGATTCACGGGGCTAAGAAGATTAAAAACTGAAGTTCAAGGCTAGCTAGTCGAGCCCTGGAAAACACACAGGCTTTCAATGGACTCTGAAGGAGTGTGACCTATGAATATGGCCAAACTGGAAATAGACCAGGCCTTATGTAAAACCTGGTTTCAATTAGCTCTGTCCCTGGTTGGATTAAGGTGATTGTCTCCTGTTCTAACTGCCACCAGAAGCTAACAAACCAACCAACCAAACAAAAAAAAAACCTCCCAAGGTGTAGATAACATCACCTAGGTTTGCAGTGTCAATATAAAGTAAATACAAAGAAAACTACATCACAGTAAGATTGCTGAAAACCGAAGACAAAGATCATATCAATCAAAAACAGCTAGACAAAAAACAGAAAGACAAATTGCCTTGAAGAGTGCAATGTATAAGACTTGGTATTGACTTTTCAATAGGAAAGATAAAATCCAGGAAACAATGAAAAGATGTAAGTAATGCACTGAAAGAAAAAAAAATGCCAACCAGAATTACTTAAACTATCTGAGAGTGCAATGGCAGAAAGTAGGATCTTTTTAATAAATGGTGCTGGGCCAAATGGAAGCCTATACCAAAAGAAGTAAATTTTGACCTCTTCCTCGTATCATATATAAAAATCACTCCCAGGTGGATGACACAGCTAAATGTGAAAGGGAAATGTTTTCACGACCTTTGAGTAGACAACTTTTTCTTAAACGGGATACAAAATGTGCCAACTATAAAGGAAACAATTGAATCATTGCACTCAATTAAAATTAAGAACTTCTGTTCATTAAAGGCCACCATGAAGAGAGGGAAAGGATAAGTCACGAAGTAGGTGAGGATATTTGCAATATCCTCATTGCAAATATCTAGAAAAAACTCATGCAGAAAATACAAAGAATTCTTTCAAATAAACAGGAACAACCCAATAGAAAAATGAGTAAATGACTTGTCACATCATAATAGTAGATATCCAATGGTCAGTACTCATATGTAAAGGTCCCCTACTTCATTAGTCATCACCAGGGAAATACAAAATAAAATTTCAATAATATATCAATAACCACTCCCTAGAATATGTAAAATGAAAAAAAAAGAGAGGGGCAATACTAATTGTTGACAAAAATATGAAGCAATGGAACACCACCCAACTGGTGGGGGTGTAAACTATTTGTAGTATACTGTAGGGTAGTGTAGCAGTGTTGAAAACACTGTTGGTGTCTTGCCTGTATCTTTCAGCATTTACCACTGGCATGTACACTAGCCTGACAGTTTCTAACAGCAAACACCCATAATTTTTACCTGGGGAGTACCCTTGGGTGCCAGAAGTTGCTTGGTTGGCATGTGAGACTTCCTGCTGCAGGAGCTGGGGAGTTAAGATCCCCTGGGAGATGGCCTCAATAAATGACTTTTGGAATTAATAGGAAAATACCCCAATCTCTCACTCCTCAGCTGAAATAACTCAGGGTCGTACTACATCACCTCCCAGGGTTTCATAATAGGACTAAGGCTCAGCTGTCTGCAGCAGGAATCTGCTTCACAATTCTAGAGTTATTTCAAACCCACTTCTGCCAGTAGTCCAAGGAGCTTCACTGATCCTGGACCAGTTTCTGATATGCCTTGTTGGCTTAATACTCCTGTACCATATAGTATTAATCTAGACCCCATATCTATATAACGGCACAGGTCTGGGGTTTTAATTTCTCATAGACAACTTGCCCCTCTCTCCCGCTAAAGCATTGGACAAATAAGCAGGCTGCTTTTTGTTTCAATCTAGTGAACATAGTTTTTTAGATCCCATCCTATGAACAAGGTAGATCTTCCAGCTAAGGGTTCAATACAAGGAATTCACTTCTAGCCTCACACAGGCCCAAGTTCATGTCTTTTGTCCCAGCCTCTAGACTTTAGAGCCCCTATCTGATTTGAAACTCATTTGGGCAATAGTTCACTCCTGAGAACACTTGATTTTGATTTCTCTCTTCATTTTTGCTATATGGAGTTTCTCCTTTCTTTTTTGAGCTCAGCTCTGACCACAGATACTGCTGGCCCCCATCTTCTCAGCACTAAATCTACACGGGCAAAGCTATTACCTTTTACCTTGACTTTTGACTGTCTGCCTGAGAGTTTTATATTGGATGTGAGCACACACTCAACTTTCAGATGAGGCAAACAAAAATGCCAGGACATTAATGCTCCCCAATGTACCTCTTAACCAATGAGAGATGGGGATTTGGTAGATAAATACCCTAGTCTCCTCACCCCTCAGTTGGGATAACTCAGACTTGTTCTATTATGCTGTAGGTGCTTATAGTGGTGACTTTTTCAAGTCACTTTTTCAATACACTCATAAAGGACTTTATTTCATCTCTTATGTCTTCATTTCTTGACTACCAGTGCTTCCTGGGATTACTGCATAAATAAACAATGCATTCATGACTTTGTTTCAGGGACTTCTTTTGGGGCATAGACATCATCAACTAGAGCTAACCGTGTGTATGAACTGTGACCCAGCGATTCCCCTCCTGAGTATATGTATAATGGAAATGCATACAAATATATGCTAAATAACATGTACAAAAAACCTGTAGACACACATTCATAATGCTCTAAGTTGAAAATAACCCATATGTCCATCAACCATGAGATGGATAAATGGATGGTACTCTATTCATAAAATGGAATATTACACATCAAAGTGAATGAATGAACTGTCACTAAACACAACAACATGGATGAATCTTGCAAACAAAATGTTGAGCTTAAGAAGCCAGACACAAAAACATACGGCCTGTTTAATTCATTGGATTCCTACATTGTAGTATTGGTGCTATATTGTTATTGGAGCAATAACATGCAACTCAGAGTAAAAACTAGTAAATGAAAAATGAACTATCTTATACTGTAATTTGAAAAAATAAGGAAAAGCTAATTTGGATTTTCTTCTCCTTAAACATGATCTAAATTGTTAGGTGATCATGTATATGATGATATTTATTATTTTACAGTATGAAGCTTAAAAATCCACAATATTCCCTTATTCATTGATGTGCTTTATAATGTTAATAACTTAGTGGACGCTTCCCTCCGCATCTGATTAATTACACGCACACAGTGACATCCATAGTATGCATGTGACTCTCATTTTAATTGATGCAATTAAAAATAATATGGCACAGATTTTTTAAGCTTATCAAGCAGACATTAATAAATGGATGGTTCACATTTTAAGTCATCAACATATCAAAAAGCAACCAGGAAATTGCAGGTAACTTTTGGTTGAGATAATTGGTTTGCTGCTCCAAATTGAACCCTTTGGGGTCAACAATTTCTTCAGTAACCCTATTAGCATATTTTAATACCTGTTGAATCCAGAGACTTACTAATATGCTTAGTAAATGGAATTGCTATTTACAGTTATTAGCATATCCAATCTCCATCCTAGCTACAAGACTCTGAAAGCATTATTAAAATCCCATCGCAGTAACAGAATCACTGTGAGTGTTTGAGATCATTCTGCCATAGAGCAAACAGGAAAATATAATCTTTCCTTCTGGAAAGAACTTTTTACTTCTAGCCATGGGCTCCTCATGTGGGCTTCTTGAGATGCAGAAATGTGGGCTCTGAAATCACGTTGCATGGCTTTGAATTCTGGCTCCATTACTTAGCAGAAGGGGAGCCTTGGGCTAGTTATTAACCATTGGGCCTCGTCTGTAAACTCAGAATAAGAACCATACAAGTTATCATAGGGTTTAAACAAATGCAATGCTCTTTGAACTGTACCTGGCATAAAATTAGGTACTTGGATTTATTTAACAAATATTTATTCAGCACTTACTAGCAGGGAATGTCTAGGTACTTAGATATGTCCGTAAATAAAACAAATACTCCTGCCCTCAAGGAGTTTGCTTATACTTCATCCAAAGAGACAAACAGTAAACATAGCAAGTAAGTCATGTATATAGTATGTTGGAAGATGATGAGAATATGGGAAAAGGCACATGCAGTGTAGGGTCAGTGAGATCAGCGTCCCAGAGGGTCCAGAGAGATTACAGTAAATAGAGTGGTCAGGGTGGTTCTTACTGAGAAATCTGAACAAAGGCTTGAAGGAGGCAAGGGGTTTTAGCTCGTGGATATCTGGGAAAGGAGAGTTTCAGGAATAGGAAACAGCAGTGTCAGATAGGCTTGGTGTATTCAAAGAACAACAAGGGAGTCAATGTGGTTGGACAGATTGTGTGAGGGGTTGTAGCAGCTTGAGTAAGGAGATGGATCTTCTAGGTCATTTCAGGCTACTATAATGACTTTGGCTTTACTCTGGGTTAAATTATTGTTGTCGTTACCTATCATTACTCTTTCTGAGGTAGGACAGCTTTGCTGTAGATGTTCAAGGTAATTCTGTCCCAAATTCATGCTACCCATGTGACAATTAGTGAAAGATGTGAGATTGGCCATGGCTCCCTTTAAGATTCCAGGACTTGCCAAGATTGCCAAGGATAAAAGTCATCAGTTGTTTGGCCTTGACTCAAGGTAGTATTAGATCCAGCCGATGTGAATGTGTGTCTCAGGGCGGGATCAGCACTGTCACTTAGGAGTGAGGCAGTGGTGGTGGATATTGGCTAAATTGATCTCTCTTCATAAGCATATCTATGTAAGTGTGAGGAGGCCAGTCACCAGCCTTGTGGCTAGCAGTAATTCAAAGAAGATCCTCTAGGCATTTCCACACCTCATGAAGCCACTTCCTTCGGCCACATCAGGGTAGGAATAGGAAATCCCTCTAAATGAAGAAGAATGTGTGAGAAAAAGGAAGAAAACTCTTTGGTTCTGTCTCCTCTCTGTGTGTTCCAAATCCCTGTCCTATCTTTCCAAAGCATATTCCTAGTATACATTTGGTATAAACGGGTTGCCTATATGTGTGCAATTTGGCATGTGTCGGTGTACTTGTATGAGTTTTAAGTAATACTCACTGTTGGAGCTATGATGTCTTTGGTCAGTTATAAGTGGAATATATTAGCAGTGTTTTCAGCAAATTATTGGAATAAGTTAGCCAAAGAGTTCACAGATGTCTCCAGAGGGCATAGAGAAATTTAATTGCTTCTCCTTGCCCATGCCTGGCTTTTGGAGAATAACCTCAGCTGCTTTTTGAATAAGAAGCATTCCTTACTTCATGATTCTCCAGGTAACTGGCCAGTTTCCACTGCTGAATTGATTTTGTTCCAAATTTTCTGTGCATATTAAGTGGAATGTGGTGACTCATTGTCTCCCAAGTTCTTTGAGGTTCATAACTGAGATAAATTCTTCAGCTCAAATCAATGCGATCCTATTCCCTGTCTCTTCATGCTCATGGCAACATTGTCTTTTTGTGCCTCAGGGGCCACACATCTGGAAAAGTGCAATCTTCCTCTTAGCTTTTCCTGCTTGCCTCCTGCCCTTCTTCAAAAAGTTGTGAAGAGTTTACCAAATGTACATGAACGCAAGCACTGAAATGTTTTGTTGTCTCAGCCATTTACAAATAATTTAACAGCCTACAAATTATTTAAAAGCAATCTAGCCAGAGTTCTCAGAACCTCCAATCATATTTTAGCACTTGCTGCTATGACAATCTTTGGGCATATTTTTCCACTCCTCCAGGCACTTCATTGGCTTTTTTTCTATTATCTCCTACAGGAAATTAATTTGCCCACCCAAAATTTTGTAAGAAAATCTTTCTTTCCTCTGGCTTTCCTGTTCCAACCAACAGAAAGGAAGAAAGCTTTTTTTTTTTTTTGCATTTTTTTCACCTTTTTCTTGGCTATTACACCCTACCCCCACCCACATAGTTACTGAGCATCCACTGTGCATCAGGTGTTCTCCCACCTAATCCTCAGAGTAAGTCTTCAGGGTAGGCATTATCAATCTTTGGGTACCAGTGAGGAAGCCAAAGCATGAAGCAGGCAAGTTATCAGCTCGAGGCCACACAACTACCAAGTCCAAGGGCTAGGATTTAATCTAGATCTTCTTCTCCATGCCTCGAGCCATTCCTTGCCTTGCCTTTTCCACCAGATGGCTCATTATTCTCAGAATATCCTTTATCATATATCCATTGGCTATCTCATTTGCTTTGTCTAGATTTCTAGACTTGATTCTTCTGGAGTCTGCTGTAGCCTATCCCGACCATATTTGTGAGTGGAGTAACAAAGAGTGCTTATGCAGCCTCACAGATGCAACACCAGTCAATCCCCTTCCAGTGAAAGTTCTGATATATTTTGATGTGGGTACGTGGCTAGTGTTTTGTAAAGAGGGCACTTACCCCAATGAGATCTCAAGGACCAGATGTCTCCATGCCAGGACAGAATTAACTTTGCACCCTGTGGTGTGTCTGAGAAAGACAAGTCTTCCTTTATCCTAAACCAGGGTCTTTGGATGTTAGCAACACTGAAGGACACAAACTAAGGAGGCTGGCATTTACACCTCTGGGAGATTGACAGGAATGCCTTTCATTTGTTTGTTTGCTTATGACAGCAATGTCTTTTTCTTTGTTCATTGGTTTGTTTATTTATTTATGACAGCAATGTCTTTAAATAAAGGAAATCCAGGGAGCCAGAAATCTAATTTCTCATCTTCTAAAAATGCCAAAGCACTCCACTTTTAAATTACATAAGTAATTTAAACGTAAGTTTCAGTGGGAGCTTGTCTTTTTGTGGAGTGTATGTGTGTGACTGTATGAGGGAAAGACTGTGTGTGTGTGTGTCTACAGTGGGAGTTCTCACCCCCCCAGAGAGTGGAATTTGTGCAAATCCAACAATTGGGAAACTCAGACCAGACCCGAAACCAATCTCTACACTCACATTCTGCATTTTCTGTTGACTCAAAGGATTGAGAACCTCGTTTCTAAGGCACTCTTCCTTCCCATGCTCCTTGCCTCTACTTGATTGACTCACCACCCTTCTCTCTCTAGCACCATCATTTTCTCTCTCTTTCTTTCTTATACATGTCATCCTTTTCTTGAAAATGCTTTTATTTATGATGCTGCCACCCTCGTATTCTCTCTCATTATATTCACAAACTTAAAAAAGAAAGCTGTATACAGTTCATAGCAACTCCCTTATTCCACTCTTCAGATAAAACTGCTCTCTTAAAGACTCTCACAACCTCTAGTCACCTCACCTGATGGTTTCTACTCATTCTTTCTGGACTTGCTGTAGCTTCAGTACCTTGACAATGCTTTTGCCCTTGCCCTTGCCCTTGAGAATCTTTTCCTCCTTATCTTCCAGCAACCCCCCACCTCATATCCATCTGCATCTGTCTCCCTCTTCTATTCCCTGAAACTCAGACTCTACGTGAATCTCTCTCCAAAAGACTGATTCTTTCTCAAGAACTCAAAGTAGGATCGTTGTGCAGATGGCTTTGAAATTTACATGCCTAGTTCTATCCTTTCTCTTGGCTCCAGCCCTGCATATGTAACTATTAAATATTTCTACCTAGATGTCACATGATCACTCTAAACCAAAATGTCAGAACAAAGCTATCATTTTCTTCAGAGTTAATCCTTCCTGATGTCCTTGTATTTGGTAATAGCACAATACCCTGTATGTTACTACAGTGTAAGACCTAGTCCTCTGGTGTTTTCCCTCATTCTTTAGATGATGTAGATTTTCCTCTGTGACATCTTTTCTATGAATAGTTTTATTTCTATTCTCACTTGTGTCTCCTAGCTCTTTCTTGATCTGTCAATAATCTCTTTCTCTGTACTCTAGGTACAATTTCTGCCCACTTTCTTTGCATGTTGCTACCAAACTAATCTTCCTGAAAGGCTTCCTCTCAACTCTTCACAACACTTTTCTGTCTCCCCATTGCCAATGAAGCAGAGCCCATACCCCTTAGCCTTACATTCAGAGTGTCTTCACCAAGATTGCCTCACCCACCTTTCCAGCCTTATCTTCTACTTCTTTCCCACATAAACCCTATGCACCTGAAGTTTCTCTGCCCTTCACTTTCCAGAACTACCTTGCACACTCTTTGCTTATCCTTCCTTCTAGGAATGTCTACACTGCATCCCCCTTTCCTTCCCACTCCTTTTGATACTACTTCTTCCAGGAATCCTTCCATAACTCCTCTAACTGGAGTGGCCTCAGCCCTCATGGATATCCTGGGGTATTGGTGTCTGTATTTCTTATGTATTATTACACACATGCCTCAATTTTTCCCTATGCAGTCCCATTATTCATAGAAGTGTTTTCTTTCTTTCTTCCCAACTACACTGTAATATCATGTTTATATTCCCTATGACACTTATGATAGAATCTTTCACCATTTTTTATTAAATAAGAGTGGTCTCCCCTGTGTGTGTGTGTGTGTGTGTGTGTGTGTGTGTGTAACATAAGGGGAGAAGTGGCACAAGAGAATTCATTAAGATATGGGAAGAAAATACTGAATCTTTAATTTCTATTAATATTTTCCATATTTATTTTAAATTTATATTTTGTGAATGTTTTATAGTGAAATATTTGAATACAATAGTCATACATTCAACATTTAAATGCAGTACTCATAAAAAATATACCTGACAGTTGTCTGAGGTTGGATTCAGTAGAAACAGACTCTGAAGTAAAGAGTTCTATTTCGTAGATTGGCTGGGGGAACTCATGAAAGATATACTTGCCAGCAAAGAGGTAGGACAGGGCACAGGGAGAAGGTGGCCTGCAATGTCTTTGCAGCTGAAGTCTCAGCAAATCCTACTGTGAGTTCTAGAGCTGGGAAGGCCCTTCAGAGTTTTCTTGAATTAAGGGAAGGGGTCTGGGCATTCCTCCTTCCTCACTGGCCAGTTATGAGACATGCCCCCCTCCACCGCCCCAGGGAGGAGAGCGACTTCTGCTGAGAGTAATTCCTGGTGAAGGATGCAGCCGTGGCAATCAACAATGCATATGTGCAGGAACAGGGGATTATATGCATCAGCCCTGAAGAGGAGGATCTAAAGAGAGCACCACAGTATCCACCACAATGGCTTAGTCTGAGATTTCACTCTCTTTCTCTCTCTCTTTAACTGATAGGAGTACTATCAAAAACCTTTGGAGACCCTTGGGTCAAAGAAGGACTGAGGGAAAGCAGAGTAAGAACACCAACACTGCTAAAGGCCTCTCTGCTTTAGGCACTTTGCCAAGTATTTAACATACTCTTCTGCTCCATTTCAAAACATAAAGAGCAGAGAATAATCAGTGATTAACATCCTTCATGTGTGTTTCACGCTGCCAGGAAAGTGGACTATGCATTGAATTTGGTTTTCTAAAGATGGAGCTATACGATTCTCATGATGATAACTCAAGAATGAATAGTATTTAAAGAAGGACAGTACCCATTTCCATCAATGACCACCTCCCAAGTTGTGAGGCAAGAATTCTACCGAATTATATTCCCTTTAATGCTCAGTAAAGATATCAGTCAACAAAGCTGGTTATTTCCACTCTGTGGGGGGACGGACAGTGAGCTGGAAAATGTCTTCCCTGAGACCTTGTTTTGAACAATTAGGGGATCATTTCTTACTGATGAATGTCTTTATCTCATACCTGCAATCTCTTCTAAAACTCGCAGAGACTGAGAACATTCACCTCCTCATCCTTTTCTCTTGGGTCTGTTTAACTTAGGTGGCTCTTCAATTCCTTTTCCAGCCCATATTCAAAGAAGACAGTATAGCATCATGGTAGGAGTTAAGACTCCAGAGTTGGACAGATTCAGGTTTGTTTTTTTTTTGTTTTTTTTTTTTGTCCAGCTATATGCCTCCTGGGGGTGAGAGACTGTCTTTCCTTGAGCACCAGTTTCCTAATTGTAAATAAAAGAGAAGATTAGTACCCATCTCACAGGTAATTTATGATTGGAGATCCACACTCATAGGGTTGTGGTAAAAATTCAAGAATAAAAACTGTAAAGTTCTTAGCCTAGTACCTGGTTTATAGAATGCACACATTAAATATTGGCTATTTTTAAATATTGGCTTTTTCTTTGCTTTTCTCACACTCTTTTCTATGTTTCTCCCTATTCTCCAGGAGACTGTGGCATTATAAAATCTCAGAGTAGAAGGGACCTAAAGGGTAACCAAGTCGTATTGCCCATCTCCATCATTAATTATCCAGCACCTTTATCCTTTGCTCCCTGCTTCCCCCTCCCAATACCTTTTTCATAGCCTCCACCTTTAGCTACTCAGTTTGAGCATTAGATTATACCAGGCATAGATTTCTGTGTTTTGCTACCTGGGGAAAACCCACAGACCAGACCACTATGAAGTGCCAAGCCCTGGGAATGGCCACCTGTGAGGCCAGCCTGTTGCTTGTCATCTAGTGCAGAGTAAAGCCCCAGCAGTATCTGAGTCCTGTGCTTAGAGCCAAGTTAGTGTTAATTCCAGTGAAATAATTCTTGATCACTGTGACCACGTTTCCTAATACAGATACAGCATGGGCTGGGGCCAGCCGAAAGGGAGCCATTTTGCCCAATGCAAAGAAAAAGAGCAAGGGGAACAACCATGTGAGTGTTGGTTGCCTGGCCACCCTAAAGCTATTGGTATAAAATTATTCAAGTTTTTAAAGTTCTAATTATTGGCTCCTTGTCTTGGTTGCTGACAACTGCTGAATTCCTCCCTCTGCAAATACCGAGTTGCTTCTCTTTCACATTCAACTTCATGCTTTCATTTCTTGGTTCCCATATTTTTCATTAAACGAATAGGCCAAATATCCTCTCATGTTGTCTTTAGACCAAGTTTCAAAGGAGGGCAAGTTCCTGCCTAAATCCCACAGCTCACAAAAATATACACACATACACGGAGAGAGAGAGAGAAAAAAAAAAATCCCCAAATCATAAGGCAAAAAACCTTATGATCCAGTTGATCCTGGGGCCCTTCCCATCTGCCTGCATCTCTTTTCTACACCCCACTTGTCCTGATCCTCTTGCTGTTTTATATTTGGAGATCTACTCTTAGAACCCATTCCAGGAAGATTCAGGGTCTATCCAAGTGCCAGATTCTTTCCAAAGTCTGTCAAAGCCCAGTTTCCAAGAGTCTGTGAGAGTTACCCTTTTGAATCTCCCCAAGTGACAGACAGCAGCCCAGTGACACTGACAAGATTTCCTATCTCCATTGTTCATTTATCAGAAACCCTGTGGCCGATGTCAAAGAGGTTACTGCCTATGTTCTCCTCTAGGATTTTGATAGATTCCTGCCTCACACTGAGGTCTTTTATCCATTTCGAGTTTATCTTTGTGTATG
Source organism: Lontra canadensis (assembly GCF_010015895.1). Taxonomy (NCBI): domain Eukaryota; kingdom Metazoa; phylum Chordata; class Mammalia; order Carnivora; family Mustelidae; genus Lontra; species Lontra canadensis. Next base: position 6,405,195 of record NW_022631008.1, read on the forward strand.
GTATGAGAGAATGGTCGACTTTCATTCTTTTATACATAGCTGTCCAGTTTTCCCCAGCACCATTTATTGAAGAGACTGTCTTTTCTCCACTGGATAATTTTTCCTGTTTTGTCGGAGATTATTTGACCATAGAGTTGTGGGTCCATATCTGGGCTCTCTACTCTGTTCCACTGTCTTATGTTTTGTTTTTATCCCAGTACCATGCTGTCTTGGTGATCACAACTTTGTAGTAAAGCTTGAAACCAGGCAACGTGATGCCCCTAGGTTTGTTTTTCTTTTTCAACATTTCCTTAGCAACTTTGGGTCTTTTCTGGCTTCCTACAAATTTTAAGATTGTTTGGTCTAGCACTTTGAAAAATGCTGGTGGAATTTTGATCAGGATGGCATTGAAAGTGTGGATTGCTCTGGGCAGTAATCAGAATTCCTGTCCATTTCATTCAGGTGCTGGGCAAGAGGTAGAAAAACTCCATTGTGAAAAATAGCTGTTAACCAGTTCTTCCTGACTCCTTTGGAACCCAACCCACTCCAGAACACAGTCCATGCAGGGGCAGCACGCAGAACTGGTATACACATCTGTCATTCTCCCAGGGGGAGGTTTTCAGATCCTTTGAACCAGAAAAACAATCATCTGTATAATTTAAAAAATATATGGTTTTGGAAGGGGAGGTGAACCATGAGAGACTATGGACTCTGAAAAACAATCTGAGGGGTTTGAAGCGGCGGCGGGTGGGAGGTTGGGGGAACCAGGTGGTGGGTATTGGAGAGGGCACGGATTGCATGGAGCACTGGGTGTGGTGCAAAAACAAGGAATACTGTTATGTTGAAAAAAAATACTAAATAAAAAAAATTAAAAAAATGTGGTAGATTTCTCAAACACGTGTTCCTGTGTAACATGTATACCTTTTTCGTTTGTGGTCATTTTACCAGTAGTCAGACCTATCATAATACACAGTTTCATAGCACCCTCCACTCAGGAATCTCATTGCACTTTATAAACAGTAGCTAACTGGAAAGGGATTGCTGGGTATTTATTTAATAATACAGTTGTATCTCCTGTTTTAACAAAATGTTCAGTTCTTTACTATTTATTGTCAGTGTAATTTCCTCCACATAATACGAATTAATGAGGAGAGAAAAAAGCAAATTTGTTTTTCATTAGTTACTAATTTAAGGATTTCCAAGCTGATTAATCAGAGTTCTTCTAGCCCATCCCCCTGGCTCCCAGGCATTCAACTGATCAACCATTTTTCTTCCTAAGAATCTCATTTGTATTTGTATCTCAGTATTTGTTTTGAGCTCTTAACCCATGCAATTTCCCATTTTATCCATCAGCATTTCTCACAGGTGTCTTTCTCTCCCTCACAACCCACATGCACACGACACAAACACGTACACACCTTTTCTCATTTCTCTAGCAACTCCGTCTTCTTTACCATCTAGTCTCTCCAAGTTATGCCTTTCTTCTTCCTTTTTTCCCCTTTCCCTTTTTTTTCTACTACTTTTGAATCTAACTCTGTGGCCTCGAGGGCTGTATCTTTCAATTTGGAGTTATTTCCAAATACCCACACAGACAGAGATGATAGCTTTCTGCTGCTGGGGAGATTATTAGCTGCTCATACAACTTTATCACAGGATTTTTTTGTATGTCTGACAGTTGCTTATAAAATTTCTATTTTTCCCCAAATTCTCAAACGGCATTCCTATCATTGTCCTGTGTCTTCTCCTTTATTGGGCCCACAGGCAAAACCCAATTATTAATTGTAAAATAAGTAGCTCTCCAGCAGAGAGAGATCCTCTCTCCTTTTACAGGAGCTTCCCAGCAGTGTTATCATTATGGGTGTGTGACCTATGGAGTTGTACAGGGTCTCATGCTTAGAAGGGTCCTGTGCCTGATTTAATGCTTTGTTATACTGGTTCTTAATAACATTTTAGTAAGGGGACATGCATTTTCATTTTGTGCCAGTCATCATAGTTACGTAGTCAGTCCTATTTCCACAGTATTTGTTTCTTCCTTCAATTTATAGATCCTGGAACCCCATGTAAAGCCAGTGGGGTTGGGCTGGCCCTTTGGTGTTTGTTAGTATCAAGGAAGAGGTCACAACAAGCTTCTCTCATGAGTAGGAAACTTCCCCCATCATGTTTATCTCCACTGAGAGAATCTCCTCTGAGTCTCCTAGGTCATGTGGTGACTTTTACCCCAATGCATTCTTCTCCCCTGTCTTAGAACTCAGTTTTTCTCCTCCTAGGATTCCTTGTGTGAACTTTTTCTCATCCTCTTGAACCTTCATCATGAAGTGATTCATCCTAATCAGGTGACTGGGGGATGACCCGACTCCATCATTCAATGGCAGAGACACTGAATCTGGTATTTAAGATCCTCTGGACCTAAAATCTGACCTCAGATATTCAGCTCAGCCTGAAAAAAGGCTTTCCTGATAGTGAGTAAAATGCTATCTAGAAACAACAACCTACAAGAGGTGAGCTGAAGGGAAAAGAGAGAAATGAGCACTTTGAAAGAAAGGGATGGAAGGACCATAAAAAGATCAATAGGAATAAAACAAACAAACAAAAAAAACTGGTCTAAGAAAGAGGTACAGGTTCATCACTTATGAAGATATATGCAAACAAGATGCAAAATGAAGTGAAAGGGGGCAGGGAAGTTCTCCCCATGAGTATAAAACTGATTGAAATGTCAACTGTCATCTGTACATAAGGGCCTATTGTGAAGGAAAAGCTGAGACTCTGCTGGAAAACAAATCTGACAAGAACTAGAACATGTCTTTCTCTTTTAGACACACACACCACCATCACGACAACGGCAATCATGATAGTATTATTCTATTTTACCTGACTTGCTCCTTTAGGCAGCTGCTCTTAAAGATCAAGGGCTTTATCTTTTTTGCTTTTGCTTAGGCATTGCCATTTGTTAGTATCTAGTATTTGGTGGGTATTTTCAAAATTCTAGCTCATTTATGGCCCTCCTTTTTAGTACATTGTGCATTGACAATGACATTCAATGTAGATTCAATAAGATTTGAAGAGTAACAAGCATAGAACACACTGCTTGGATTCAAATTCCCATCCGGCTGTTGCCAGCTCTATAGCCTTGGACATAGAACTAAACTTCTCTGTGCTTCAGTTGCTTTATGTGTAGATGGGTTCTTGAGAGGATTAGATGAGTTAATATACATAAAGCTCTTAGCATGCCTCATACTAAGTACTCAATAAATGTCAGCTATTACTATTGTGGTTGACTTTCCTCTCTGCCTTGTGAGAAAGCAGAGCTGGACTGTGCAAAGTTTTTAGTGAGGCTCCACTCTCTGGAGCTCTGGAGCCACATTCCCTGCCCCAGCCAAGGCCTAGAACCCTCCCAGGGTTCCATAGCATTCTCATCTCTCATGGAAGAAGCAAGGCTTGATTTGAATGTACAGTTCAGGGTCTTCTTCCTTCTCTTTCACCTTCCAGGCAAAGGTGATATATCCCATGTTTATTTCCTGAAGAAATTTGCCAGAAAGAATGTTTCGATCACACATCTAGAGCAGACCACAGAAATACAGTTGTGCTGTATGGATAATGTTCTTTCTAGATACTGATAAAGCTCATGCAATGGTGAATGAGACGGCTAGATGAGGATGATATATCTAATGCATAAGTAAGAAAAAACATATTACACTTGGGGAAAACCTCTCAGGGAAACCAGTGGGACCAAGTAGTAGAAATACTAACATAATGGATAGGACTATAGCACCTGAAGAAAGGCAGTCACCTTTCTCTCCACATCTCTACAGCACCTACAAAGCAATAACATCAAAACAATTATGCAATAAAATATTTAGAACATATTATTTAGTTCAACCTGCAAACACAATGATAGACCTTGGCATTTCCATTGCTTATAGTTTCTTTGTGGAAAGAATTCACCCCATTTGGTAACAGCTGTCCTTGATACTAAAAAAACATTCAATCTTTCTTCTTCTTTTTTCTTTTTTCCAGATGCAAACAAGGGACATTTGTGACTTGCTTTCATAGTGTCTAAAGCACTTGGGTTTTTAACTGATTACTTTTTAGAACAGCCAAGCTTGCCATTGGAGAATTCTTTGAATTTTCAAACAAAGCCCACTGCCACAGAAACCCTATAGAGCCCCTGAATAAAGGTACATTATATCCTGAAGAAAGCATTTGATTTCTGGAAGAGCCGTGCTAACATTCATCAACAACATCCTTCACTGCCCCCAGTAGATGCACATAAGTGAACTCCTGGTGGACAAGATTGTCATGTTCTGCAACCTTCTACTTCTGTCGACACAAGTACCAAGTTCTCAGACTGCATCTACTGACCAGAGACAGAGACCCCACAAATAAGTCAAATAATCAGAAGGCAATAGCTCTCTGTACAAGAGCCAAATACATAGAAAAACAGTCTTTATGTGCCAAGCTGGTTTCTTTAACATCTTCCATGTGAAGGATCTATGTGACAACATTGAGGAGATTATGATGGCAAGATAGAATCATCTAAGTCACCTTTGTCCCCTGAACACAGTGCATTGTTTACAGTTGAATTGCCAATTGCTTAATCTAAGCTTTTTGAGTGCTTTTCACTGGTAAAAATAATAATAATGATAATGGGTTAAAAGAATAGCTTCCTATCCTAACATGTCTTCAGATCACAGCTGGGTGACCCTTTCATTCTCTTTGGTGCAGCAGCCCATAAGCATGAAAGGACAATAGCGATATAACATGTTAGAAGAATGTCTTTAATCCAATGTGCTGTGACACTAATGGAATACATCTCAGACATGGTAATATTAAGCTATTTACATTAACTCTCCCTTGTTGCTGGCAATCACACTCTGACAAGTGTCATCTTTAACAAGAAGATAACCTTAAACATTCCATTTTGGCACAAACATCTTTTACTAGCAATGAGTAATCCCAGAAAAACAAGTGCTTCTACACAAATTTCCCTTGCATACACTGACCTAGGGTAAGGAAACGACAAAGGCTGACTAATTAACGAGATGTTTTGAAGCTAATGCTCAAGAGTTCCTACCCTTCTGATTTCCATTTGTAAATATTTTATTTTTGCTTGTAATAAAATTTGGAGCTAGTGAGACTTTTGATTGGCTTTAGTAGGTTTTTTGGGGGGAATGAAGGGGAACAGAATTTCCCTCAATCTAGTATGAGGATCTGACATTTGTTCTTAATTTATTCAGAAAGTGAAATAAAATGTTTGGTATAGGACTTATGTATATATTTTCACTATCTATTCTATCAGTATTTCATTGATGTTCAAAGACTAAAGGAGTTTGATCTCTCTTCCTGTATGGAAGATGGGACTGGGGCCCTTTGAAATCCAGCTACAGAGTATTTCTTATTGTCACTTGAGATCTGAGACAAAAAATTTCCAGAACATGCTTCCAAAGGGATTGTCAACAGGACAAACATAAACAGTCAGAGGCAACTCAGTTAATGCAAACAAGTCTAAACAAAACAAACAAACAAACAAACAAACAAACAAAAAAGCGAAGCTACAAAGCCAAACATTTCAGGAACCAAGAAGATTCAGTGAGAGAAAAGATTTGAAGTGAAGATGGTAGGTGACCTAAGTGATTTCTCTTATTTAGGATTCTGATCCTTATTCTTGCTTTTTTGGGGTACATATGGCTCCTGGGCTGGGTGTGTTGGAAGAGGCCAAGTGACCATGATTGTCTTCCATGTGCAGGCTTTGTTATTTTAACATGGGACCCAAACATCTCAGAACATACTGCATTTGGAGATAGTTTTCATTCCATGGAGAGCCTACAGTATAATAATACAGGTCAACAAAGACAGACAAAGTACATACTTTTTATAATAGGCATATCATTCTTGTGTAGATCCGCAGGTCTTCAAATCATTCTCTTGCAGTTTAAATTTGACCTATCTTCCTACTTTCCTCCATTCACTGGTGGAAGAATGATGTGTTAGCATATAAGGATGGAGTTGAAACAGAAAGATGTATGGTGGAGATGAACATCTTCACTGTGATTAGGGAAGGGAGAATGATTCCTATGGACAAAGAATGCTTTGGATAAATTTACAGGTTTGAGAGACAGCTTAAGATACCTGGGATGGAAAGATTGTTTAGTGTATTTGAGAATGGTAGATATGCTTAAAAATATTCAGGAGAAATGATGGATGTGGGAGAGAGGAGTGGAGCAAGGTAAGATCCAAGTGAATAAACCCAGGTCTAGAGACCACAAGGAGAGCAAGTTGGTGGTATTCTTAGGACTGCCTTCTTCTAAAAGGCTACCTTTGTCTTTACTAGGTATTGATTTAATTCTTGGACCTTACTATTAGGTTAAAACTAGAAGACCTGAGTTTTTCAAACTGGTGAGACAACTTAGTATCTATGAGCACTTAGGTAAACCTCTTATTTATTTATTTATTTATTTATTTATTTATTTATTATTTAAGTTAAATTAGTTAACATACAGTACATCATTAGTTGCTGGTGTAGTGTTCAATGATTTATCAGTTGCGTGTAACACCCAGTACTCATTACTATATGTGCCCTCCTTAATGCTCATCACCCAGTTACCACATCCCCCACCCACCTTCCCTTCTGCAACTCTCAGTTTTTCCCAGAATCAAGAATCTCCGTCTCTGATTTCTTCCCATTTTGTTTTCTCTCCCTTCCCCTATGATCTTCTGCAGTATTTCTTATGTTCCACATATGAGTGAAATCATATGATTATTGTCTTTCTTTGCTTGACTTATTTCATTTAGCATAATACCTTCCAGTTCCATCCATGTCGATGTAAATCATAGGTATTCATCCTTTCTGATGGCTGAGTAATATTCTTTGTATATATGAACCAGATCTTCTTTATACATTCATCTGTTGAAGAACATCTTGGCTCCTTCCACAGTTTGGCTGTTGTGGACACCGCTGCTATGAACATTGGGGTGTATGTGCCCTCTCTTTTCACTACATCTGTATCTTTGGAGTAAATACCCAGTAGTGCAATTGCTGGGTTATAGGATAGCTGTTTTCTTAACTTCTTGAGGGACCTCCATACCGTTTTCTAGAGTAGCTGTACCAGCTTGCATTCCCACCAGCAGAGTGAGAACATTTCCCTTTCTCCACATCATTGCCCACATTTGTTGTTTCCTGCCTTGTTAATTTTTGCCATTCTAACTGATGTAAGGTGATATCTCATTGTGGTTTCCCTGAGGACAAGTAATGTGGAGAATTTTTTCATGTGTCTGTTGGCCTTTTGTATGGTTTATTTGGAGAAATGTCTGTTCATGTCTTCTGTCCATTTCTTGACTGGATTATTTAGGGTTTTTTGTGTTGAGTTTGAGAAGTTCTTTATAGATCTTGGATACCAGTCCTTTGTCTGATATGTCCTTTGCGAACATCTTCCATTTCATAGGTTGCCTTTTAGTTTTGTTGACTGTTTCCTTTGCTCTGCAGAAGATTTTTATCTTGACAAAGTCCCAATAATTCATTTTTGCTTTTTAACTCATTTTTTGCTTTTATTTCCCTTGCCTTTAGAGACCTGTCTTGCAAGAAGTTGCTGTGGCCAAGGTTGAAGAGGTTACTGTCTCCGTTCTCTTCTTCTTTAGGGTTTTGATGGATTCCTATCTCACATTGAGGTCTTTCATCTATTTTGAGCCTATTTTTGTATATGGTGTAAGAAAATGGTCTAGTTTCATTCTTCTGCATGTGGATGTCCAGTTTTCCCAGCATCCTTTATTGAAGAGACTGTTTTTTTTCCTTGGCTATTCCCATCTTTGTCAAAGATTAATTGACCATAGAGTTGAGAGTCCATTTCTGGGGTCTCTATTCTGTTCCACCGGTCTATGTATTTTTGTTTTTGCACCAGTACCATGCTGTCTTGATGATGACAGCTTTGTAATAGAGCTTGAACTCAGGTATTGTGATGCCCACAGCTTTCATTTTCTTTTTCAACATTCCCCTGGAGATTCAGGTTTTTTTCTGGTTCCATACAAACTTTAGGATTGTTTGTCCTTCTGTGAAAAAATTGATGATATTTTGATAGGGATTGCATTGAATGTATAGATTGCTCTAGGTAGCATAGACATTTTAACAATATTTGTTCTTTCAATCCATGAGCATGGAATGTTTTTCCATCTCTTTGTGCCTTCTTGAATTTCTTTCATAAGTATTCTGTAGTTTTTAGAGTACAGATCTTTTGTTTATTCCTAGGTAGTTTATGGTTTTTGATGAAATTATAAATGGAATAGATGCTTAATTTCCCTTTCTTCAGTAATATTGTAAATGTATAGAAATGCAACTGATTTCTGTGCATTTATTTTGTATCCTGCCATATTGCTGAATTCCCATATGAATTCTAGCAATGGGGGGGCGGGCGGAGGGGAGTCTTCTGGGTTTTCCACATAAAGTATCATGTCATCTACTCATCTACAAAGAGTGAGAGTTTGACTTCTTCTTTGTCATTTGAATGTCTTTTATTTCTTTTTGTTGTCTGATTGCTGAGGCCGGGACTTATAGTACTATGTTGAACAATAGTGGTGAGAGTGGGCATCCCTGACCATTTCAATCTACAGAGTCCTCTAGTGTGAGAGGGTCTACAACCTAGCTCATCTTTCCTGGGAGTTCTTAGATGGATGACATGAAAAAAGATATGAAAGCATTCTGAAAATCTGAAGTGGGACTTTTAACTACATGGAAGACTGAGAAGACAAGGACGCAAATTCAAGTACTAAAAAAAAATATTTCTCAACCAATTATTTAGTACATACTCAAAGAATGCAAAGCAAATCCAAAATGGCAGAAATGAAGACAGAAACCAAAACCAGAGCAATAGGTAGGAGCTGATGTCACTTGCCCAAGGATGTTTCAAATCAGGTATGTAGTTAGAGACTAGAGATTGGGGCCCAGAGACATAGCTTTGTATTTGTATAAGGTTAGAGGCTGAAAAACAACTCTGTGAAAAGAGCTTGAAGTATTAAAAAGCAGCCCTATTTGTCAAGAGATCTAGAAAAAATTTTCCTACCAGCTCAGAAAGACAGAAATAAAGCTTACTATTTATCCAAGGCCTCAGGGGAAGGGGGAAGGGGAAAGAGTTGCTTATGAGAAATTTAAAGCCACATGTGGGTTGTGCCAAATGTAGGTGTAGTTTGAATTTATTCTACTAGGGTGGTGCAAGAGAACTTAAACCATGAAATTAGCATTAGAAACTGATTTTGGACTATCAAATGACTTGAAATCCCCAGTGAAAACACAACTGAAAGGACTCAAAAGTGTTTTATTTTTTTCTCCCACATTCAGAGCAATCAGGATCTCCAGGGAAAAATAGGCTCTGCAGAAGATGAGTTCACAAATTAAAAAATTACAAACCACATGAGGAAATGAGTCACCATGAAGGAGAATCAAGACATAAAAACAAATGAAAACTAGCTACCCAAGTCTTGAACATAATAAATTTTAGATGGCATAGATTTTGAAAGAATTAAATAAAACTTCTGGAAATGAAAGTAGAGATTTAAAAAAAATTTTATTTCTTTTCAGCATAACAGAATTCATTGTTTCTGCACCACACCCAGTGCTCCATGAAATGCGTGCCCTCCATAATATCCACCACCTGGCACCCCCAACCTCCCACCCCCCACCCCTTCAAAACCCTCAGATTGTTTTTCAGAGTCCATAGTCTCTCATGGTTCATCTCCCCTTCCAATTTCCCTCAACTCCCTTCTCTCCATCTCCCCATGCCCTCCATGTTATTTGTTATGCTCCACAAATAAGTGAAACCATATGATAATTGACTCTCTCTGCTTGACTTATTTCACTCAGCATAATCTCTTCCAGTCCTGTCCATGTTGATACAAAAGTTGGGTATTCATCCTTTCTGATGGAGGCATAATACTCCATAGTGTATATGGACCACATCTTCCTTATCCATTCGTCCATTGAAGGGCATCTTGGTTCTTTCCACAGTTTGGCGATTGTGGCCATTGTTGCTATAAACATTGGGGTACAGATGGCCCTTCTTTTCACTACATCTGTATCTTTGGGGTAAATACCCAGTAGTGCAATTGCAGGGTCATAGGGAAGCTCTATTTGTAATTTCTTGAGGAATCTCCACACTGTTCTCCAAAGTGGCTGCACCAACTTGCATTCCCACCAACAGTGTAAGAGGGTTCCCCTTTCTCCACAAACTCTCCAACACACGTTGTTTCCAGTCTTGCTAATTTTGGCCATTCTAACTGGTGTAAGGTGATATCTCAATGTGGTTTTAATTTGAATTTCCCCGATGGCTAGTGATGATGAACATTTTTTCATGTGTCTGATAGCCATTTGTATGTCTTCATTGGAGAAGTGTCTGTTCATGTCTTCTGCCCATTTTTTTTTTTTTACATGATTATCTGTTTTGTGTGTGTTGAGTTTGAGAAGTTCTTTATAGATCCTGGATATCAGCCTTTTGTCTGTACTGTCATTTGCAAATATCTTCTCCCATTCTGTGGGTTTACCTTTTTGTTTTGTTGACTGTTTCCTTCACTGTGCAGAAGCTTTTGATCTTGATGAAGTCCCCAAAATTCATTTTTGCTTTTGTTTCCTTTGCCTTTGGAGACATATCTTGAAAGAAGTTGCTGTGGTTGATATCGAAGAGGCTACTGCCTATGTTCTCCTCTAGGATTCTGATGGATTCCTGTCTCACATTGAGGTCTTTTATCCATTTTGAGTTTATCTTTGAGTACAGTGTAAGAGAATGGTCAAATTTCATT